>NC_084981.1:0-300000 GCF_963691925.1 Scomber scombrus
GCCCCCTGGCACCTTTTAGCAAGGTTTGGGAAAATCCCCATTTTTGACTTTTTCGACAATACCGGCCCATTCTTTTTTTCAAATTTTGCCCGGTTTGGAAAATCCTTCACAATTTTCACAAAACGCCCCAACTGTGCTTGATTTTGCTCGTTTTTCAATCAGCCCGCCCCCTGGCCCCTTTTAGCAAAAATTTGGGAAAATCCCAATTTTTGACTTTTTCGACACTACCGGACCTGTCGTTTTTTTCAAATTTTGCCCACTTTGGAAAATCCTTCACAATTTTCTCAAAACGCCCCAACTGTGCTTGATTTTGCTCCTTTCTGACTCAGTCCACCCCCTGGCACCTTTTAGCAAGGCTTGTGAAAATCCCCATTTTTGACTTTTTCGACACTACCGGCCCTGTCGTTTTTTTCAATTTTTGCCCACTTTGGAAAATCCTTCACAATTTTGACAAAACGCCCCAACTGTGCTTGATTTTGCTCCTTTTTCACCCAGCCCCCCCCTCTGGCCTCTTTAAGCAAAGTTTGGGAAAATCCCCATTTTTGACTTTTTCGACACTACCGGCCCTGTCTTTTTTTCAAATTTTGCCCGGTTTGGAAAATCCTTCACAATTTTCACAAAACGCCCCAACTGTTCTTGATTTTGCTCCTTTCTTACTTAGTCCGCCCCCCAGGCCCCTTTTAGCAAGGTTTTGGAAAATTCCCATTTTTGACTTTTTCGACACTACCGGACCTGTCGTTTTTTTCAAATTTTGCCCGGTTTGGAAAATCCTTCACAATTTTCACAAAACGCCCCAACTGTGCTTGATTTTGCTCGTTTTTCAATCAGCCCGCCCCCTGGCCCCTTTTAGCAAAAATTTGGGAAAATCCCAATTTTTGACTTTTTCGACACTACCGGACCTGTCGTTTTTTTCAAATTTTGCCCACTTTGGAAAATCCTTCACAATTTTCTCAAAACGCCCCAACTGTGCTTGATTTTGCTCCTTTCTGACTCAGTCCACCCCCTGGCACCTTTTAGCAAGGCTTGTGAAAATCCCCATTTTTGACTTTTTCGACACTACCGGCCCTGTCGTTTTTTTCAATTTTTGCCCACTTTGGAAAATCCTTCACAATTTTCACACAACGCCCCAACTGTGCTTGATTTTGCTCCTTTTTCACCCAGCCCCCCCCTCTGGCCTCTTTAAGCAAAGTTTGGGAAAATCCCCATTTTTGACTTTTTCGACACTACCGGCCCTGTCTTTTTTTCAAATTTTGCCCGGTTTGGAAAATCCTTCACAATTTTCACAAAACGCCCCAACTGTGCTTGATTTTGCTCGTTTTTCAATCAGCCCGCCCCCTGGCCCCTTTTAGCAAAAATTTGGGAAAATCCCAATTTTTGACTTTTTCGACACTACCGGACCTGTCGTTTTTTTCAAATTTTGCCCACTTTGGAAAATCCTTCACAATTTTCTCAAAACGCCCCAACTGTGCTTGATTTTGCTCCTTTCTGACTCAGTCCACCCCCTGGCACCTTTTAGCAAGGCTTGTGAAAATCCCCATTTTTGACTTTTTCGACACTACCGGCCCTGTCGTTTTTTTCAATTTTTGCCCACTTTGGAAAATCCTTCACAATTTTCACAAAACGCCCCAACTGTGCTTGATTTTGCTCCTTTTTCACCCAGCCCCCCCCTCTGGCCTCTTTAAGCAAAGTTTGGGAAAATCCCCATTTTTGACTTTTTCGACACTACCGGCCCTGTCTTTTTTTCAAATTTTGCCCGGTTTGGAAAATCCTTCACAATTTTCACAAAACGCCCCAACTGTGCTTGATTTTGCTCGTTTTTCAATCAGCCCGCCCCCTGGCCCCTTTTAGAAAAAATTTGGGAAAATCCCAATTTTTGACTTTTTCGACACTACCGGACCTGTCGTTTTTTTCAAATTTTGCCCACTTTGGAAAATCCTTCACAATTTTCTCAAAACGCCCCAACTGTGCTTGATTTGTCTCCTTTCTGACTCAGTCCACCCCCTGGCACCTTTTAGCAAGGTTTGTGAAAATCCCCATTTTTGACTTTTTCGACACTACCGGCCCTGTCGTTTTTTTCAATTTTTGCCCACTTTGGAAAATCCTTCACAATTTTCACAAAACGCCCCAACTGTTCTTGATTTTGCTCCTTTCTTACTTAGTCCGCCCCCCAGGCCCCTTTTAGCAAGGTTTTGGAAAATTCCCATTTTTGACTTTTTCGACACTACCGGACCTGTCGTTTTTTTCAAATTTTGCCCGGTTTGGAAAATCCTTCACAATTTTCACAAAACGCCCCAACTGTGCTTGATTTTGCTCGTTTTTCAATCAGCCCGCCCCCTGGCCCCTTTTAGCAAAAATTTGGGAAAATCCCAATTTTTGACTTTTTCGACACTACCGGACCTGTCGTTTTTTTCAAATTTTGCCCGGTTTGGAAAATCCTTCACAATTTTCTCAAAACGCCCCAACTGTGCTTGATTTTGCTCCTTTCTGACTCAGTCCACCCCCTGGCACCTTTTAGCAAGGCTTGTGAAAATCCCCATTTTTGACTTTTTCGACACTACCGGCCCTGTCGTTTTTTTCAATTTTTGCCCACTTTGGAAAATCCTTCACAATTTTCACAAAACGCCCCAACTGTGCTTGATTTTGCTCCTTTTTCACCCAGCCCCCCCCTCTGGCCTCTTTAAGCAAAGTTTGGGAAAATCCCCATTTTTGACTTTTTCGACACTACCGGCCCTGTCTTTTTTTCAAATTTTGCCCGGTTTGGAAAATCCTTCACAATTTTCACAAAACGCCCCAACTGTGCTTGATTTGTCTCCTTTCTGACTCAGTCCACCCCCTGGCACCTTTTAGCAAGGTTTGTGAAAATCCCAATTTTTGACTTTTTCGACACTACCGGCCCTGTCGTTTTTTTCAATTTTTGCCCGGTTTGGAAAATCCTTCACAATTTTCCCAAAACGCCCCAACTGTGCTTGATTTTGCTCCTTTCTTACTTAGTCTGCCCCCCAGGCCCCTTTTAGCAAGGTTTTGGAAAATTCCCATTTTTGACTTTTTCGACACTACCGGACCTGTCGTTTTTTTCAAATTTTGCCCGGTTTGGAAAATCCTTCACAATTTTCCCAAAACTCCCCAACTGTGCTTGATTTTGCTCGTTTTTCAATCAGCCCGCCCCCTGGCCCCTTTTAGCAAAAATTTGGGAAAATCCCAATTTTTGACTTTTTCGACACTACCGGACCTGTCGTTTTTTTCAAATTTTGCCCACTTTGGAAAATCCTTCACAATTTTCTCAAAACGCCCCAACTGTGCTTGATTTTGCTCCTTTCTGACTCAGTCCACCCCCTGGC
This sequence comes from Scomber scombrus, assembly GCF_963691925.1. Taxonomy (NCBI): domain Eukaryota; kingdom Metazoa; phylum Chordata; class Actinopteri; order Scombriformes; family Scombridae; genus Scomber; species Scomber scombrus. The sequence goes on from NC_084981.1 coordinate 3,339, forward strand.
ACCTTTTAGCAAGGCTTGTGAAAATCCCCATTTTTGACTTTTTCGACACTACCGGCCCTGTCGTTTTTTTCAATTTTTGCCCACTTTGGAAAATCCTTCACAATTTTCACAAAACGCCCCAACTGTGCTTGATTTTGCTCCTTTTTCACCCAGCCCCCCCCTCTGGCCTCTTTAAGCAAAGTTTGGGAAAATCCCCATTTTTGACTTTTTCGACACTACCGGACCTGTCGTTTTTTTCAAATTTTGCCCGGTTTGGAAAATCCTTCACAATTTTCACAAAACGCCCCAACTGTGCTTGATTTTTTTCGTTTTTCAATCAGCCCGCCCCCTGGCCCCTTTTAGCAAAGTTTGGGAAAATCCCCATTTTTGACTTTTTCGACACTACCGGCCCTGTCTTTTTTTCAAATTTTGCCCGGTTTGGAAAATCCTTCACAATTTTCACAAAACGCCCCAACTGTGCTTGATTTGTCTCCTTTCTGACTCAGTCCACCCCCTGGCACCTTTTAGCAAGGTTTGTGAAAATCCCCATTTTTGACTTTTTCGACACTACCGGCCCTGTCGTTTTTTTTCAATTTTTGCCCACTTTGGAAAATCCTTCACAATTTTCACAAAACGCCCCAACTGTGCTTGATTTTGCTCCTTTCTTACTTAGTCCGCCCCCCAGGCCCCTTTTAGCAAAAATTTGGGAAAATCCCAATTTTTGACTTTTTCGACACTACCGGACCTGTCGTTTTTTTCAAATTTTGCCCACTTTGGAAAATCCTTCACAATTTTCTCAAAACGCCCCAACTGTGCTTGATTTTGCTCCTTTCTGACTCAGTCCACCCCCTGGCACCTTTTAGCAAGGCTTTTGAAAATCCCCATTTTTGACTTTTTCGACACTACCGGCCCTGTCGTTTTTTTCAATTTTTGCCCACTTTGGAAAATCCTTCACAATTTTCACAAAACGCCCCAACTGTGCTTGATTTTGCTCCTTTTTCACCCAGCCCCCCCCTCTGGCCTCTTTAAGCAAAGTTTGGGAAAATCCCCATTTTTGACTTTTTCGACACTACCGGCCCTGTCTTTTTTTCAAATTTTGCCCGGTTTGGAAAATCCTTCACAATTTTCACAAAACGCCCCAACTGTGCTTGATTTTGCTCGTTTTTCAATCAGCCCGCCCCCTGGCCCCTTTTAGCAAAAATTTGGGAAAATCCCAATTTTTGACTTTTTCGACACTACCGGACCTGTCGTTTTTTTCAAATTTTGCCCACTTTGGAAAATCCTTCACAATTTTCTCAAAACGCCCCAACTGTGCTTGATTTGTCTCCTTTCTGACTCAGTCCACCCCCTGGCACCTTTTAGCAAGGTTTGTGAAAATCCCCATTTTTGACTTTTTCGACACTACCGGCCCTGTCGTTTTTTTCAATTTTTGCCCACTTTGGAAAATCCTTCACAATTTTCACAAAACGCCCCAACTGTTCTTGATTTTGCTCCTTTCTTACTTAGTCCGCCCCCCAGGCCCCTTTTAGCAAGGTTTTGGAAAATTCCCATTTTTGACTTTTTCGACACTACCGGACCTGTCGTTTTTTTCAAATTTTGCCCGGTTTGGAAAATCCTTCACAATTTTCACAAAACGCCCCAACTGTGCTTGATTTTGCTCGTTTTTCAATCAGCCCGCCCCCTGGCCCCTTTTAGCAAAAATTTGGGAAAATCCCAATTTTTGACTTTTTCGACACTACCGGACCTGTCGTTTTTTTCAAATTTTGCCCACTTTGGAAAATCCTTCACAATTTTCTCAAAACGCCCCAACTGTGCTTGATTTTGCTCCTTTCTGACTCAGTCCACCCCCTGGCACCTTTTAGCAAGGCTTGTGAAAATCCCCATTTTTGACTTTTTCGACACTACCGGCCCTGTCGTTTTTTTCAATTTTTGCCCACTTTGGAAAATCCTTCACAATTTTCACAAAACGCCCCAACTGTGCTTGATTTTGATCCTTTTTCACCCAGCCCCCCCCTCTGGCCTCTTTAAGCAAAGTTTGGGAAAATCCCCATTTTTGACTTTTTCGACACTACCGGCCCTGTCTTTTTTTCAAATTTTGCCCGGTTTGGAAAATCCTTCACAATTTTCACAAAACGCCCCAACTGTGCTTGATTTGTCTCCTTTCTGACTCAGTCCACCCCCTGGCACCTTTTAGCAAGGTTTGTGAAAATCCCAATTTTTGACTTTTTCGACACTACCGGCCCTGTCGTTTTTTTCAATTTTTGCCCACGTTGGAAAATCCTTCACAATTTTCCCAAAACGCCCCAACTGTGCTTGATTTTGCTCCTTTCTTACTTAGTCCGCCCCCCAGGCCCCTTTTAGCAAGGTTTTGGAAAATTCCCATTTTTGACTTTTTCGACACTACCGGACCTGTCGTTTTTTTCAAATTTTGCCCGGTTTGGAAAATCCTTCACAATTTTCCCAAAACTCCCCAACTGTGCTTGATTTTGCTCGTTTTTCAATCAGCCCGCCCCCTGGCCCCTTTTAGCAAAAATTTGGGAAAATCCCAATTTTTGACTTTTTCGACACTACCGGACCTGTCGTTTTTTTCAAATTTTGCCCACTTTGGAAAATCCTTCACAATTTTCTCAAAACGCCCCAACTGTGCTTGATTTTGCTCCTTTCTGACTCAGTCCACCCCCTGGCACCTTTTAGCAAGGCTTGTGAAAATCCCCATTTTTGACTTTTTCGACACTACCGGCCCTGTCGTTTTTTTCAATTTTTGCCCACTTTGGAAAATCCTTCACAATTTTCACAAAACGCCCCAACTGTGCTTGATTTTGCTCCTTTTTCACCCAGCCCCCCCCTCTGGCCTCTTTAAGCAAAGTTTGGGAAAATCCCCATTTTTGACTTTTTCGACACTACCGGACCTGTCGTTTTTTTCAAATTTTGCCCGGTTTGGAAAATCCTTCACAATTTTCACAAAACGCCCCAACTGTGCTTGATTTTCTCGTTTTTCAATCAGCCCGCCCCCTGGCCCCTTTTAGCAAAGTTTGGGAAAATCCCCATTTTTGACTTTTTCGACACTACCGGCCCTGTCTTTTTTTCAAATTTTGCCCGGTTTGGAAAATCCTTCACAATTTTCACAAAACGCCCCAACTGTGCTTGATTTGTCTCCTTTCTGACTCAGTCCACCCCCTGGCACCTTTTAGCAAGGTTTGTGAAAATCCCCATTTTTGACTTTTTCGACACTACCGGCCCTGTCGTTTTTTTTCAATTTTTGCCCACTTTGGAAAATCCTTCACAATTTTCACAAAACGCCCCAACTGTGCTTGATTTTGCTCCTTTCTTACTTAGTCCGCCCCCCAGGCCCCTTTTAGCAAGGTTTTGGAAAATTCCCATTTTTGACTTTTTCGACACTACCGGACCTGTCGTTTTTTTCAAATTTTGCCCGGTTTGGAAAATCCTTCACAATTTTCACAAAACGCCCCAACTGTGCTTGATTTGTCTCCTTTCTGACTCAGTCCACCCCCTGGCACCTTTTAGCAAGGTTTGTGAAAATCCCCATTTTTGACTTTTTCGACACTACCGGCCCTGTCGTTTTTTTTCAATTTTTGCCCACTTTGGAAAATCCTTCACAATTTTCACAAAACGCCCCAACTGTGCTTGATTTTGCTCCTTTCTTACTTAGTCCGCCCCCCAGGCCCCTTTTAGCAAGGTTTTGGAAAATTCCCATTTTTGACTTTTTCGACACTACCGGACCTGTCGTTTTTTTCAAATTTTGCCCGGTTTGGAAAATCCTTCACAATTTTCCCAAAACGCCCCAACTGTGCTTGATTTTGCTCGTTTTTCAATCAGCCCGCCCCCTGGCCCCTTTTAGCAAAAATTTGGGAAAATCCCAATTTTTGACTTTTTCGACACTACCGGACCTGTCGTTTTTTTCAAATTTTGCCCACTTTGGAAAATCCTTCACAATTTTCTCAAAACGCCCCAACTGTGCTTGATTTTGCTCCTTTCTGACTCAGTCCACCCCCTGGCACCTTTTAGCAAGGCTTGTGAAAATCCCCATTTTTGACTTTTTCGACAATACCGGCCCTGTCGTTTTTTTCAATTTTTGCCCACTTTGGAAAATCCTTCACAATTTTCACAAAACGCCCCAACTGTGCTTGATTTTGCTCCTTTTTCACCCAGCCCCCCCCTCTGGCCTCTTTAAGCAAAGTTTGGGAAAATCCCCATTTTTGACTTTTTCGACACTACCGGCACTGTCGTTTTTTTCAAATTTTGCCCGGTTTGGAAAATCCTTCACAATTTTCTCAAAACGCCCCAACTGTGCTTGATTTTGCTCCTTTCTGACTCAGTCCACCCCCTGGCACCTTTTAGCAAGGTTTGTGAAAATCCCCATTTTTGACTTTTTCGACACTACCGCCCCTGTCTTTTTTTTCAAATTTTGCCCGGTTTGGAAAATCCTTCACAATTTTCCCAAAACGCCCCAACTGTGCTTGATTTTGCTCCTTTCTTACTTAGTCCGCCCCCCTGGCCCCTTTTAGCAAGGTTTGGGAAAATCCCCATTTTTGACTTTTTCGACACTACCGGCCCTGTCTTTTTTTTCAAATTTTACCCGGTTTGGAAAATCCTTCACAATTTTCACAAAACGCCCCAACTGTGCTTGATTTTGCACGTTTTTCAATAAGCCCGCCCCCTGGCCCCTTTTAGCAAAGATTTGGGAAAATCCGCATTTTTGACTTTTTCGACAACACCGGCCCTGTCGTTTTTTTCAAATTTTGCCCGGTTTGGAAAATCCTTCACAATTTTCCCAAAACGCCCCAACTGTGCTTGATTTTGCTCCTTTCTTACTTAGTCCGCCCCCCTGGCCCCTTTTAGCAAGGTTTTGGAAAATCCCCATTTTTGACTTTTTTGACACTACCGGCCCTGTCGTTTTTTTCAAATTTTGCCCGGTTTGGAAAATCCTTCACAATTTTCTCAAAACGCCCCAACTGTGCTTGATTTTGCTCATTTCTGACTCGGTCCGCCCCCCTGGCCCCTTTTAGCAAGGTTTGGGAAAATCCGCATTTTTGACTTTTTCGACACTACCGGACCTGTCGTTTTTTTTCAAATTTTGCCCACTTTGGAAAATCCTTCACAATTTTCTCAAAACGCCCCAACTGTGCTTGATTTTGCTCCTTTCTGACTCAGTCCACCCCCTGGCACCTTTTAGCAAGGTTTGTGAAAATCCCCATTTTTGACTTTTTCGACACTACCGGCCCTGTCGTTTTTTTCAATTTTTGCCCACTTTGGAAAATCCTTCACAATTTTCACAAAACGCCCCAACTGTGCTTGATTTTGCTCGTTTTTCAATAAGCCCGCCCCCTGGCCCCTTTTAGCAAAGATTTGGGAAAATCCGCATTTTTGACTTTTTCGACAACACCGGCCCTGTCGTTTTTTTCAAATTTTGCCCGGTTTGGAAAATCCTTCACAATTTTCCCAAAACGCCCCAACTGTGCTTGATTTTGCTCCTTTCTTACTTAGTCCGCCCCCCTGGCCCCTTTTAGCAAGGTTTTGGAAAATCCCCATTTTTGACTTTTTCGACACTACCGGCCCTGTCGTTTTTTTCAAATTTTTCCCGGTTTGGAAAATCCTTCACAATTTTCTCAAAACGCCCCAACTGTGCTTGATTTTGCTCATTTCTGACTCAGTCCGCCCCCCTGGCCCCTTTTAGCAAGGTTTGGGAAAATCCCCATTTTTGACTTTTTCGACACTACCGGCCCTGTCGTTTTTTTCAATTTTTGCCCACTATGGAAAATCCTTCACAATTTTCACAAAACGCCCCAACTGTGCTTGATTTTTCTCGTTTTTCACTCAGCCCCCCCCTCTGGCCTCTTTAAGCAAATTTTGTGAAAATCCCCATTTTTGACTTTTTCGACACTACCGGACCTGTCGTTTTTTTCAAATTTTGCCCGGTTTGGAAAATCCTTCACAATTTTCACAAAACGCCCCAACTGTGCTTGATTTTGCTCCCTTTTCACCCTGCCCCCCCCCCTGGCCTCTTTAAGCAAAGTTTGGGAAAATCCCCATTTTTGACTTTTTCGACACTACCGGCCCTGTCTTTTTTTCAAATTTTGCCCGGTTTGGAAAATCCTTCACAATTTTCACAAAACGCCCCAACTGTGCTTGATTTTGCTCGTTTTTCAATCAGCCCGCCCCCTGGCCCCTTTTAGCAAAAATTTGGGAAAATCCCAATTTTTGACTTTTTCGACACTACCGGACCTGTCGTTTTTTTCAAATTTTGCCCGGTTTGGAAAATCCTTCACAATTTTCTCAAAACGCCCCAACTGTGCTTGATTTTGCTCCTTTCTGACTCAGTCCACCCCCTGGCACCTTTTAGCAAGGTTTGTGAAAATCCCCATTTTTGACTTTTTCGACACTACCGGCCCTGTCGTTTTTTTCAATTTTTGCCCACTTTGGAAAATCCTTCACAATTTTCACAAAACGCCCCAACTGTGCTTGATTTTGCTCCTTTTTCACCCAGCCCCCCCCCTCTGGCCTCTTTAAGCAAATTTTGGGAAAATCCCCATTTTTGACTTTTTCAACACTACCGGCACTGTCGTTTTTTTCAAATTTTTCCCGGTTTGGAAAATCCTTCACAATTTTCCCAAAACGCCCCAACTGTGCTTGATTTTGCTCCTTTCTTACTTAGTCCGCCCCCCTGGCCCCTTTTAGCAAGGTTTGGGAAAATCCCCATTTTTGACTTTTTCGACACTACCGGCCCCTTCTTTTTTTTTCAAATTTTACCCGGTTTGGAAAATCCTTCACAATTTTCCCAAAACGCCCCAACTGTGCTTGATTTTGCTCCTTTCTGACTCAGTCCGCCCCCCTGGCCCGTTTTAGCAAGGTTTGGGAAAATCCCAATTTTTGACTTTTTTGACACTACCGGACCTGTCGTTTTTTTCAAATTTTGCCCGGTTTGGAAAATCCTTCACAATTTTCTCAAAACGCCCCAACTGTGCTTGATTTTGCTCCTTTCTGACTCAGTCCACCCCCTGGCACCTTTTAGCAAGGTATGTGAAAATCCCCATTTTTGACTTTTTCGACACTACCGCCCCTGTCTTTTTTTTCAAATTTTGCCCGGTTTGGAAAATCCTTCACAATTTTCCCAAAACGCCCCAACTGTGCTTGATTTTGCTCCTTTCTTACTTAGTCCGCCCCCCTGGCCCCTTTTAGCAAGGTTTGGGAAAATCCCCATTTTTGACTTTTTCGACACTACCGGCCCTGTCTTTTTTTTCAAATTTTACCCGGTTTGGAAAATCCTTCACAATTTTCACAAAACGCCCCAACTGTGCTTGATTTTGCTCGTTTTTCAATAAGCCCGCCCCCTGGCCCCTTTTAGCAAAGATTTGGGAAAATCCGCATTTTTGACTTTTTCGACACTACCGGCCCTGTCGTTTTTTTCAAATTTTGCCCGGTTTGGAAAATCCTTCACAATTTTCACAAAACGCCCCAACTGTGCTTGATTTTGCTCCTTTCTTACTTAGTCCGGCCCCCTGGCCCCTTTTAGCAAGGTTTTGGAAAATCCCCATTTTTGACTTTTTCGACACTACCGGCCCTGTCGTTTTTTTCAAATTTTGCCCGGTTTGGAAAATCCTTCACAATTTTCTCAAAACGCCCCAACTGTGCTTGATTTTGCTCATTTCTGACTCAGTCCGCCCCCCTGGCCCCTTTTAGCAAGGTTTGGGAAAATCCCCATTTTTGACTTTTTCGACACTACCGGCCCTGTCGTTTTTTTCAATTTTTGCCCACTATGGAAAATCCTTCACAATTTTCACAAAACGCCCCAACTGTGCTTGATTTTGCTCGTTTTTCACTCAGCCCCCCCCTCTGGCCTCTTTAAGCAAATTTTGTGAAAATCCCCATTTTTGACTTTTTCGACACTACCGGCCCTGTCTTTTTTTTCAAATTTTGCCCGGTTTGGAAAATCCTTCACAATTTTCACACAACGCCCCAACTGTGCTTGATTTTGCTCCTTTCTTACTTAGTCCGCCCCCCAGGCCCCTTTTAGCAAGGTTTTGGAAAATTCCCATTTTTGACTTTTTCGACACTACCGGACCTGTCGTTTTTTTCAAATTTTGCCCGGTTTGGAAAATCCTTCACAATTTTCTCAAAACGCCCCAACTGTGCTTGATTTTGCTCATTTCTGACTCAGTCCGCCCCCCTGGCCCCTTTTAGCAAGGTTTGGGAAATTCCGCATTTTTGACTTTTTCGACACTACCGGCCCTGTCGTTTTTTTCAATTTTTGCCCACGTTGGAAAATCCTTCACAATTTTCCCAAAACGCCCCAACTGTGCTTGATTTTGCTCGTTTTTCAATCAGCCCGCACCCTGGCCCCTTTTAGCAAAAATTTGGGAAAATCCCCATTTTTGACTTTTTCGACACTACCGGCCCTGTCTTTTTTTTCAAATTTTGCCCGGTTTGGAAAATCCTTCACAATTTTCACACAACCCCCCAACTGTGCTTGATTTTGCTCCTTTCTCACTCAGCCCGCCCCCCTGGCCCCTTTTAGCAAGGATTTGGGAAAATCCCCATTTTTGACTTTCCGACACTACCGGCCCTGTCGTTTTTTTCAAATTTTGCCCGGTTTGGAAAATCCTTCACAATTTTCCCAAAACGCCCCAACTGTGCTTGATTTTGCTCCTTTCTGACTCAGTCCACACCCCAGGCCCCTTTTAGCAAGGTTTTGGAAAATTCCCATTTTTGACTTTTTCGACACTACCGGACCTGTCGTTTTTTTCAAATTTTGCCCGGTTTGGAAAATCCTTCACAATTTTCTCAAAACGCCCCACCTGTGCTTGATTTTGCTCATTTCTGACTCAGTCCGCCCCCCTGGCCCCTTTTAGCAAGGTTTGGGAAAATCCGCATTTTTGACTTTTTCGACACTACCGGCCCTGTCGTTTTTTTCAATTTTTGCCCACGTTGGAAAATCCTTCACAATTTTCCCAAAACGCCCCAACTGTGCTTGATTTTGCTCCTTTCTGACTCAGTCCGCCCCCTGGCACCTTTTAGCAAGGTTTGGGAAAATCCCCATTTTTGACTTTTTCGACAATACCGGCCCTGTTTTTTTTTCAAATTTTGCCCGGTTTGGAAAATCCTTCACAATTTTCACAAAACGCCCCAACTGTGCTTGATTTTGCTCGTTTTTCAATCAGCCCGCCCCCTGGCCCCTTTTAGCAAAAATTTGGGAAAATCCCAATTTTTGACTTTTTCGACACTACCGGACCTGTCGTTTTTTTCAAATTTTACCCACTTTGGAAAATCCTTCACAATTTTCTCAAAACGCCCCAACTGTGCTTGATTTTGCTCCTTTCTGACTCAGTCCACCCCCTGGCACCTTTTAGCAAGGTTTGTGAAAATCCCCATTTTTGACTTTTTCGACACTACCGGCCCTGTCGTTTTTTTCAAATTTTACCCGGTTTGGAAAATCCTTCACAATTTTCACAAAACGCCCCAACTGTGCTTGATTTTGCACGTTTTTCAATAAGCCCGCCCCCTGGCCCCTTTTAGCAAAGATTTGGGAAAATCCGCATTTTTGACTTTTTCGACAACACCGGCCCTGTCGTTTTTTTCAAATTTTGCCCGGTTTGGAAAATCCTTCACAATTTTCCCAAAACGCCCCAACTGTGCTTGATTTTGCTCCTTTCTTACTTAGTCCGCCCCCCTGGCCCCTTTTAGCAAGGTTTTGGAAAATCCCCATTTTTGACTTTTTCGACACTACCGGCCCTGTCGTTTTTTTCAAATTTTGCCCGGTTTGGAAAATCCTTCACAATTTTCTCAAAACGCCCCAACTGTGCTTGATTTTGCTCATTTCTGACTCGGTCCGCCCCCCTGGCCCCTTTTAGCAAGGTTTGGGAAAATCCGCATTTTTGACTTTTTCGACACTACCGGACCTGTCGTTTTTTTTCAAATTTTGCCCACTTTGGAAAATCCTTCACAATTTTCTCAAAACGCCCCAACTGTGCTTGATTTTGCTCCTTTCTGACTCAGTCCACCCCCTGGCACCTTTTAGCAAGGTTTGTGAAAATCCCCATTTTTGACTTTTTCGACACTACCGGCCCTGTCGTTTTTTTCAATTTTTGCCCACTTTGGAAAATCCTTCACAATTTTCACAAAACGCCCCAACTGTGCTTGATTTTGCTCGTTTTTCAATAAGCCCGCCCCCTGGCCCCTTTTAGCAAAGATTTGGGAAAATCCGCATTTTTGCCTTTTTCGACAACACCGGCCCTGTCGTTTTTTTCAAATTTTGCCCGGTTTGGAAAATCCTTCACAATTTTCCCAAAACGCCCCAACTGTGCTTGATTTTGCTCCTTTCTTACTTAGTCCGCCCCCCTGGCCCCTTTTAGCAAGGTTTTGGAAAATCCCCATTTTTGACTTTTTCGACACTACCGGCCCTGTCGTTTTTTTCAAATTTTTCCCGGTTTGGAAAATCCTTCACAATTTTCTCAAAACGCCCCAACTGTGCTTGATTTTGCTCATTTCTGACTCAGTCCGCCCCCCTGGCCCCTTTTAGCAAGGTTTGGGAAAATCCCCATTTTTGACTTTTTCGACACTACCGGCCCTGTCGTTTTTTTCAATTTTTGCCCACTATGGAAAATCCTTCACAATTTTCACAAAACGCCCCAACTGTGCTTGATTTTTCTCGTTTTTCACTCAGCCCCCCCCTCTGGCCTCTTTAAGCAAATTTTGTGAAAATCCCCATTTTTGACTTTTTCGACACTACCGGACCTGTCGTTTTTTTCAAATTTTGCCCGGTTTGGAAAATCCTTCACAATTTTCTCAAAACGCCCCAACTGTGCTTGATTTTGCTCATTTCTGACTCGGTCCGCCCCCCTGGCCCCTTTTAGCAAGGTTTGGGAAAATCCGCATTTTTGACTTTTTCGACACTACCGGACCTGTCGTTTTTTTCAAATTTTGCCCACTTTGGAAAATCCTTCACAATTTTCTCAAAACGCCGCAACTGTGCTTGATTTTGCTCCTTTCTGACTCAGTCCATACCCTGGCACCTTTTAGCAAGGTTTGTGAAAATCCCCATTTTTGACTTTTTCGACACTACCGGCACTGTCGTTTTTTTCAATTTTTGCCCACTTTGGAAAATCCTTCACAATTTTCACAAAACGCCCCAACTGTGCTTGATTTTGCTCCCTTTTCACCCTGCCCCCCCCCCTGGCCTCTTTAAGCAAAGTTTGGGAAAATCCCCATTTTTGACTTTTTCGACACTACCGGCCCTGTCTTTTTTTCAAATTTTGCCCGGTTTGGAAAATCCTTCACAATTTTCACAAAACGCCCCAACTGTGCTTGATTTTGCTCGTTTTTCAATCAGCCCGCCCCCTGGCCCCTTTTAGCAAAAATTTGGGAAAATCCCAATTTTTGACTTTTTCGACACTACCGGACCTGTCGTTTTTTTCAAATTTTGCCCGGTTTGGAAAATCCTTCACAATTTTCTCAAAACGCCCCAACTGTGCTTGATTTTGCTCCTTTCTGACTCAGTCCACCCCCTGGCACCTTTTAGCAAGGTTTGTGAAAATCCCCATTTTTGACTTTTTCGACACTACCGGCCCTGTCGTTTTTTTCAATTTTTGCCCACTTTGGAAAATCCTTCACAATTTTCACAAAACGCCCCAACTGTGCTTGATTTTGCTCCTTTTTCACCCAGCCCCCCCCCTCTGGCCTCTTTAAGCAAATTTTGGGAAAATCCCCATTTTTGACTTTTTCAACACTACCGGCACTGTCGTTTTTTTCAAATTTTTCCCGGTTTGGAAAATCCTTCACAATTTTCCCAAAACGCCCCAACTGTGCTTGATTTTGCTCCTTTCTTACTTAGTCCGCCCCCCTGGCCCCTTTTAGCAAGGTTTGGGAAAATCCCCATTTTTGACTTTTTCGACACTACCGGCCCCTTCTTTTTTTTTCAAATTTTACCCGGTTTGGAAAATCCTTCACAATTTTCCCAAAACGCCCCAACTGTGCTTGATTTTGCTCCTTTCTGACTCAGTCCGCCCCCCTGGCCCGTTTTAGCAAGGTTTGGGAAAATCCCAATTTTTGACTTTTTTGACACTACCGGACCTGTCGTTTTTTTCAAATTTTGCCCGGTTTGGAAAATCCTTCACAATTTTCTCAAAACGCCCCAACTGTGCTTGATTTTGCTCCTTTCTGACTCAGTCCACCCCCTGGCACCTTTTAGCAAGGTATGTGAAAATCCCCATTTTTGACTTTTTCGACACTACCGGCCCTGTCTTTTTTTCAAATTTTGCCCGGTTTGGAAAATCCTTCACAATTTTCCCAAAACGCCCCAACTGTGCTTGATTTTGCTCCTTTCTTACTTAGTCCGCCCCCCTGGCCCCTTTTAGCAAGGTTTGGGAAAATCCCCATTTTTGACTTTTTCGACACTACCGGCCCTGTCTTTTTTTTCAAATTTTACCCGGTTTGGAAAATCCTTCACAATTTTCACAAAACGCCCCAACTGTGCTTGATTTTGCTCGTTTTTCAATAAGCCCGCCCCCTGGCCCCTTTTAGCAAAGATTTGGGAAAATCCGCAATTTTGACTTTTTCGACACTACCGGCCCTGTCGTTTTTTTCAAATTTTGCCCGGTTTGGAAAATCCTTCACAATTTTCACAAAACGCCCCAACTGTGCTTGATTTTGCTCCTTTCTTACTTAGTCCGGCCCCCTGGCCCCTTTTAGCAAGGTTTTGGAAAATCCCCATTTTTGACTTTTTCGACACTACCGGCCCTGTCGTTTTTTTCAAATTTTGCCCGGTTTGGAAAATCCTTCACAATTTTCTCAAAACGCCCCAACTGTGCTTGATTTTGCTCATTTCTGACTCAGTCCGCCCCCCTGGCCCCTTTTAGCAAGGTTTGGGAAAATCCCCATTTTTGACTTTTTCGACACTACCGGCCCTGTCGTTTTTTTCAATTTTTGCCCACTATGGAAAATCCTTCACAATTTTCACAAAACGCCCCAACTGTGCTTGATTTTGCTCGTTTTTCACTCAGCCCCCCCCTCTGGCCTCTTTAAGCAAATTTTGTGAAAATCCCCATTTTTGACTTTTTCGACACTACCGGCACTGTCTTTTTTTTCAAATTTTGCCCGGTTTGGAAAATCCTTCACAATTTTCACACAACGCCCCAACTGTGCTTGATTTTGCTCTTTTCTTACTTTGTCCGCCCCCCAGGCCCCTTTTAGCAAGGTTTTGGAAAATTCCCATTTTTGACTTTTTCGACACTACCGGACCTGTCGTTTTTTTCAAATTTTGCCCGGTTTGGAAAATCCTTCACAATTTTCTCAAAACGCCCCAACTGTGCTTGATTTTGCTCATTTCTGACTCAGTCCGCCCCCCTGGCCCCTTTTAGCAAGGTTTGGGAAAATCCGCATTTTTGACTTTTTCGACACTACCGGCCCTGTCGTTTTTTTCAATTTTTGCCCACGTTGGAAAATCCTTCACAATTTTCCCAAAACGCCCCAACTGTGCTTGATTTTGCTCGTTTTTCAATCAGCCCGCACCCTGGCCCCTTTTAGCAAAAATTTGGGAAAATCCCCATTTTTGACTTTTTCGACACTACCGGCCCTGTCTTTTTTTTCAAATTTTGCCCGGTTTGGAAAATCCTTCACAATTTTCACACAACCCCCCAACTGTGCTTGATTTTGCTCCTTTCTCACTCAGCCCGCCCCCCTGGCCCCTTTTAGCAAGGATTTGGGAAAATCCCCATTTTTGACTTTCCGACACTACCGGCCCTGTCGTTTTTTTCAAATTTTGCCCGGTTTGGAAAATCCTTCACAATTTTCCCAAAACGCCCCAACTGTGCTTGATTTTGCTCCTTTCTGACTCAGTCCACACCCCTGGCCCCTTTTAGCAAGGTTTGGGAAAATCCCCATTTTTGACTTTTTCGACACTACCGGCCCTGTCGTTTTTTAAAATTTTTGCCCACTTTGGAAAATCCTTCACAATTTTCACACAACGCCCCAACTGTGCTTGATTTTGCTCCTTTCTTACTTAGTCCGCCCCCCAGGCCCCTTTTAGCAAGGTTTTGGAAAATTCCCATTTTTGACTTTTTCGACACTACCGGACCTGTCGTTTTTTTCAAATTTTGCCCGGTTTGGAAAATCCTTCACAATTTTCTCAAAACGCCCCAACTGTGCTTGATTTTGCTCATTTCTGACTCAGTCCGCCCCCCTGGCCCCTTTTAGCAAGGTTTGGGAAAATCCGCATTTTTGACTTTTTCGACACTACCGGCCCTGTCGTTTTTTTCAATTTTTGCCCACGTTGGAAAATCCTTCACAATTTTCCCAAAACGCCCCAACTGTGCTTGATTTTGCTCCTTTCTGACTCAGTCCGCCCCCTGGCACCTTTTAGCAAGGTTTGGGAAAATCCCCATTTTTGACTTTTTCGACAATACCGGCCCTGTCTTTTTTTCAAATTTTGCCCGGTTTGGAAAATCCTTCACAATTTTCACAAAACGCCCCAACTGTGCTTGATTTTGCTCGTTTTTCAATTCACCCGCCCCCTGGCCCCTTTTAGCAAAAATTTGGGAAAATCCCAATTTTTGACTTTTTCGACACTGCCGGACCTGTCGTTTTTTTCAAATTTTGCCAACTTTGGAAAATCCTTCACAATTTTCTCAAAACGCCCCAACTGTGCTTGATTTTGCTCCTTTCTGACTCAGTCCACCCCCTGGCACCTTTTAGCAAGGTTTGTGAAAATCCCCATTTTTGACTTTTTCGACACTACTGGCCCTGTCGTTTTTTTCAATTTTTGCCCACTTTGGAAAATCCTTCACAATTTTCACAAAACGCCCCAACTGTGCTTGATTTTGCTCCTTTTTCACCCAGCCCCCCCTCTGGCCTCTTTAAGCAAAGTTTGGGAAAATCCCCATTTTTGACTTTTTCGACACTACCGGCACTGTCGTTTTTTTCAAATTTTGCCCGGTTTGGAAAATCCTTCACAATTTTCCCAAAACGCCCCAACTGTGCTTGATTTTGCTCCTTTCTTACTTAGTCCGCCCCCCTGGCCCCTTTTAGCAAGAATTTGGAAAATCCACATTTTTGACTTTTTCGACACTACCGGACCTGTCGTTTTTTTCAAATTTTGCCCGGTTTGGAAAATCCTTCACAATTTTCTCAAAACGCCCCAACTGTGCTTGATTTTGCTCCTTTCTGACTCAGTCCACCCCCTGGCACCTTTTAGCAAGGCTTGTGAAAATCCCCATTTTTGACTTTTTCGACACTACCGGCCCTGTCGTTTTTTTCAATTTTTGCCCACTTTGGAAAATCCTTCACAATTTTCACAAAACGCCCCAACTGTGCTTGATTTTGATCCTTTTTCACCCAGCCCCCCCCTCTGGCCTCTTTAAGCAAAGTTTGGGAAAATCCCCATTTTTGACTTTTTCGACACTACCGGCCCTGTCTTTTTTTCAAATTTTGCCCGGTTTGGAAAATCCTTCACAATTTTCACAAAACGCCCCAACTGTGCTTGATTTGTCTCCTTTCTGACTCAGTCCACCCCCTGGCACCTTTTAGCAAGGTTTGTGAAAATCCCAATTTTTGACTTTTTCGACACTACCGGCCCTGTCGTTTTTTTCAATTTTTGCCCACGTTGGAAAATCCTTCACAATTTTCCCAAAACGCCCCAACTGTGCTTGATTTTGCTCCTTTCTTACTTAGTCCGCCCCCCAGGCCCCTTTTAGCAAGGTTTTGGAAAATTCCCATTTTTGACTTTTTCGACACTACCGGACCTGTCGTTTTTTTCAAATTTTGCCCGGTTTGGAAAATCCTTCACAATTTTCCCAAAACTCCCCAACTGTGCTTGATTTTGCTCGTTTTTCAATCAGCCCGCCCCCTGGCCCCTTTTAGCAAAAATTTGGGAAAATCCCAATTTTTGACTTTTTCGACACTACCGGACCTGTCGTTTTTTTCAAATTTTGCCCACTTTGGAAAATCCTTCACAATTTTCTCAAAACGCCCCAACTGTGCTTGATTTTGCTCCTTTCTGACTCAGTCCACCCCCTGGCACCTTTTAGCAAGGCTTGTGAAAATCCCCATTTTTGACTTTTTCGACACTACCGGCCCTGTCGTTTTTTTCAATTTTTGCCCACTTTGGAAAATCCTTCACAATTTTCACAAAACGCCCCAACTGTGCTTGATTTTGCTCCTTTTTCACCCAGCCCCCCCCTCTGGCCTCTTTAAGCAAAGTTTGGGAAAATCCCCATTTTTGACTTTTTCGACACTACCGGACCTGTCGTTTTTTTCAAATTTTGCCCGGTTTGGAAAATCCTTCACAATTTTCACAAAACGCCCCAACTGTGCTTGATTTTCTCGTTTTTCAATCAGCCCGCCCCCTGGCCCCTTTTAGCAAAGTTTGGGAAAATCCCCATTTTTGACTTTTTCGACACTACCGGCCCTGTCTTTTTTTCAAATTTTGCCCGGTTTGGAAAATCCTTCACAATTTTCACAAAACGCCCCAACTGTGCTTGATTTGTCTCCTTTCTGACTCAGTCCACCCCCTGGCACCTTTTAGCAAGGTTTGTGAAAATCCCCATTTTTGACTTTTTCGACACTACCGGCCCTGTCGTTTTTTTTCAATTTTTGCCCACTTTGGAAAATCCTTCACAATTTTCACAAAACGCCCCAACTGTGCTTGATTTTGCTCCTTTCTTACTTAGTCCGCCCCCCAGGCCCCTTTTAGCAAGGTTTTGGAAAATTCCCATTTTTGACTTTTTCGACACTACCGGACCTGTCGTTTTTTTCAAATTTTGCCCGGTTTGGAAAATCCTTCACAATTTTCACAAAACGCCCCAACTGTGCTTGATTTGTCTCCTTTCTGACTCAGTCCACCCCCTGGCACCTTTTAGCAAGGTTTGTGAAAATCCCCATTTTTGACTTTTTCGACACTACCGGCCCTGTCGTTTTTTTCAATTTTTGCCCACTTTGGAAAATCCTTCACAATTTTCACAAAACGCCCCAACTGTGCTTGATTTTGCTCCTTTTTCACCCAGCCCCCCCCTCTGGCCTCTTTAAGCAAAGTTTGGGAAAATCCCCATTTTTGACTTTTTCGACACTACCGGCACTGTCGTTTTTTTCAAATTTTGCCCGGTTTGGAAAATCCTTCACAATTTTCCCAAAACGCCCCAACTGTGCTTGATTTTGCTCCTTTCTTACTTAGTCCGCCCCCCTGGCCCCTTTTAGCAAGGTTTGGGAAAATCCCCATTTTTGACTTTTTCGACACTACCGGCCCCTTCTTTTTTTTTCAAATTTTACCCGGTTTGGAAAATCCTTCACAATTTTCCCAAAACGCCCCAACTGTGCTTGATTTTGCTCCTTTCTGACTCAGTCCGCCCCCCTGGCCCGTTTTAGCAAGGTTTGGGAAAATCCCAATTTTTGACTTTTTCGACACTACCGGACCTGTCGTTTTTTTCAAATTTTGCCCGGTTTGGAAAATCCTTCACAATTTTCTCAAAACGCCCCAACTGTGCTTGATTTTGCTCCTTTCTGACTCAGTCCACCCCCTGGCACCTTTTAGCAAGGTTTGTGAAAATCCCCATTTTTGACTTTTTCGACACTACCGGCCCTGTCTTTTTTTTCAAATTTTGCCCGGTTTGGAAAATCCTTCACAATTTTCCCAAAACGCCCCAACTGTGCTTGATTTTGCTCCTTTCTTACTTAGTCCGCCCCCCTGGCCCCTTTTAGCAAGGTTTGGGAAAATCCCCATTTTTGACTTTTTCGACACTACCGGCCCTGTCTTTTTTTTCAAATTTTACCCGGTTTGGAAAATCCTTCACAATTTTCACAAAACGCCCCAACTGTGCTTGATTTTGCACGTTTTTCAATAAGCCCGCCCCCTGGCCCCTTTTAGCAAAGATTTGGGAAAATCCGCATTTTTGACTTTTTCGACAACACCGGCCCTGTCGTTTTTTTCAAATTTTGCCCGGTTTGGAAAATCCTTCACAATTTTCCCAAAACGCCCCAACTGTGCTTGATTTTGCTCCTTTCTTACTTAGTCCGCCCCCCTGGCCCCTTTTAGCAAGGTTTTGGAAAATCCCCATTTTTGACTTTTTCGACACTACCGGCCCTGTCGTTTTTTTCAAATTTTCCCGGTTTGGAAAATCCTTCACAATTTTCTCAAAACGCCCCAACTGTGCTTGATTTTGCTCATTTCTGACTCGGTCCGCCCCCCTGGCCCATTTTAGCAAGGTTTGGGAAAATCCGCATTTTTGACTTTTTCGACACTACCGGACCTGTCTTTTTTTTTCAATTTTTGCCCACTATGGAAAATCCTTCACAATTTTCACAAAACGCCCCAACTGTGCTTGATTTTGCTCGTTTTTCACTCAGCCCCCCCCTCTGGCCTCCTTAAGCAAATTTTGTGAAAATCCCCATTTTTGACTTTTTCGACACTACCGGCCCTGTCTTTTTTTTCAAATTTTGCCCACTTTGGAAAATCCTTCACAATTTTCACAAAACGCCCCAACTGTGCTTGATTTTGCTCCTTTTTCACCCAGCCCCCCCTCTGGCCTCTTTAAGCAAAGTTTGGGAAAATCCCCATTTTTGACTTTTTCGACACTACCGGCACTGTCGTTTTTTTCAAATTTTGCCCGGTTTGGAAAATCCTTCACAATTTTCCCAAAACGCCCCAACTGTGCTTGATTTTGCTCCTTTCTTACTTAGTCCGCCCCCCTGGCCCCTTTTAGCAAGAATTTGGAAAATCCACATTTTTGACTTTTTCGACACTACCGGACCTGTCGTTTTTTTCAAATTTTGCCCGGTTTGGAAAATCCTTCACAATTTTCTCAAAACGCCCCAACTGTGCTTGATTTTGCTCATTTCTGACTCAGTCCGCCCCCCTGGCCCCTTTTAGCAAGGTTTGGGAAAATCCCCATTTTGACTTTTTCGACACTACCGGCCCTGTCGTTTTTTTCAATTTTTGCCCACTATGGAAAATCCTTCACAATTTTCACAAAACGCCCCAACTGTGCTTGATTTTTCTCGTTTTTCACTCAGCCCCCCCCTCTGGCCTCTTTAAGCAAATTTTGTGAAAATCCCCATTTTTGACTTTTTCGACACTACCGGACCTGTCGTTTTTTTCAAATTTTGCCCGGTTTGGAAAATCCTTCACAATTTTCTCAAAACGCCCCAACTGTGCTTGATTTTGCTCATTTCTGACTCGGTCCGCCCCCCTGGCCCCTTTTAGCAAGGTTTGGGAAAATCCGCATTTTTGACTTTTTCGACACTACCGGACCTGTCGTTTTTTTCAAATTTTGCCCACTTTGGAAAATCCTTCACAATTTTCTCAAAACGCCGCAACTGTGCTTGATTTTGCTCCTTTCTGACTCAGTCCATACCCTGGCACCTTTTAGCAAGGTTTGTGAAAATCCCCATTTTTGACTTTTTCGACACTACCGGCACTGTCGTTTTTTTCAAATTTTGCCCACTTTGGAAAATCCTTCACAATTTTCACAAAACGCCCCAACTGTGCTTGATTTTGCTCCCTTTTCACCCTGCCCCCCCCCCTGGCCTCTTTAAGCAAAGTTTGGGAAAATCCCCATTTTTGACTTTTTCGACACTACCGGCCCTGTCTTTTTTTCAAATTTTGCCCGGTTTGGAAAATCCTTCACAATTTTCACAAAACGCCCCAACTGTGCTTGATTTTGCTCGTTTTTCAATCAGCCCGCCCCCTGGCCCCTTTTAGCAAAAATTTGGGAAAATCCCAATTTTTGACTTTTTCGACACTACCGGACCTGTCGTTTTTTTCAAATTTTGCCCGGTTTGGAAAATCCTTCACAATTTTCTCAAAACGCCCCAACTGTGCTTGATTTTGCTCCTTTCTGACTCAGTCCACCCCCTGGCACCTTTTAGCAAGGTTTGTGAAAATCCCCATTTTTGACTTTTTCGACACTACCGGCCCTGTCGTTTTTTTCAATTTTTGCCCACTTTGGAAAATCCTTCACAATTTTCACAAAACGCCCCAACTGTGCTTGATTTTGCTCCTTTTTCACCCAGCCCCCCCCCCTCTGGCCTCTTTAAGCAAATTTTGGGAAAATCCCCATTTTTGACTTTTTCAACACTACCGGCACTGTCGTTTTTTTCAAATTTTTCCCGGTTTGGAAAATCCTTCACAATTTTCCCAAAACGCCCCAACTGTGCTTGATTTTGCTCCTTTCTTACTTAGTCCGCCCCCCTGGCCCCTTTTAGCAAGGTTTGGGAAAATCCCCATTTTTGACTTTTTCGACACTACCGGCCCCTTCTTTTTTTTTCAAATTTTACCCGGTTTGGAAAATCCTTCACAATTTTCCCAAAACGCCCCAACTGTGCTTGATTTTGCTCCTTTCTGACTCAGTCCGCCCCCCTGGCCCGTTTTAGCAAGGTTTGGGAAAATCCCAATTTTTGACTTTTTTGACACTACCGGACCTGTCGTTTTTTTCAAATTTTGCCCGGTTTGGAAAATCCTTCACAATTTTCTCAAAACGCCCCAACTGTGCTTGATTTTGCTCCTTTCTGACTCAGTCCACCCCCTGGCACCTTTTAGCAAGGTATGTGAAAATCCCCATTTTTGACTTTTTCGACACTACCGCCCCTGTCTTTTTTTTCAAATTTTGATCGGTTTGGAAAATCCTTCACAATTTTCCCAAAACGCCCCAACTGTGCTTGATTTTGCTCCTTTCTTACTTAGTCCGCCCCCCTGGCCCCTTTTAGCAAGGTTTGGGAAAAATCCCCATTTTTGACTTTTTCGACACTACCGGCCCTGTCTTTTTTTTCAAATTTTACCCGGTTTGGAAAATCCTTCACAATTTTCACAAAACGCCCCAACTGTGCTTGATTTTGCTCGTTTTTCAATAAGCCCGCCCCCTGGCCCCTTTTAGCAAATATTTGGGAAAATCCGCAATTTTGACTTTTTCGACACTACCGGCCCTGTCGTTTTTTTCAAATTTTGCCCGGTTTGGAAAATCCTTCACAATTTTCACAAAACGCCCCAACTGTGCTTGATTTTGCTCCTTTCTTACTTAGTCCGGCCCCCTGGCCCCTTTTAGCAAGGTTTTGGAAAATCCCCATTTTTGACTTTTTCGACACTACCGGCCCTGTCGTTTTTTTCAAATTTTGCCCGGTTTGGAAAATCCTTCACAATTTTCTCAAAACGCCCCAACTGTGCTTGATTTTGCTCATTTCTGACTCAGTCCGCCCCCCTGGCCCCTTTTAGCAAGGTTTGGGAAAATCCCCATTTTTGACTTTTTCGACACTACCGGCCCTGTCGTTTTTTTCAATTTTTGCCCACTATGGAAAATCCTTCACAATTTTCACAAAACGCCCCAACTGTGCTTGATTTTGCTCGTTTTTCACTCAGCCCCCCCCTCTGGCCTCTTTAAGCAAATTTTGTGAAAATCCCCATTTTTGACTTTTTCGACACTACCGGCCCTGTCTTTTTTTTCAAATTTTGCCCGGTTTGGAAAATCCTTCACAATTTTCCCAAAACGCCCCAACTGTGCTTGATTTTGCTCCTTTCTTACTTAGTCCGCCCCCCAGGCCCCTTTTAGCAAGGTTTTGGAAAATTCCCATTTTTGACTTTTTCGACACTACCGGACCTGTCGTTTTTTTCAAATTTTGCCCGGTTTGGAAAATCCTTCACAATTTTCTCAAAACGCCCCAACTGTGCTTGATTTTGCTCATTTCTGACTCAGTCCGCCCCCCTGGCCCCTTTTAGCAAGGTTTGGGAAAATCCGCATTTTTGACTTTTTCGACACTACCGGCCCTGTCGTTTTTTTCAATTTTTGCCCACGTTGGAAAATCCTTCACAATTTTCCCAAAACGCCCCAACTGTGCTTGATTTTGCTCGTTTTTCAATCAGCCCGCACCCTGGCCCCTTTTAGCAAAAATTTGGGAAAATCCCCATTTTTGACTTTTTCGACACTACCGGCCCTGTCTTTTTTTTCAAATTTTGCCCGGTTTGGAAAATCCTTCACAATTTTCACACAACCCCCCAACTGTGCTTGATTTTGCTCCTTTCTCACTCAGCCCGCCCCCCTGGCCCCTTTTAGCAAGGATTTGGGAAAATCCCCATTTTTGACTTTCCGACACTACCGGCCCTGTCGTTTTTTTCAAATTTTGCCCGGTTTGGAAAATCCTTCACAATTTTCCCAAAACGCCCCAACTGTGCTTGATTTTGCTCCTTTCTGACTCAGTCCACACCCCTGGCCCCTTTTAGCAAGGTTTGGGAAAATCCCCATTTTTGACTTTTTCGACACTACCGGCCCTGTCGTTTTTTAAAATTTTTGCCCACTTTGGAAAATCCTTCACAATTTTCACACAACGCCCCAACTGTGCTTGATTTTGCTCCTTTCTTACTTAGTCCGCCCCCCAGGCCCCTTCTTTGCAAGGTTTTGGAAAATTCCCATTTTTGACTTTTTCGACACTACCGGACCTGTCGTTTTTTTCAAATTTTGCCCGGTTTGGAAAATCCTTCACAATTTTCTCAAAACGCCCCAACTGTGCTTGATTTTGCTCATTTCTGACTCAGTCCGCCCCCCTGGCCCCTTTTAGCAAGGTTTGGGAAAATCCGCATTTTTGACTTTTTCGACACTACCGGCCCTGTCGTTTTTTTCAATTTTTGCCCACGTTGGAAAATCCTTCACAATTTTCCCAAAACGCCCCAACTGTGCTTGATTTTGCTCCTTTCTGACTCAGTCCGCCCCCTGGCACCTTTTAGCAAGGTTTGGGAAAATCCCCATTTTTGACTTTTTCGACAATACCGGCCCTGTCTTTTTTTCAAATTTTGCCCGGTTTGGAAAATCCTTCACAATTTTCACAAAACGCCCCAACTGTGCTTGATTTTGCTCGTTTTTCAATCAGCCCGCCCCCTGGCCCCTTTTAGCAAAAATTTGGGAAAATCCCAATTTTTGACTTTTTCGACACTGCCGGACCTGTCGTTTTTTTCAAATTTTGCCAACTTTGGAAAATCCTTCACAATTTTCTCAAAACGCCCCAACTGTGCTTGATTTTGCTCCTTTCTGACTCAGTCCACCCCCTGGCACCTTTTAGCAAGGTTTGTGAAAATCCCCATTTTTGACTTTTTCGACACTACTGGCCCTGTCGTTTTTTTCAATTTTTGCCCACTTTGGAAAATCCTTCACAATTTTCACAAAACGCCCCAACTGTGCTTGATTTTGCTCCTTTTTCACCCAGCCCCCCCTCTGGCCTCTTTAAGCAAAGTTTGGGAAAATCCCCATTTTTGACTTTTTCGACACTACCGGCACTGTCGTTTTTTTCAAATTTTGCCCGGTTTGGAAAATCCTTCACAATTTTCCCAAAACGCCCCAACTGTGCTTGATTTTGCTCCTTTCTTACTTAGTCCGCCCCCCTGGCCCCTTTTAGCAAGAATTTGGAAAATCCACATTTTTGACTTTTTCGACACTACCGGACCTGTCGTTTTTTTCAAATTTTGCCCGGTTTGGAAAATCCTTCACAATTTTCTCAAAACGCCCCAACTGTGCTTGATTTTGCTCATTTCTGACTCAGTCCGCCCCCCTGGCCCCTTTTAGCAAGGTTTGGGAAAATCCCCATTTTTGACTTTTTCGACACTACCGGCCCTGTCTTTTTTTTCAAATTTTACCCGGTTTGGAAAATCCTTCACAATTTTCACAAAACGCCCCAACTGTGCTTGATTTTGCTAGTTTTTCAATAATCCCGCCCCCTGGCCCCTTTTAGCAAAGATTTGGGAAAATCCGCATTTTTGACTTTCTCGACACTACCGGCCCTGTCGTTTTTTTCAAATTTTGCCCGGTTTGGAAAATCCTTCACAATTTTCCCAAAACGCCCCAACTGTGCTTGATTTTGCTCCTTTCTTACTTAGTCCGCCCCCCTGGCCCCTTTTAGCAAGGTTTTGGAAAATCCCCATTTTTGACTTTTTCGACACTACCGGCCCTGTCGTTTTTTTCAAATTTTGCCCGGTTTGGAAAATCCTTCACAATTTTCTCAAAACGCCCCAACTGTGCTTGATTTTGCTCATTTCTGACTCAGTCCACCCCCTGGCACCTTTTAGCAAGGTTTGTGAAAATTGCCATTTTTGACTTTTTCGACACTACCGGCCCTGTCGTTTTTTTTTCAATTTTTGCCCACTATGGAAAATCCTTCACAATTTTCACAAAACGCCCCAACTGTGCTTGATTTTGCTCGTTTTTCACTCAGCCCCCCCCCTCTGGCCTCCTTAAGCAAATTTTGTGAAAATCCCCATTTTTGACTTTTTCGACACTACCGGCCCTGTCTTTTTTTTCAAATTTTGCCCACTTTGGAAAATCCTTCACAATTTTCACAAAACGCCCCAACTGTGCTTGATTTTGCTCCTTTTTCACCCAGCCCCCCCTCTGGCCTCTTTAAGCAAAGTTTGGGAAAATCCCCATTTTTGACTTTTTCGACACTACCGGCACTGTCGTTTTTTTCAAATTTTGCCCGGTTTGGAAAATCCTTCACAATTTTCCCAAAACGCCCCAACTGTGCTTGATTTTGCTCCTTTCTTACTTAGTCCGCCCCCCTGGCCCCTTTTAGCAAGAATTTGGAAAATCCACATTTTTGACTTTTTCGACACTACCGGACCTGTCGTTTTTTTCAAATTTTGCCCGGTTTGGAAAATCCTTCACAATTTTCTCAAAACGCCCCAACTGTGCTTGATTTTGCTCATTTCTGACTCAGTCCGCCCCCCTGGCCCCTTTTAGCAAGGTTTGGGAAAATCCCCATTTTTGACTTTTTCGACACTACCGGCCCTGTCTTTTTTTTCAAATTTTACCCGGTTTGGAAAATCCTTCACAATTTTCACAAAACGCCCCAACTGTGCTTGATTTTGCTAGTTTTTCAATAAGCCCGCCCCCTGGCCCCTTTTAGCAAAGATTTGGGAAAATCCGCATTTTTGACTTTCTCGACACTACCGGCCCTGTCGTTTTTTTCAAATTTTGCCCGGTTTGGAAAATCCTTCACAATTTTCCCAAAACGCCCCAACTGTGCTTGATTTTGCTCCTTTCTTACTTAGTCCGCCCCCCTGGCCCCTTTTAGCAAGGTTTTGGAAAATCCCCATTTTTGACTTTTTCGACACTACCCGGCCCTGTCGTTTTTTTCAAATTTTGCCCGGTTTGGAAAATCCTTCACAATTTTCTCAAAACGCCCCAACTGTGCTTGATTTTGCTCATTTCTGACTCAGTCCACCCCCTGGCACCTTTTAGCAAGGTTTGTGAAAATTGCCATTTTTGACTTTTTCGACACTACCGGCCCTGTCGTTTTTTTCAAATTTTGCCCACTTTGGAAAATCCTTCACAATTTTCACAAAACGCCCCAACTGTGCTTGATTTTGCTCCTTTTTCACCCAGCCCCCCCTCTGGCCTCTTTAAGCAAAGTTTGGGAAAATCCCCATTTTTGACTTTTTCGACACTACCGGCACTGTCGTTTTTTTCAAATTTTGCCCGGTTTGGAAAATCCTTCACAATTTTCCCAAAACGCCCCAACTGTGCTTGATTTTGCTCATTTCTTACTTAGTCCGCTCCCCTGGCCCCTTTTAGCAAGAATTTGGAAAATCCACATTTTTGACTTTTTCGACACTACCGGACCTGTCGTTTTTTTCAAATTTTGCCCACTTTGGAAAATCCTTCACAATTTTCACAAAACGCCCCAACTGTGCTTGATTTTGCTAGTTTTTCAATAAGCCCGCCCCCTGGCCCCTTTTAGCAAAGATTTGGGAAAATCCGCATTTTTGACTTTTTCGACACTACCGGCCCTGTCGTTTTTTTCAAATTTTGCCCGGTTTGGAAAATCCTTCACAATTTTCCCAAAACGCCCCAACTGTGCTTGATTTTGCTCCTTTCTTACTTAGTCCGCCCCCCTGGCCCCTTTTAGCAAGGTTTTGGAAAATCCCCATTTTTGACTTTTTCGACACTACCGGCCCTGTCGTTTTTTTCAAATTTTGCCCGGTTTGGAAAATCCTTCACAATTTTCTCAAAACGCCCCAACTGTGCTTGATTTTGCTCATTTCTGACTCAGTCCGCCCCCCTGGCCCCTTTTAACAAGGTTTGGGAAAATCCGCATTTTTGACTTTTTCGACACTACCGGCCCTGTCGTTTTTTTCAATTTTTGCCCACGTTGGAAAATCCTTCACAATTTTCCCAAAACGCCCCAACTGTGCTTGATTTTGCTCCTTTCTGACTCAGTCCGCCCCCTGGCACCTTTTAGCAAGGTTTGGGAAAATCCCCATTTTTGACTTTTTCGACAATACCGGCCCTGTCTTTTTTTCAAATTTTGCCCGGTTTGGAAAATCCTTCACAATTTTCACAAAACGCCCCAACTGTGCTTGATTTTGCTTGTTTTTCAATCAGCCCGCCCCCTGGCCCCTTTTAGCAAAAATTTGGGAAAATCCCAATTTTTGACTTTTTCGACACTACCGGACCTGTCGTTTTTTTCAAATTTTACCCACTTTGGAAAATCCTTCACAATTTTCTCAAAACGCCCCAACTGTGCTTGATTTTGCTCCTTTTTCACCCAGCCCCCCCCTCTGGCCTCTTTAAGCAAAGTTTGGGAAAATCCCCATTTTTGACTTTTTCGACACTACCGGACCTGTCGTTTTTTTCAAATTTTGCCCGGTTTGGATAATCCTTCACAATTTTCTCAAAACGCCCCAACTGTGCTTGATTTTGCTCATTTCTGACTCAGTCCGCCCCCCTGGCCCCTTTTAGCAAGGTTTGGGAAAATCCGCATTTTTGACTTTTTCGACACTACCGGCACTGTCGTTTTTTGAATTTTTGCCCACGTTGGAAAATCCTTCACAATTTCCCCAAAACGCCCC
Organism: Scomber scombrus; assembly: GCF_963691925.1. Taxonomy (NCBI): domain Eukaryota; kingdom Metazoa; phylum Chordata; class Actinopteri; order Scombriformes; family Scombridae; genus Scomber; species Scomber scombrus. The sequence continues at coordinate 30,139 of NC_084981.1, forward strand.
AACTGTGCTTGATTTTGCTCGTTTTTCAATCAGCCCGCCCCCTGGCCCCTTTTAGCAAAAATTTGGGAAAATCCCAATTTTTGACTTTTTCGACACTACCGGACCTGTCGTTTTTTTTCAAATTTTGCCCGGTTTGGAAAATCCTTCACAATTTTCTCAAAACGCCCCAACTGTGCTTGATTTTGCTCCTTTCTGACTCAGTCCGCCCCCCTGGCCCGTTTTAGCAAGGTTTGGGAAAATCCCCATTTTTGACTTTTTCGACACTACCCGGCACTGTCGTTTTTTTCAAATTTTGCCCGGTTTGGAAAATCCTTCACAATTTTCCCAAAACGCCCCAACTGTGCTTGATTTTGCTCATTTCTTACTTAGTCCGCTCCCCTGGCCCCTTTTAGCAAGAATTTGGAAAATCCACATTTTGACTTTTTCGACACTACCGGACCTGTCGTTTTTTTCAAATTTTGCCCACTTTGGAAAATCCTTCACAATTTTCACAAAACGCCCCAACTGTGCTTGATTTTGCTAGTTTTTCAATAAGCCCGCCCCCTGGCCCCTTTTAGCAAAGATTTGGGAAAATCCGCATTTTTGACTTTTTCGACACTACCGGCCCTGTCGTTTTTTTCAAATTTTGCCCGGTTTGGAAAATCCTTCACAATTTTCCCAAAACGCCCCAACTGTGCTTGATTTTGCTCCTTTCTTACTTAGTCCGCCCCCCTGGCCCCTTTTAGCAAGGTTTTGGAAAATCCCCATTTTTGACTTTTTCGACACTACCCGGCCCTGTCGTTTTTTTCAAATTTTGCCCGGTTTGGAAAATCCTTCACAATTTTCTCAAAACGCCCCAACTGTGCTTGATTTTGCTCATTTCTGACTCAGTCCGCCCCCCTGGCCCCTTTTAACAAGGTTTGGGAAAATCCGCATTTTTGACTTTTTCGACACTACCGGCCCTGTCGTTTTTTTCAATTTTTGCCCACGTTGGAAAATCCTTCACAATTTTCCCAAAACGCCCCAACTGTGCTTGATTTTGCTCCTTTCTGACTCAGTCCGCCCCCTGGCACCTTTTAGCAAGGTTTGGGAAAATCCCCATTTTTGACTTTTTCGACAATACCGGCCCTGTCTTTTTTTCAAATTTTGCCCGGTTTGGAAAATCCTTCACAATTTTCACAAAACGCCCCAACTGTGCTTGATTTTGCTTGTTTTTCAATCAGCCCGCCCCCTGGCCCCTTTTAGCAAAAATTTGGGAAAATCCCAATTTTTGACTTTTTCGACACTACCGGACCTGTCGTTTTTTTCAAATTTTACCCACTTTGGAAAATCCTTCACAATTTTCTCAAAACGCCCCAACTGTGCTTGATTTTGCTCCTTTTTCACCCAGCCCCCCCCTCTGGCCTCTTTAAGCAAAGTTTGGGAAAATCCCCATTTTTGACTTTTTCGACACTACCGGACCTGTCGTTTTTTTCAAATTTTGCCCGGTTTGGATAATCCTTCACAATTTTCTCAAAACGCCCCAACTGTGCTTGATTTTGCTCATTTCTGACTCAGTCCGCCCCCCTGGCCCCTTTTAGCAAGGTTTGGGAAAATCCGCATTTTTGACTTTTTCGACACTACCGGCACTGTCGTTTTTTTGAATTTTTGCCCACGTTGGAAAATCCTTCACAATTTCCCCAAAACGCCCCAACTGTGCTTGATTTTGCTCGTTTTTCAATCAGCCCGCCCCCTGGCCCCTTTTAGCAAAAATTTGGGAAAATCCCAATTTTTGACTTTTTCGACACTACCGGACCTGTCGTTTTTTTCAAATTTTGCCCGGTTTGGAAAATCCTTCACAATTTTCTCAAAACGCCCCAACTGTGCTTGATTTTGCTCCTTTCTGACTCAGTCCGCCCCCCCTGGCCCGTTTTAGCAAGGTTTGGGAAAATCCCCATTTTTGACTTTTTCGACACTACCGGCCCTGTCTTTTTTTTCAAATTTTGCCCGGTTTGGAAAATCCTTCACAATTTTCCCAAAACGCCCCAACTGTGCTTGATTTTGCTCCTTTCTGACTCAGTCCGCCCCCCTGGCCCGTTTTAGCAAGGTTTGGGAAAATCCCAATTTTTGACTTTTTCGACACTACCGGACCTTTCGTTTTTTTCAAATTTTGCCCGGTTTGGAAAATCCTTCACAATTTTCTCAAAACGCCCCAACTGTGCTTGATTTTGCTCCTTTCTGACTCAGTCCACCCCCTGGCACCTTTTAGCAAGGTTTGTGAAAATCCCCATTTTTTACTTTTTCGACACTACCGCCCCCTGTCGTTTTTTTCAATTTTTGCCCTCTTTGGAAAATCCTTCACAATTTTCACAAAACGCCCCAACTGTGCTTGATTTTGCTCCTTTTTCACCCAGCCCCCCCCCTCTGGCCTCTTTAAGCAAAGTTTGGGAAAATCCCCATTTTTGACTTTTTCGACACTACCGGCACTGTCGTTTTTTTCAAATTTTGCCCGGTTTGGAAAATCCTTCACAATTTTCCCAAAACGCCCCAACTGTGCTTGATTTAGCTCCTTTCTGACTCAGTCCGCCCCCCTGGCCCCTTTTAGCAAGGTTTGGGAAAATCCCCATTTTTGACTTTTTCGACACTACCGGTCCTGTCTTTTTTTTCAATTTATGCCCGGTTTGGAAAATCCTTCACAATTTTCTCAAAACGCCCCAACTGTGCTTGATTTTGCTCATTTCTGACTCAGTCCGCCCCCCTGGCCCCTTTTAGCAAGGTTTGGGAAAATCCGCATTTTTGACTTTTTCGACACTACCGGCCCTGTCGTTTTTTTCAATTTTTGCCCACTTTGGAAAATCCTTCACAATTTTCTCAAAACGCCCCAACTGTGCTTGATTTTGCTCATTTCTGACTCAGTCCGCCCCCCTGGCCCCTTTTAGCAAGGTTTGGGAAAATCCGCATTTTTGACTTTTTCGACACTACCGGCCCTGTCGTTTTTTTCAATTTTTGCCCACTTTGGAAAATCCTTCACAATATTCCCAAAACGCCCCAACTGTGCTTGATTTTGCTCCTTTCTGACTCAGTCCGCCCCCTGGCACCTTTTAGCAAGGTTTGGGAAAATCCCCATTTTTGACTTTTTCGACAATACCGGCCCTGTCTTTTTTTCAAATTTTGCCCGGTTTGGAAAATCCTTCACAATTTTCACAAAACGCCCCAACTGTGCTTGATTTTGCTCGTTTTTCAATCAGCCCGCCCCCTGGCCCCTTTTAGCAAAAATTTGGGAAAATCCCAATTTTTGACTTTTTCGACACTACCGGACCTGTCGTTTTTTTCAAATTTTACCCACTTTGGAAAATCCTTCACAATTTTCTCAAAACGCCCCAACTGTGCTTGATTTTGCTCCTTTTTCACCCAGCCCCCCCCTCTGGCCTCTTTAAGCAAAGTTTGGGAAAATCCCCATTTTTGACTTTTTCGACACTACCGGACCTGTCGTTTTTTTCAAATTTTGCCCGGTTTGGAAAATCCTTCACAATTTTCACACAACGCCCCAACTGTGCTTGATTTTGCTCCTTTCTCACTCAGTCCGCCCCTGGCACCTTTTAGCAAAAATTTGGGAAAATCCCAATTTTTGACTTTTTCGACACTACCGGCCCTGTCGTTTTTTTCAATTTTTGCCCACTTTGGAAAATCCTTCACAATTTTCAAACAACGCCCCAACTGTGCTTGATTTTGCTCCTTTCTGACTCAGCCCGCCCCCCTGGCCCCTTTTAGCAAGGTTTGTGAAAATCCCCATTTTTGACTTTTTCGACACTACCGGCCCTGTCGTTTTTTTCAATTTTTGCCCACTTTGGAAAATCCTTCACAATTTTCACAAAACGCCCCAACTGTGCTTGATTTTGCTCCTTTCTCACTCAGCCCGCCCCCCTGGCCCCTTTTAGCAAGGATTTGGGAAAATCCCCATTTTTGACTTTTTCGACACTACCGGCCCTGTCGTTTTTTTCAAATTTTGCCCGGTTTGGAAAATCCTTCACAATTTTCACAAAACGCCCCAACTGTGCTTGATTTTGCTAGTTTTTCAATAAGCCCGCCCCCTGGCCCCTTTTAGCAAAGATTTGGGAAAATCCGCATTTTTGACTTTTTCGACACTACCGGCCCTGTCGTTTTTTTCAAATTTTGCCCGGTTTGGAAAATCCTTCACAATTTTCCCAAAACGCCCCAACTGTGCTTGATTTTGCTCCTTTCTTACTTAGTCCGCCCCCCTGGCCCCTTTTAGCAAGGTTTTGGAAAATCCCCATTTTTGACTTTTTCGACACTACCGGCCCTGTCGTTTTTTTCAAATTTTGCCCGGTTTGGAAAATCCTTCACAATTTTCTCAAAACGCCCCAACTGTGCTTGATTTTGCTCATTTCTGACTCAGTCCGCCCCCCTGGCCCCTTTTAACAAGGTTTGGGAAAATCCGCATTTTTGACTTTTTCGACACTACCGGCCCTGTCGTTTTTTTCAATTTTTGCCCACGTTGGAAAATCCTTCACAATTTTCCCAAAACGCCCCAACTGTGCTTGATTTTGCTCCTTTCTGACTCAGTCCGCCCCCTGGCACCTTTTAGCAAGGTTTGGGAAAATCCCCATTTTTGACTTTTTCGACAATACCGGCCCTGTCTTTTTTTCAAATTTTGCCCGGTTTGGAAAATCCTTCACAATTTTCACAAAACGCCCCAACTGTGCTTGATTTTGCTCGTTTTTCAATCAGCCCGCCCCCTGGCCCCTTTTAGCAAAAATTTGGGAAAATCCCAATTTTTGACTTTTTCGACACTACCGGACCTGTCGTTTTTTTCAAATTTTACCCACTTTGGAAAATCCTTCACAATTTTCTCAAAACGCCCCAACTGTGCTTGATTTTGCTCCTTTTTCACCCAGCCCCCCCCTCTGGCCTCTTTAAGCAAAGTTTGGGAAAATCCCCATTTTTGACTTTTTCGACACTACCGGACCTGTCGTTTTTTTCAAATTTTGCCCGGTTTGGAAAATCCTTCACAATTTTCACACAACGCCCCAACTGTGCTTGATTTTGCTCCTTTCTGACTCAGTCCGCCCCCCTGGCCCGTTTTAGCAAGGTTTGGGAAAATCCCCATTTTTGACTTTTTCGACACTACCGGCCCTGTCTTTTTTTTCAAATTTTGCCCGGTTTGGAAAATCCTTCACAATTTTCCCAAAACGCCCCAACTGTGCTTGATTTTGCTCCTTTCTGACTCAGTCCGCCCCCCTGGCCCGTTTTAGCAAGGTTTGGGAAAATCCCAATTTTTGACTTTTTCGACACTACCGGACCTTTCGTTTTTTTCAAATTTTGCCCGGTTTGGAAAATCCTTCACAATTTTCTCAAAACGCCCCAACTGTGCTTGATTTTGCTCCTTTCTGACTCAGTCCACCCCCTGGCACCTTTTAGCAAGGTTTGTGAAAATCCCCATTTTTTACTTTTTCGACACTACCGCCCCTGTCGTTTTTTTCAATTTTTGCCCTCTTTGGAAAATCCTTCACAATTTTCACAAAACGCCCCAACTGTGCTTGATTTTGCTCCTTTTTCACCCAGCCCCCCCCTCTGGCCTCTTTAAGCAAAGTTTGGGAAAATCCCCATTTTTGACTTTTTCGACACTACCGGCACTGTCGTTTTTTTCAAATTTTGCCCGGTTTGGAAAATCCTTCACAATTTTCCCAAAACGCCCCAACTGTGCTTGATTTAGCTCCTTTCTGACTCAGTCCGCCCCCCTGGCCCCTTTTAGCAAGGTTTGGGAAAATCCCCATTTTTGACTTTTTCGACACTACCGGTCCTGTCTTTTTTTTCAATTTATGCCCGGTTTGGAAAATCCTTCACAATTTTCTCAAAACGCCCCAACTGTGCTTGATTTTGCTCATTTCTGACTCAGTCCGCCCCCCTGGCCCCTTTTAGCAAGGTTTGGGAAAATCCGCATTTTTGACTTTTTCGACACTACCGGCCCTGTCGTTTTTTTCAATTTTTGCCCACTTTGGAAAATCCTTCACAATTTTCTCAAAACGCCCCAACTGTGCTTGATTTTGCTCATTTCTGACTCAGTCCGCCCCCCTGGCCCCTTTTAGCAAGGTTTGGGAAAATCCGCATTTTTGACTTTTTCGACACTACCGGCCCTGTCGTTTTTTTCAATTTTTGCCCACTTTGGAAAATCCTTCACAATATTCCCAAAACGCCCCAACTGTGCTTGATTTTGCTCCTTTCTGACTCAGTCCGCCCCCTGGCACCTTTTAGCAAGGTTTGGGAAAATCCCCATTTTTGACTTTTTCGACAATACCGGCCCTGTCTTTTTTTCAAATTTTGCCCGGTTTGGAAAATCCTTCACAATTTTCACAAAACGCCCCAACTGTGCTTGATTTTGCTCGTTTTTCAATCAGCCCGCCCCCTGGCCCCTTTTAGCAAAAATTTGGGAAAATCCCAATTTTTGACTTTTTCGACACTACCGGACCTGTCGTTTTTTTCAAATTTTACCCACTTTGGAAAATCCTTCACAATTTTCTCAAAACGCCCCAACTGTGCTTGATTTTGCTCCTTTTTCACCCAGCCCCCCCCTCTGGCCTCTTTAAGCAAAGTTTGGGAAAATCCCCATTTTTGACTTTTTCGACACTACCGGACCTGTCGTTTTTTTCAAATTTTGCCCGGTTTGGAAAATCCTTCACAATTTTCTCAAAACGCCCCAACTGTGCTTGATTTTGCTCATTTCTGACTCAGTCCGCCCCCCTGGCCCCTTTTAGCAAGGTTTGGGAAAATCCGCATTTTTGACTTTTTCGACACTACCGGCACTGTCGTTTTTTTGAATTTTTGCCCACGTTGGAAAATCCTTCACAATTTCCCCAAAACGCCCCAACTGTGCTTGATTTTGCTCGTTTTTCAATCAGCCCGCCCCCTGGCCCCTTTTAGCAAAAATTTGGGAAAATCCCAATTTTTGACTTTTTCGACACTACCGGACCTGTCGTTTTTTTCAAATTTTGCCCGGTTTGGAAAATCCTTCACAATTTTCTCAAAACGCCCCAACTGTGCTTGATTTTGCTCATTTCTGACTCAGTCCGCCCCCCTGGCCCCTTTTAGCAAGGTTTGGGAAAATCCGCATTTTTGACTATTTCGACACTACCGGCCCTGTCGTTTTTTTCAATTTTTGCCCACGTTGGAAAATCCTTCACAATTTTCCCAAAACGCCCCAACTGTGCTTGATTTTGCTCGTTTTTCAATCAGCCCGCCCCCTGGCCCCTTTTAGCAAAAATTTGGGAAAATCCCCATTTTTGACTTTTTCGACACTACCGGACCTGTCGTTTTTTTCAAATTTTGCCCACTTTGGAAAATCCTTCACAATTTTCACACAACGCCCCAACTGTGCTTGATTTTGCTCCTTTCTGACTCAGCCCGCCCCCCTGGCCCCTTTTAGCAAGGTTTGGGAAAATCCCCATTTTTGACTTTTTCGACACTACCGGCCCTGTCGTTTTTTTCAATTTTTGCCCACTTTGGAAAATCCTTCACAATTTTCACAAAACGCCCCAACTGTGCTTGATTTTGCTCGTTTTTCACTCAGCCCCCCCCTCTGGCCTCTTTAAGCAAATTTTGTGAAAATCCCCATTTTTGACTTTTTCGACACTACCGGCCCTGTCGTTTTTTTCAAATTTTGCCCGGTTTGGAAAATCCTTCACAATTTTCACACAACGCCCCAACTGTGCTTGATTTTGCTCCTTTCTCACTCAGTCCGCCCCTGGCACCTTTTAGCAAAAATTTGGGAAAATCCCAATTTTTGACTTTTTCGACACTACCGGCCCTGTCGTTTTTTTCAATTTTTGCCCACTTTGGAAAATCCTTCACAATTTTCAAACAACGCCCCAACTGTGCTTGATTTTGCTCCTTTCTGACTCAGCCCGCCCCCCTGGCCCCTTTTAGCAAGGTTTGTGAAAATCCCCATTTTTGACTTTTTCGACACTACCGGCCCTGTCGTTTTTTTCAATTTTTGCCCACTTTGGAAAATCCTTCACAATTTTCACAAAACGCCCCAACTGTGCTTGATTTTGCTCCTTTCTCACTCAGCCCGCCCCCCTGGCCCCTTTTAGCAAGGATTTGGGAAAATCCCCATTTTTGACTTTTTCGACACTACCGGCCCTGTCGTTTTTTTCAAATTTTGCCCGGTTTGGAAAATCCTTCACAATTTTCACACAACGCCCCAACTGTGCTTGATTTTGCTCCTTTCTCACTCAGCCCGCCCCCCTGGCCCCTTTTAGCAAGGATTTGGGAAAATCCCCATTTTTGACTTTCCGACACTACCGGCCCTGTCGTTTTTTTCAAATTTTGCCCGGTTTGGAAAATCCTTCACAATTTTCCCAAAACGCCCCAACTGTGCTTGATTTTGCTCCTTTCTGACTCAGTCCGCCCCCCTGGCCCCTTTTAGCAAGGTTTGGGAAAATCCCCATTTTTGACTTTTTCGACACTACCGGCCCTGTCTTTTTTTTCAAATTTTGCCCGGTTTGGAAAATCCTTCACAATTTTCACACAACGCCCCAACTGTGCTTGATTTTGCTCCTTTCTCACTCAGCCCGCCCCCCTGGCCCCTTTTAGCAAGGATTTGGGAAAATCCCCATTTTTGACTTTTTCGACACTATCGACCCTGTCGTTTTTTTCAAATTTTGCCCGGTTTGGAAAATCCTTCACAAATTTCCCAAAACGCCCCAACTGTGCTTGATTTTGCTCCTTTCTGACTCAGTCCGCCCCCCTGGCCCCTTTTAACAAGGTTTGGGAAAATCCCCATTTTTGACTTTTTCGACACTACCGGCCCTGTCTTTTTTTTCAATTTATGCCCGGTTTGGAAAATCCTTCACAATTTTCCCAAAACGCCCCAACTGTGCTTGATTTTGCTCCTTTCTGACTCAGTCCACACCCCTGGCCCCTTTTAGCAAGGTTTGGGAAAATCCCCATTTTTGACTTTTTCGACACTACCGACCCTGTCGTTTTTTAAAATTTTTGCCCACTTTGGAAAATCCTTCACAATTTTCACACAACGCCCCAACTGTGCTTGATTTTGCTCCTTTCTTACTTAGTCCGCCCCCCAGGCCCCTTTTAGCAAGGTTTTGGAAAATTCCCATTTTTGACTTTTTCGACACTACCGGACCTGTCGTTTTTTTCAAATTTTGCCCGGTTTGGAAAATCCTTCACAATTTTCACACAACGCCCCAACTGTGCTTGATTTTGCTCCTTTCTCACTCAGTCCGCCCCCTGGCACCTTTTTGCAAAAATTTGGGAAAATCCCAATTTTTGACTTTTTCGACACTACCGGCCCTGTCGTTTTTTTCAATTTTTGCCCACTTTGGAAAATCCTTCACAATTTTCACACAACGCCCCAACTGTGCTTGATTTTTCTCCTTTCTGACTCAGCCCGCCCCCCTGGCCCCTTTTAGCAAGGTTTGTGAAAATCCCCATTTTTGACTTTTTCGACACTACCGGCCCTGTCGTTTTTTTCAATTTTTGCCCACTTTGGAAAATCCTTCACAATTTTCACAAAACGCCCCAACTGTGCTTGATTTTGCTCGTTTTTCACTCAGCCCCCCCCTCTGGCCTCTTTAAGCAAATTTTGTGAAAATCCCCATTTTTGACTTTTTCGACACTACCGGCCCTGTCGTTTTTTTCAAATTTTGCCCGGTTTGGAAAATCCTTCACAATTTTCACACAACGCCCCAACTGTGCTTGATTTTGCTCCTTTCTCACTCAGCCCGCCCCCCTGGCCCCTTTTAGCAAGGATTTGGGAAAATCCCCATTTTTGACTTTTTCGACACTACCGGCCCTGTCGTTTCTTTCAAATTTTGCCCGGTTTGGAAAATCCTTCACAATTTTCTCAAAACGCCCCAACTGTGCTTGATTTTGCTCCTTTCTGACTCAGTCCACCCCCTGGCACCTTTTAGCAAGGTTTGTGAAAATCCCCATTTTTGACTTTTTCGACACTACCGGCCCTGTCGTTTTTTTCAATTTTTGCCCACTTTGGAAAATCCTTCACAATTTTCACAAAACGCCCCAACTGTGCTTGATTTTGCTCCTTTTTCACCCAGCCCCCCCCCTCTGGCCTCTTTAAGCAAAGTTTGGGAAAATCCCCATTTTTGACTTTTTCGACACTACCGGCACTGTCGTTTTTTTCAAATTTTGCCCACTTTGGAAAATCCTTCACAATTTTCCCAAAACGCCCCAACTGTGCTTGATTTTGCTCCTTTCTGACTCAGTCCGCCCCCCTGGCCCCTTTTAGCAAGGTTTGTGAAAATCCCCATTTTTGACTTTTTCGACACTACCGGCCCTGTCGTTTTATTCAATTTTTGCCCACTTTGGAAAATCCTTCACAATTTTCACACAACGCCCCAACTGTGCTTGATTTTGCTCCTATCTGACTCAGCCCGCCCCCCTGGCCCCTTTTAGCAAGGTTTGTGAAAATCCCCATTTTTGACTTTTTCGACACTACCGGCCCTGTCGTTTTTTTTCAATTTTTGCCCACTTTGGAAAATCCTTCACAATTTTCACACAACGCCCCAACTGTGCTTGATTTTGCTCCTATCTGACTCAGCCCGCCCCCCTGGCCCCTTTTAGCAAGGTTTGTGAAAATCCCCATTTTTGACTTTTTCGACACTACCGGCCCTGTCGTTTTTTTAAATTTTTGCCCACTTTGGAAAATCCTTCACAATTTTCACAAAACGCCCCAACTGTGCTTGATTTTGCTCCTTTTTCACCCAGCCCCCCCCTCTGGCCTCTTTAAGCAAAGTTTGGGAAAATCCCCATTTTTGACTTTTTCGACACTACCGGCACTGTCGTTTTTTTCAAATTTTGCCCGGTTTGGAAAATCCTTCACAATTTTCCCAAAACGCCCCAACTGTACTTGATTTTGCTCCTTTCTGACTCAGTCCGCCCCCCTGGCCCCTTTTAGCAAGGTTTGTGAAAATCCCCATTTTTGACTTTTTCGACACTACCGGCCCTGTCGTTTTATTCAATTTTTGCCCACTTTGGAAAATCCTTCACAATTTTCACAAAACGCCCCAACTGTGCTTGATTTTGCTCGTTTTTCACTCAGCCCCCCCCTCTGGCCTCTTTAAGCAAATTTTGTGAAAATCCCCATTTTTGACTTTTTCGACACTACCGGCCCTGTCGTTTTTTTCAAATTTTGCCCGGTTTGGAAAATCCTTCACAATTTTCACACAACGCCCCAACTGTGCTTGATTTTGCTCCTTTCTCACTCAGCCCGCCCCCCTGGCCCCTTTTAGCAAGGATTTGGGAAAATCCCCATTTTTGACTTTTTCGACACTACCGGCCCTGTCGTTTTTTTCAAATTTTGCCCGGTTCGGAAAATCCTTCACAATTTTCTCAAAACGCCCCAACTGTGCTTGATTTTGCTCCTTTCTGACTCAGTCCACCCCCTGGCACCTTTTAGCAAGGTTTGTGAAAATCCCCATTTTTGACTTTTTCGACACTACCGGCCCTGTCGTTTTCTTCCATTTTTGCCCACTTTGGAAAATCCTTCACAATTTTCACAAAACGCCCCAACTGTGCTTGATTTTGCTCCTTTTTCACCCAGCCCCCCCCTCTGGCCTCTTTAAGCAAAGTTTGGGAAAATCCCCATTTTTGACTTTTTCGACACTACCGGCACTGTCGTTTATTTCAAATTTTGCCCGGTTTGGAAAATCCTTCACAATTTTCCCAAAACGCCCCAACTGTGCTTGATTTTGCTCCTTTCTGACTCAGTCCGCCCCCCTGGCCCCTTTTAGCAAGGTTTGGGAAAATCCCCATTTTTGACTTTTTCGACACTACCGGCCCTGTCGTTTTTTTCAATTTTTGCCCACTTTGGAAAATCCTTCACAATTTTCACAAAACGCCCCAACTGTGCTTGATTTTGCTCGTTTTTCACTCAGCCCCCCCCTCTGGCCTCTTTAAGCAAATTTTGTGAAAATCCCCATTTTTGACTTTTTCGACACTACCGGCCCTGTCGTTTTTTTCAAATTTTGCCCGGTTTGGAAAATCCTTCACAATTTTCACACAACGCCCCAACTGTGCTTGATTTTGCTCCTTTCTCACTCAGCCCGCCCCCCTGGCCCCTTTTAGCAAGGATTTGGGAAAATCCCCATTTTTGACTTTTTCGACACTACCGGCCCTGTCGTTTTTTTCAAATTTTGCCCGGTTTGGAAAATCCTTCACAATTTTCTCAAAACGCCCCAACTGTGCTTGATTTTGCTCCTTTCTGACTCAGTCCACCCCCTGGCACCTTTTAGCAAGGTTTGTGAAAATCCCCATTTTTGACTTTTTCGACACTACCGGCCCTGTCGTTTTTTTCAATTTTTGCCCACTTTGGAAAATCCTTCACAATTTTCACAAAACGCCCCAACTGTGCTTGATTTTGCTCCTTTTTCACCCAGCCCCCCCCTCTGGCCTCTTTAAGCAAAGTTTGGGAAAATCCCCATTTTTGACTTTTTCGACACTACCGGCACTGTCGTTTTTTTCAAATTTTGCCCGGTTTGGAAAATCCTTCACAATTTTCCCAAAACGCCCCAACTGTGCTTGATTTTGCTCCTTTCTGACTCAGTCCGCCCCCCTGGCCCCTTTTAGCAAGGTTTGGGAAAATCCCCATTTTTTACTTTTTCGACACTACCGGCCCTGTCGTTTTTTTCAATTTTTGCCCACTTTGGAAAATCCTTCACAATTTTCACAAAACGCCCCAACTGTGCTTGATTTTGCTCCTTTTTCACCCAGCCCCCCCCTCTGGCCTCTTTAAGCAAAGTTTGGGAAAATCCCCATTTTTGACTTTTTCGACACTACCGGCACTGTCGTTTTTTTCAAATTTTGCCCACTTTGGAAAATCCTTCACAATTTTCCCAAAACAACCCAACTGTGCTTGATTTTGCTCCTTTCTGACTCAGTCCGCCCCCCTGGCCCCTTTTAGCAAGGTTTGTGAAAATCCCCATTTTTGACTTTTTCGACACTACCGGCCCTGTCGTTTTATTCAATTTTTGCCCACTTTGGAAAATCCTTCACAATTTTCACAAAACGCCCCAACTGTGCTTGATTTTGCTCGTTTTTCACTCAGCCCCCCCCTCTGGCCTCTTTAAGCAAATTTTGTGAAAATCCCCATTTTTGACTTTTTCGACACTACCGGCCCTGTCGTTTTTTTCAAATTTTGCCCGGTTTGGAAAATCCTTCACAATTTTCACACAACGCCCCAACTGTGCTTGATTTTGCTCCTTTCTCACTCAGCCCGCCCCCCTGGCCCCTTTTAGCAAGGATTTGGGAAAATCCCCATTTTTGACTTTTTCGACACTACCGGCCCTGTCGTTTTTTTCAAATTTTGCCCGGTTTGGAAAATCCTTCACAATTTTCTCAAAACGCCCCAACTGTGCTTGATTTTGCTCCTTTCTGACTCAGTCCACCCCCTGGCACCTTTTAGCAAGGTTTGTGAAAATACCCATTTTTGACTTTTTCGACACTACCGGCCCTGTCGTTTTTTTCAATTTTTGCCCACTTTGGAAAATCCTTCACAATTTTCACAAAACGCCCCAACTGTGCTTGATTTTGCTCCTTTTTCACCCAGCCCCCCCCTCTGGCCTCTTTAAGCAAAGTTTGGGAAAATCCCCATTTTTGACTTTTTCGACACTTCCGGCACTGTCGTTTTTTTCAAATTTTGCCCGGTTTGGAAAATCCTTCACAATTTTCCCAAAACGACCCAACTGTGCTTGATTTTGCTCCTTTCTGACTCAGTCCGCCCCCCTGGCCCCTTTTAGCAAGGTTTGGGAAAATCCCCATTTTTGACTTTTTCGACACTACCGGCCCTGTCTTTTTTTTCAAATTTTGCCCGGTTTGGAAAATCCTTCACAATTTTCCCAAAACGCCCCAACTGTGCTTGATTTTGCTCCTTTCTTACTTAGTCCGCCCCCCTGGCCCCTTTTAGCAAGGTTTTGGAAAATCCCCATTTTTGACTTTTTCGACACTACCGGACCTGTCGTTTTTTTCAAATTTTGCCCGGTTTGGAAAATCCTTCACAATTTTCACAAAACGCCCCAACTGTGCTTGATTTTGCTCCTTTTTCACCCAGCCCCCCCCTCTGGCCTCTTTAAGCAAAGTTTGGGAAAATCCCCATTTTTGACTTTTTCGACACTACCGGCACTGTCGTTTTTTTCAAATTTTGCCCGGTTTGGAAAATCCTTCACAATTTTCCCAAAACGCCCCAACTGTGCTTGATTTTGCTCCTTTCTGACTCAGTCCGCCCCCCTGGCCCCTTTTAGCAAGGTTTGGGAAAATCCCCATTTTTTACTTTTTCGACACTACCGGCCCTGTCTTTTTTTTCAAATTTTGCCCGGTTTGGAAAATCCTTCACAATTTTCCCAAAACGCCCCAACTGTGCTTGATTTTGCTCCTTTCTTACTTAGTCCGCCCCCCTGGCCCCTTTTAGCAAGGTTTTGGAAAATCCCCATTTTTGACTTTTTCGACACTACCGGACCTGTCGTTTTTTTCAAATTTTGCCCGGTTTGGAAAATCCTTCACAATTTTCTCAAAACGCCCCAACTGTGCTTGATTTTGCTCATTTCTGACTCAGTCCGCCCCACTGGCCCCTTTTAGCAAGGTTTGGGAAAATCCGCATTTTTGACTTTTTCGACACTACCGGCCCTGTCGTTTTTTTCAATTTTTGCCCACTTTGGAAAATCCTTCACAATTTTCACACAACGCCCCAACTGTGCTTGATTTTGCTCCTTTCTGACTCAGCCCGCCCCCCTGGCCCCTTTTAGCAAGGTTTGGGAAAATCCCCATTTTTGACTTTTTCGACACTACCGGCCCTGTCGTTTTTTTCAATTTTTGCCCACTATGGAAAATCCTTCACAATTTTCACAAAACGCCCCAACTGTGCTTGATTTTGCTCGTTTTTCACTCAGCACCCCCCTCTGGCCTCTTTAAGCAAATTTTGTGAAAATCCCCATTTTTGACTTTTTCGACACTACCGGCCCTGTCGTTTTTTTCAAATTTTGCCCGGTTTGGAAAATCCTTCACAATTTTCACACAACGCCCCAACTGTGCTTGATTTTGCTCCTTTCTCACTCAGCCCGCCCCCCTGGCCCGTTTTAGCAAGGATTTGGGAAAATCCCCATTTTTGACTTTTTCGACACTACCGGCCCTGTCGTTTTTTTCAAATTTTGCCCGGTTTGGAAAATCCTTCACAATTTTCCCAAAACGCCCCAACTGTGCTTGATTTTGCTCCTTTCTGACTCAGCCCGCCCCCCTGGCCCCTTTTAGCAAGGTTTGGGAAAATCCCCATTTTTGACTTTTTCGACACTACCGGCCCTGTCGTTTTTTTCAATTTTTGCCCACTTTGGAAAATCCTTCACAATTTTCACAAAACGCCCCAACTGTGCTTGATTTTGCTCCTTTCTGACTCAGCCCGCCCCCCTGGCCCCTTTTAGCAAAGTTTGGGAAAATCCCCATTTTTGACTTTTTCGACACTACCGGCCCTGTCGTTTTTTTCAATTTTTGCCCACTTTGGAAAATCCTTCACAATTTTCACACAACGCCCCAACTGTGCTTGATTTTGCTCCTTTCTGACTCAGCCCGCCCCCCTGGCCCCTTTTAGCAAGGTTTGGGAAAATCCCCATTTTTGACTTTTTCGACACTACCGGCCCTGTCGTTTTTTTCAATTTTTGCCCACTATGGAAAATCCTTCACAATTTTCACAAAACGCCCCAACTGTGCTTGATTTTGCTCGTTTTTCACTCAGCCCCCCCCTCTGGCCTCTTTAAGCAAATTTTGTGAAAATCCCCATTTTTGACTTTTTCGACACTACCGGCCCTGTCTTTTTTTTCAAATTTTGCCCGGTTTGGAAAATCCTTCACAATTTTCTCAAAACGCCCCAACTGTGCTTGATTTTGCTCATTTCTGACTCAGTCCGCCCCCCTGGCCCGTTTTAGCAAGGTTTGGGAAAATCCGCATTTTTGACTTTTTCGACACTACCGGCCCTGTCGTTTTTTTCAATTTTTGCCCACGTTGGAAAATCCTTCACAATTTTCCCAAAACGCCCCAACTGTGCTTGATTTTGCTCCTTTCTGACTCAGTCCGCCCCCTGGCACCTTTTAGCAAGGTTTGGGAAAATCCCCATTTTTGACTTTTTCGACACTACCGGCCCTGTCGTTTTTTTCAATTATTGCCCACTTTGGAAAATCCTTCACAATTTTCACAAAACGCCCCAACTGTGCTTGATTTTGCTCCTTTCTGACTCAGCCCGCCCCCCTGGCCCCTTTTAGCAAGGTTTGGGAAAATCCCCATTTTTGACTTTTTCGACACTACCGGCCCTGTCGTTTTTTTCAATTTTTGCCCACTTTGGAAAATCCTTCACAATTTTCACACAACGCCCCAACTGTGCTTGATTTTGCTCCTTTCTGACTCAGCCCGCCCCCCTGGCCCCTTTTAGCAAGGTTTGGGAAAATCCCCATTTTTGACTTTTTCGACACTACCGGCCCTGTCGTTTTTTTCAATTTTTGCCCACGTTGGAAAATCCTTCACAATTTTCACAAAACGCCCCAACTGTGCTTGATTTTGCTCGTTTTTCACTCAGCCCCCCCCTCTGGCCTCTTTAAGCAAATTTTGTGAAAATCCCCATTTTTGACTTTTTCGACACTACCGGACCTGTCTTTTTTTTCAAATTTTGCCCGGTTTGGAAAATCCTTCACAATTTTCTCAAAACGCCCCAACTGTGCTTGATTTTGCTCATTTCTGACTCAGTCCGCCCCCCTGGCCCGTTTTAGCAAGGTTTGGGAAAATCCGCATTTTTGACTTTTTCGACACTACCGGCCCTGTCGTTTTTTTCAATTTTTGCCCACGTTGGAAAATCCTTCACAATTTTCCCAAAACGCCCCAACTGTGCTTGATTTTGCTCCTTTCTGACTCAGTCCGCCCCCTGGCACCTTTTAGCAAGGTTTGGGAAAATCCCCATTTTTGACTTTTTCGACACTACCGGCCCTGTCTTTTTTTCAAATTTTGCCCGGTTTGGAAAATCCTTCACAATTTTCACAAAACGCCCCAACTGTGCTTGATTTTGCTCGTTTTTCAATCAGCCCGCCCCCTGGCCCCTTTTAGCAAAAATTTGGGAAAATCCCAATTTTAGACTTTTTCGACACTACCGGACCTGTCGTTTTTTTCAAATTTTGCCCACTTTGGAAAATCCTTCACAATTTTCTCAAAACGCCCCAACTGTGCTTGATTTTGCTCCTTTCTGACTCAGTCCACCCCCTGGCACCTTTTAGCAAAGTTTGGGAAAATCCCCATTTTTGACTTTTTCGACACTACCGGCCCTGTCGTTTTTTTCAATTTTTGCCCACTATGGAAAATCCTTCACAATTTTCACAAAACGCCCCAACTGTGCTTGATTTTGCTCCTTTTTCACCCAGCCCCCCCCTCTGGCCTCTTTAAGCAAAGTTTGGGAAAATCCCCATTTTTGACTTTTTCGACACTACCGGCACTGTCGTTTTTTTCAAATTTTGCCCGGTTTGGAAAATCCTTCACAATTTTCACAAAACGCCCCAACTGTGCTTGATTTTGCTCGTTTTTCAATCAGCCCGCCCCCTGGCCCCTTTTAGCAAAAATTTGGGAAAATCCCCATTTTTGACTTTTTCGACACTACCGGCCCTGTCGTTTTTTTCAATTTTTGCCCACTTTGGAAAATCCTTCACAATTTTCACACAACGCCCCAACTGTGCTTGATTTTGCTCCTTTCTGACTCAGCCCGCCCCCCTGGCCCCTTTTAGCAAGGTTTGGGAAAATCCCCATTTTTGACTTTTTCGACACTACCGGCCCTGTCTTTTTTTTCAAATTTTGAGCGGTTTGGAAAATCCTTCACAATTTTCCCAAAACGCCCCAACTGTGCTTGATTTTGCTCCTTTCTGACTCAGTCTGCCCCCCTGGCCCCTTTTAGCAAGGTTTGGGAAAATCCCCATTTTTGACTTTTTCGACACTACCGGCCCTGTCTTTTTTTTCAAATTTTGCCCGGTTTGGAAAATCCTTCACAATTTTCCCAAAACGCCCCAACTGTGCTTGATTTTGCTCCTTTCTTACTTAGTCCGCCCCCCTGGCCCCTTTTAGCAAGGTTTTGGAAAATCCCCATTTTTGACTTTTTCGACACTACCGGACCTGTCGTTTTTTTCAAATTTTGCCCGGTTTGGAAAATCCTTCACAATTTTCACACAACGCCCCAACTGTGCTTGATTTTGCTCCTTTCTCACTCAGCCCGCCCCCCTGGCCCCTTTTAGCAAGGATTTGGGAAAATCCCCATTTTTGACTTTTTCGACACTACCGGCCCTGTCGTTTTTTTCAAATTTTGCCCACTTTGGAAAATCCTTCACAATTTTCACACAACGCCCCAACTGTGCTTGATTTTGCTCCTTTCTGACTCAGCCCGCCCCCCTGGCCCCTTTTAGCAAGGTTTGGGAAAATCCCCATTTTTGACTTTTTCGACACTACCGGCCCTGTCGTTCTTTTCAATTTTGCCCGGTTTGGAAAATCCTTCACAATTTTCACAAAACGCCCCAACTCTGCTTGATTTTGCTCGTTTTTCAATCAGCCCGCCCCCCTGGCCCCTTTTAGCAAAAATTTGGGAAAATCCCCATTTTTGACTTTTTCGACACTACCGGCCCTGTCGTTTTTTTCAATTTTTGCCCACTTTGGAAAATCCTTCACAATTTTCACACAACGCCCCAACTGTGCTTGATTTTGCTCCTTTCTGACTCAGCCCGCCCCCCTGGCCCCTTTTAGCAAGGTTTGGGAAAATCCCCATTTTTGACTTTTTCGACACTACCGGCCCTGTCTTTTTTTTCAAATTTTGAGCGGTTTGGAAAATCCTTCACAATTTTCACACAACGCCCCAACTGTGCTTGATTTTGCTCCTTTCTCACTCAGCCCGCCCCCCTGGCCCCTTTTAGCAAGGATTTGGGAAAATCCCCATTTTTGACTTTCCGACACTACCGGCCCTGTCGTTTTTTTCAAATTTTGCCCGGTTTGGAAAATCCTTCACAATTTTCCCAAAACGCCCCAACTGTGCTTGATTTTGCTCCTTTCTGACTCAGTCCGCCCCCCTGGCCCCTTTTAGCAAGGTTTGGGAAAATCCCCATTTTTGACTTTTTCGACACTACCGGCCCTGTCGTTTTTTCAAATTTTTGCCCACTTTGGAAAATCCTTCACAATTTTCACACAACGCCCCAACTGTGCTTGATTTTGCTCCTTTCTGACTCAGCCCGCCCCCCTGGCCCCTTTTAGCAAGGTTTGGGAAAATCCCCATTTTTGACTTTTTCGACACTACCGGCCCTGTCGTTTTTTTCTATTTTTGCCAACTATGGAAAATCCTTCACAATTTTCCCAAAACGCCCCAACTGTGCTTGATTTTGCTCCTTTCTGACTCAGTCCACACCCCTGGCCCCTTTTAGCAAGGTTTGGGAAAATCCCCATTTTTGACTTTTTCGACACTACCGGCCCTGTCGTTTTTAAAAATTTTTGCCCACTTTGGAAAATCCTTCACAATTTTCACAAAACGCCCCAACTGTGCTTGATTTTGCTCGTTTTTCACTCAGCCCCCCCCTCTGGCCTCTTTAAGCAAATTTTGTGAAAATCCCCATTTTTGACTTTTTCGACACTACCGCCCCTGTCTTTTTTTTCAAATTTTGCCCGGTTTGGAAAATCCTTCACAATTTTCACAAAACGCCCCAACTGTGCTTGATTTTGCTCCTTTCTCACTCAGCCCGCCCCCCTGGCCCCTTTTAGCAAGGATTTGGGAAAATCCCCATTTTTGACTTTTTCGACACTATCGACCCTGTCGTTTTTTTCAAATTTTGCCCGGTTTGGAAAATCCTTCACAATTTTCCCAAAACGCCCCAACTGTGCTTGATTTTGCTCCTTTCTGACTCAGTCCGCCCCCATGGCCCCTTTTAACAAGGTTTGGGAAAATCCCCATTTTTGACTTTTTCGACACTACCGGCCCTGTCTTTTTTTTCAATTTATGCCCGGTTTGGAAAATCCTTCACAATTTTCCCAAAACGCCCCAACTGTGCTTGATTTTGCTCCTTTCTGACTCAGTCCACACCCCTGGCCCCTTTTAGCAAGGTTTGGGAAAATCCCCATTTTTGACTTTTTCGACACTACCGGCCCTGTCGTTTTTAAAATTTTTTGCCCACTTTGGAAAATCCTTCACAATTTTCACACAACGCCCCAACTGTGCTTGATTTTGCTCCTTTCTTACTTAGTCCGCCCCCCAGGCCCCTTTTAGCAAGGTTTTGGAAAATTCCCATTTTTGACTTTTTCGACACTACCGGACCTGTCGTTTTTTTCAAATTTTGCCCGGTTTGGAAAATCCTTCACAATTTTCTCAACACGCCCCAACTGTGCTTGATTTTGCTCATTTCTGACTCAGTCCGCCCCCCTGGCCCCTTTTAGCAAGGTTTGGGAAAATCCGCATTTTTGACTTTTTCGACACTACCGGCCCTGTCGTTTTTTTCAATTTTTGCCCACGTTGGAAAATCCTTCACAATTTTCCCAAAACGCCCCAACTGTGCTTGATTTTGCTCGTTTTTCAATCAGCCCGCCCCCTGGCCCCTTTTAGCAAAAATTTGGAGAAAATCCCCATTTTTGACTTTTTCGACACTACCGGACCTGTCGTTTTTTTCTAATTTTGCCCACTTTGGAAAATCCTTCACAATTTTCACACAACGCCCCAACTGTGCTTGATTTTGCTCCTTTCTGACTCAGCCCGCCCCCCTGGCCCCTTTTACCAAGGTTTGTGAAAATCCCCATTTTTGACTTTTTCGACACTACCGGCCCTGTCGTTTTTTTCAAATTTTGCCCGGTTTGGAAAATCCTTCACAATTTTCACACAACGCCCCAACTGTGCTTGATTTTGCTCCTTTCTCACTCAGCCCGCCCCCCTGGCCCCTTTTAGCAAGGATTTGGGAAAATCCCCATTTTTGACTTTTTCGACACTACCGGCCCTGTCGTTTTTTTCAAATTTTGCCCGGTTTGGAAAATCCTTCACAATTTTCTCAAAACGCCCCAACTGTGCTTGATTTTGCTCCTTTCTGACTCAGTCCACCCCCTGGCACCTTTTAGCAAGGTTTGTGAAATTCCCCATTTTTGACTTTTTCGACACTACCGGCCATGTCGTTTTTTTCAATTTTTGCCCACTTTGGAAAATCCTTCACAATTTTCACAAAACGCCCCAACTGTGCTTGATTTTGCTCCTTTTTCACCCAGCCCCCCCCTCTGGCCTCTTTAAGCAAAGTTTGGGAAAATCCCCATTTTTGACTTTTTCGACACTACCGGCACTGTCGTTTTTTTCAAATTTTGCCCGGTTTGGAAAATCCTTCACAATTTTCCCAAAACGCCCCAACTGTGCTTGATTTTGCTCCTTTCTGACTCAGTCCGCCCCCTGGCCCCTTTTAGCAAGGTTTGGGAAAATCCCCATTTTTGACTTTTTCGACACTACCGGCCCTGTCTTTTTTTCAAATTTTGCCCGGTTTGGAAAATCCTTCACAATTTTCCCAAAACGCCCCAACTGTGCTTGATTTTGCTCCTTTCTTACTTAGTCCGCCCCCCTGGCCCCTTTTAGCAAGGTTTGGGAAAATCCCCATTTTTGACTTTTTCGACACTACCGGCCCTGTCTTTTTTTTCAAATTTTGCCCGGTTTGGAAAATCCTTCACAATTTTCCCAAAACGCCCCAACTGTGCTTGATTTTGCTCCTTTCTTACTTAGTTCGCCCCCCTGGCCCCTTTTAGCAAGGTTTTGGAAAATCCCCATTTTTGACTTTTTCGACACTACCGGACCTGTCGTTTTTTTCAAATTTTGCCCGGTTTGGAAAATCCTTCACAATTTTCTCAAAACGCCCCAACTGTGCTTGATTTTGCTCATTTCTGACTCAGTCCGCCCCACTGGCCCCTTTTAGCAAGGTTTGGGAAAATCCGCATTTTTGACTTTTTCGACACTACCGGCCCTGTCGTTTTTTTCAATTTTTGCCCACTTTGGAAAATCTTTCACAATTTTCACACAACGCCCCAACTGTGCTTGATTTTGCTCCTTTCTGACTCAGCCCGCCCCCCTGGCCCCTTTTAGCAAGGTTTGGGAAAATCCCCATTTTTGACTTTTTCGACACTACCGGCCCTGTCGTTTTTTTCAATTTTTGCCCACTTTGGAAAATCCTTCACAATTTTCACAAAACGCCCCAACTGTGCTTGATTTTGCTCGTTTTTCACTCAGCCCCCCCCTCTGGCCTCTTTAAGCAAATTTTGTGAAAATCCCCATTTTTGACTTTTTCGACACTACCGGCCCTGTCGTTTTTTTCAAATTTTGCCCGGTTTGGAAAATCCTTCACAATTTTCACACAACGCCCCAACTGTGCTTGATTTTGCTCCTTTCTCACTCAGCCCGCCCCCCTGGCCCCTTTTAGCAAGGATTTGGGAAAATCCCCATTTTTGACTTTTTCGACACTACCGGCCCTGTCGTTTTTTTCAAATTTTGCCCGGTTTGGAAAATCCTTCACAATTTTCCCAAAACGCCCCAACTGTGCTTGATTTTGCTCCTTTCTGACTCAGCCCGCCCCCCTGGCCCCTTTTAGCAAGGTTTGTGAAAATCCCCATTTTTGACTTTTTCGACACTACCGGCCCTGTCGTTTTTTTCAATTTTGCCCGGTTTGGAAAATCCTTCACAATTTTCACAAAACGCCCCAACTGTGCTTGATTTTGCTCGTTTTTCAATCAGCCCGCCCCCTGGCCCCTTTTAGCAAAAATTTGGGAAAATCCCCATTTTTGACTTTTTCGACACTACCGGACCTGTCGTTTTTTTCAAATTTTGCCCACTTTGGAAAATCCTTCACAATTTTCTCAAAACGCCCCAACTGTGCTTGATTTTGCTCCTTTCTGACTCAGTCCACCCCCTGGCACCTTTTAGCAAGGTTTGTGAAAATCCCCATTTTTGACTTTTTCGACACTACCGGCCCTGTCGTTTTTTTCAATTTTTGCCCACTTAGGAAAATCTTTCACAATTTTCACACAACGCCCCAACTATGCTTGTTTTTGCTCCTTTCTGACTCAGCCCGCCCCCCTGGCCCCTTTTAGCAAGGTTTGGGAAAATCCCCATTTTTGACTTTTTCGACACTACCGGCCCTGTCGTTTTTTTCAATTTTTGCCCACTTTGGAAAATCCTTCACAATTTTCACACAACGCCCCAACTGTGCTTGATTTTGCTCCTTTCTGACTCAGCCCGCCCCCCTGGCCCCTTTTAGCAAGGTTTGGGAAAATCCCCATTTTTGACTTTTTCGACACTACCGGCCCTGTCTTTTTTTTCAAATTTTGCCCGGTTTGGAAAATCCTTCACAATTTTCACACAACGCCCCAACTGTGCTTGATTTTGCTCCTTTCTCACTCAGCCCGCCCCCCTGGCCCCTTTTAGCAAGGATTTGGGAAAATCCCCATTTTTGACTTTCCGACACTACCGGCCCTGTCGTTTTTTTCAAATTTTGCCCCGTTTGGAAAATCCTTCACAATTTTCCCAAAACGCCCCAACTGTGCTTGATTTTGCTCCTTTCTGACTCAGTCCGCCCCCCTGGCCCCTTTTAGCAAGGTTTGGGAAAATCCCCGTTTTTGACTTTTTCGACACTACCGGCCCTGTCGTTTTTTAAACTTTTTTCCCACTTTGGAAAATCCTTCACAATTTTCACACAACGCCCCAACTGTGCTTGATTTTGCTCCTTTCTGACTCAGCCCGCCCCCCTGGCCCCTTTTAGCAAGGTTTGGGAAAATCCCCATTTTTGACTTTTTCGACACTACCGGCCCTGTCGTTTTTTTTCTATTTTTGCCCACTATGGAAAATCCTTCACAATTTTCACAAAACGCCCCAACTGTGCTTGATTTTGCTCGTTTTTCACTCAGCCCCCCCCTCTGGCCTCTTTAAGCAAGGTTTGTGAAAATCCCCATTTTTGACTTTTTCGACACTACCGGTCCTGTCTTTTTTTTCAAATTTTGCCCGGTTTGGAAAATCCTTCACAATTTTCACACAACGCCCCAACTGTGCTTGATTTTGCTCCTTTCTCACTCAGCCCGCCCCCCTGGCCCCTTTTAGCAAGGATTTGGGAAAATCCCCATTTTTGACTTTTTCGACACTATCGACCCTGTCGTTTTTTTCAAATTTTGCCCGGTTTGGAAAATCCTTCACAATTTTCCCAAAACGCCCCAACTGTGCTTGATTTTGCTCCTTTCTGACTCAGTCCACACCCCTGGCCCCTTTTAGCAAGGTTTGGGAAAATCCCCATTTTTGACTTTTTCGACACTACCGGCCCTGTCGTTTTTTAAAATTTTTGTCCACTTTGGAAAATCCTTCACAATTTTCACACAACGCCCCAACTGTGCTTGATTTTGCTCCTTTCTTACTTAGTCCGCCCCCCAGGCCCCTTTTAGCAAGGTTTTGGAAAATTCCCATTTTTGACTTTTTCGACACTACCGGACCTGTCGTTTTTTTCAAATTTTGCCCGGTTTGGAAAATCCTTCACAATTTTCTCAAAACGCCCCAACTGTGCTTGATTTTGCTCATTTCTGACTCAGTCCGCCCGCCTGGCCCCTTTTAGCAAGGTTTGGGAAAATCCGCATTTTTGACTTTTTCGACACTACCGGCCCTGTCGTTTTTTTCAATTTTTGCCCGGTTTGGAAAATCCTTCACAATTTTCCCAAAACGCCCCAACTGTGCTTGATTTTGCTCGTTTTTCAATCAGCCCGCCCCCTGGCCCCTTTTAGCAAAAATTTGGGAAAATCCCCATTTTTGACTTTTTCGACACTACCGGACCTGTCGTTTTTTTCAAATTTTGCCCACTTTGGAAAATCCTTCACAATTTTCTCAAAACGCCCCAACTGTACTTGATTTTGCTCCTTTCTGACTCAGTCCACCCCCTGGCACCTTTTAGCAAGGTTTGGGAAAATCCCCATTTTTGACTTTTTCGACACTACCGGCCCTGTCGTTTTTTTCAATTTTTGCCCACTTTGGAAAATCCTTCACAATTTTCACAAAACGCCCCAACTGTGCTTGATTTTGCTCGTCATTCACTCAGCCCCCCCCTCTGGCCTCTTTAAGTAAATTTTGTGAAAATCCCCATTTTTGACTTTTTCGACACTACCGGCCCTGTCGTTTTTTTCAAATTTTGCCCGGTTTGGAAAATCCTTCACAATTTTCACACAACGCCCCAACTGTGCTTGATTTTGCTCCTTTCTCACTCAGTCCGCCCCCTGGCACCTTTAAGCAAAAATTTGGGAAAATCCCAATTTTTGACTTTTTCGACACTACCGGCCCTGTCGTTTTTTTCAATTTTTGCCCACTTTGGAAAATCCTTCACAATTTTCACACAACGCCCCAACTGTGCTTGATTTTGCTCCTATCTGACTCAGCCCGCCCCCCTGGCCCCTTTTAGCAAGGTTTGTGAAAATCCCCATTTTTGACTTTTTCGACACTACCGGCCCTGTCGTTTTTTTCAATTTTTGCCCACTTTGGAAAATCCTTCACAATTTTCACAAAACGCCCCAACTGTGCTTGATTTTGCTCCTTTCTCACTCAGCCCGCCCCCCTGGCCCCTTTTAGCAAGGTTTGTGAAAATCCCCATTTTTGACTTTTTCGACACTACCGGCCCTGTCGTTTTTTTCAATTTTTGCCCACTATGGAAAATCCTTCACAATTTTCACAAAACGCCCCAACTGTGCTTGATTTTGCTCGTTTTTCACTCAGCCCCCCCCTCTGGCCTCTTTAAGCAAATTTTGTGAAAATCCCCATTTTTGACTTTTTCGACACTACCGGCCCTGTCGTTTTTTTCAAATTTTGCCCGGTTTGGAAAATCCTTCACAATTTTCACACAACGCCCCAACTGTGCTTGATTTTGCTCCTTTCTCACTCAGCCCGCCCCCCTGGCCCCTTTTAGCAAGGATTTGGGAAAATCCCCATTTTTGACTTTTTCGACACTACCGGCCCTGTCGTTTTTTTCAAATTTTGCCCGGTTTGGAAAATCCTTCACAATTTTCCCAAAACGCCCCAACTGTGCTTGATTTTGCTCCTTTCTGACTCAGCCCGCCCCCCTGGCCCCTTTTAGCAAGGTTTGTGAAAATCCCCATTTTTGACTTTTTCGACACTACCGGCCCTGTCGTTTTTTTCAATTTTGCCCGGTTTGGAAAATCCTTCACAATTTTCACAAAACGCCCCAACTGTGCTTGATTTTGCTCGTTTTTCAATCAGCCCGCCCCCTGGCCCCTTTTAGCAAAAATTTGGGAAAATCCCCATTTTTGACTTTTTCGACACTACCGGACCTGTCGTTTTTTTTTTTCAAATTTTGCCCACTTTGGAAAATCCTTCACAATTTTCTCAAAACGCCCCAACTGTACTTGATTTTGCTCCTTTCTGACTCAGTCCACCCCCTGGCACCTTTTAGCAAGGTTTGGGAAAATCCCCATTTTTGACTTTTTCGACACTACCGGCCCTGTCGTTTTTTTCAATTTTTGCCCACTTTGGAAAATCCTTCACAATTTTCACAAAACGCCCCAACTGTGCTTGATTTTGCTCGTCATTCACTCAGCCCCCCCCTCTGGCCTCTTTAAGTAAATTTTGTGAAAATCCCAATTTTTGACTTTTTCGACACTACCGGCCCTGTCGTTTTTTTCAATTTTTGCCCACTTTGGAAAATCCTTCACAATTTTCACACAACGCCCCAACTGTGCTTGATTTTGCTCCTTTCTCACTCAGTCCGCCCCCTGGCACCTTTTAGCAAAAATTTGGGAAAATCCCAATTTTTGACTTTTTCGACACTACCGGCCCTGTCGTTTTTTTCAATTTTTGCCCACTTTGGAAAATCCTTCACAATTTTCACACAACGCCCCAACTGTGCTTGATTTTGCTCCTATCTGACTCAGCCCGCCCCCCTGGCCCCTTTTAGCAAGGTTTGTGAAAATCCCCATTTTTGACTTTTTCGACACTACCGGCCCTGTCGTTTTTTTCAATTTTTGCCCACTTTGGAAAATCCTTCACAATTTTCACAAAACGCCCCAACTGTGCTTGATTTTGCTCCTTTCTCACTCAGCCCGCCCCCCTGGCCCCTTTTAGCAAGGATTTGTGAAAATCCCCATTTTTGACTTTTTCGACACTACCGGCACTGTCGTTTTTTTCAAATTTTGCCCGGTTTGGAAAATCCTTCACAATTTTCCCAAAACGCCCCAACTGTGCTTGATTTTGCTCCTTTCTGACTCAGTCCGCCCCCCTGGCCCCTTTTAGCAAGGTTTGTGAAAATCCCCATTTTTGACTTTTTCGACACTACCGGCCCTGTCGTTTTATTCAATTTTTGCCCACTTTGGAAAATCCTTCACAATTTTCACAAAACGCCCCAACTGTGCTTGATTTTGCTCGTTTTTCACTCAGCCCCCCCCCTCTGGCCTCTTTAAGCAAATTTTGTGAAAATCCCCATTTTTGACTTTTTCGACACTACCGGCCCTGTCGTTTTTTTCAAATTTTGCCCGGTTTGGAAAATCCTTCACAATTTTCACACAACGCCCCAACTGTGCTTGATTTTGCTCCTTTCTCACTCAGCCCGCCCCCCTGGCCCCTTTTAGCAAGGATTTGGGAAAATCCCCATTTTTGACTTTTTCGACACTACCGGCCCTGTCGTTTTTTTCAAATTTTGCCCGGTTTGGAAAATCCTTCACAATTTTCTCAAAACGCCCCAACTGTGCTTGATTTTGCTCATTTCTGACTCAGTCCGCCCGCCTGGCCCCTTTTAGCAAGGTTTGGGAAAATCCGCATTTTTGACTTTTTCGACACTACCGGCCCTGTCGTTTTTTTCAATTTTTGCCCGGTTTGGAAAATCCTTCACAATTTTCCCAAAACGCCCCAACTGTGCTTGATTTTGCTCGTTTTTCAATCAGCCCGCCCCCTGGCCCCTTTTAGCAAAAATTTGGGAAAATCCCCATTTTTGACTTTTTCGACACTACCGGACCTGTCGTTTTTTTCAAATTTTGCCCACTTTGGAAAATCCTTCACAATTTTCTCAAAACGCCCCAACTGTACTTGATTTTGCTCCTTTCTGACTCAGTCCACCCCCTGGCACCTTTTAGCAAGGTTTGGGAAAATCCCCATTTTTGACTTTTTCGACACTACCGGCCCTGTCGTTTTTTTCAATTTTTGCCCACTTTGGAAAATCCTTCACAATTTTCACAAAACGCCCCAACTGTGCTTGATTTTGCTCGTCATTCACTCAGCCCCCCCCTCTGGCCTCTTTAAGTAAATTTTGTGAAAATCCCCATTTTTGACTTTTTCGACACTACCGGCCCTGTCGTTTTTTTCAAATTTTGCCCGGTTTGGAAAATCCTTCACAATTTTCACACAACGCCCCAACTGTGCTTGATTTTGCTCCTTTCTCACTCAGTCCGCCCCCTGGCACCTTTTAGCAAAAATTTGGGAAAATCCCAATTTTTGACTTTTTCGACACTACCGGCCCTGTCGTTTTTTTCAATTTTTGCCCACTTTGGAAAATCCTTCACAATTTTCACACAACGCCCCAACTGTGCTTGATTTTGCTCCTATCTGACTCAGCCCGCCCCCCTGGCCCCTTTTAGCAAGGTTTGTGAAAATCCCCATTTTTGACTTTTTCGACACTACCGGCCCTGTCGTTTTTTTCAATTTTTGCCCACTTTGGAAAATCCTTCACAATTTTCACAAAACGCCCCAACTGTGCTTGATTTTGCTCCTTTCTCACTCAGCCCGCCCCCCTGGCCCCTTTTAGCAAGGTTTGTGAAAATCCCCATTTTTGACTTTTTCGACACTACCGGCCCTGTCGTTTTTTTCAATTTTTGCCCACTATGGAAAATCCTTCACAATTTTCACAAAACGCCCCAACTGTGCTTGATTTTGCTCGTTTTTCACTCAGCCCCCCCCTCTGGCCTCTTTAAGCAAATTTTGTGAAAATCCCCATTTTTGACTTTTTCGACACTACCGGCCCTGTCGTTTTTTTCAAATTTTGCCCGGTTTGGAAAATCCTTCACAATTTTCACACAACGCCCCAACTGTGCTTGATTTTGCTCCTTTGTCACTCAGCCCGCCCCCCTGGCCCCTTTTAGCAAGGATTTGGGAAAATCCCCATTTTTGACTTTTTCGACACTACCGGCCCTGTCGTTTTTTTCAAATTTTGCCCGGTTTGGAAAATCCTTCACAATTTTCCCAAAACGCCCCAACTGTGCTTGATTTTGCTCCTTTCTGACTCAGCCCGCCCCCCTGGCCCCTTTTAGCAAGGTTTGTGAAAATCCCCATTTTTGACTTTTTCGACACTACCGGCCCTGTCGTTTTTTTCAATTTTGCCCGGTTTGGAAAATCCTTCACAATTTTCACAAAACGCCCCAACTGTGCTTGATTTTGCTCGTTTTTCAATCAGCCCGCCCCCTGGCCCCTTTTAGCAAAAATTTGGGAAAATCCCCATTTTTGACTTTTTCGACACTACCGGACCTGTCGTTTTTTTCAAATTTTGCCCACTTTGGAAAATCCTTCACAATTTTCTCAAAACGCCCCAACTGTGCTTGATTTTGCTCCTTTCTGACTCAGTCCACCCCCTGGCACCTTTTAGCAAGGTTTGTGAAAATCCCCATTTTTGACTTTTTCGACACTACCGGCCCTGTCGTTTTTTTCAATTTTTGCCCACTTAGGAAAATCTTTCACAATTTTCACACAACGCCCCAACTATGCTTGATTTTGCTCCTTTCTGACTCAGCCCGCCCCCCTGGCCCCTTTTAGCAAGGTTTGGGAAAATCCCCATTTTTGACTTTTTTGACACTACCGGCCCTGTCGTTTTTTTCAATTTTTGCCCACTTTGGAAAATCCTTCACAATTTTCACACAACGCCCCAACTGTGCTTGATTTTGCTCCTTTCTGACTCAGCCCGCCCCCCTGGCCCCTTTTAGCAAGGTTTGGGAAAATCCCCATTTTTGACTTTTTCGACACTACCGGCCCTGTCTTTTTTTTCAAATTTTGCCCGGTTTGGAAAATCCTTCACAATTTTCACACAACGCCCCAACTGTGCTTGATTTTGCTCCTTTCTCACTCAGCCCGCCCCCCTGGCCCCTTTTAGCAAGGATTTGGGAAAATCCCCATTTTTGACTTTCCGACACTACCGGCCCTGTCGTTTTTTTCAAATTTTGCCCGGTTTGGAAAATCCTTCACAATTTTCCCAAAACGCCCCAACTGTGCTTGATTTTGCTCCTTTCTGACTCAGTCCGCCCCCCTGGCCCCTTTTAGCAAGGTTTGGGAAAATCCCCATTTTTGACTTTTTCGACACTACCGGCCCTGTCGTTTTTTAAACTTTTTTCCCACTTTGGAAAATCCTTCACAATTTTCACACAACGCCCCAACTGTGCTTGATTTTGCTCCTTTCTGACTCAGCCCGCCCCCCTGGCCCCTTTTAGCAAGGTTTGGGAAAATCCCCATTTTTGACTTTTTCGACACTACCGGCCCTGTCGTTTTTTTTCTATTTTTGCCCACTATGGAAAATCCTTCACAATTTTCACAAAACGCCCCAACTGTGCTTGATTTTGCTCGTTTTTCACTCAGCCCCCCCCTCTGGCCTCTTTAAGCAAGGTTTGTGAAAATCCCCATTTTTGACTTTTTCGACACTACCGGTCCTGTCTTTTTTTTCAAATTTTGCCCGGTTTGGAAAATCCTTCACAATTTTCACACAACGCCCCAACTGTGCTTGATTTTGCTCCTTTCTCACTCAGCCCGCCCCCCTGGCCCCTTTTAGCAAGGATTTGGGAAAATCCCCATTTTTGACTTTTTCGACACTATCGACCCTGTCGTTTTTTTCAAATTTTGCCCGGTTTGGAAAATCCTTCACAATTTTCCCAAAACGCCCCAACTGTGCTTGATTTTGCTCCTTTCTGACTCAGTCCACACCCCTGGCCCCTTTTAGCAAGGTTTGGGAAAATCCCCATTTTTGACTTTTTCGACACTACCGGCCCTGTCGTTTTTTTCAATTTTTGCCCGGTTTGGAAAATCCTTCACAATTTTCCCAAAACGCCCCAACTGTGCTTGATTTTGGTCGTTTTTCAATCAGCCCGCCCCCTGGCCCCTTTTAGCAAAAATTTGGGAAAATCCCCATTTTTGACTTTTTCGACACTACCGGACCTGTCGTTTTTTTCAAATTTTGCCCACTTTGGAAAATCCTTCACAATTTTCTCAAAACGCCCCAACTGTACTTGATTTTGCTCCTTTCTGACTCAGTCCACCCCCTGGCACCTTTTAGCAAGGTTTGGGAAAATCCCCATTTTTGACTTTTTCGACACTACCGGCCCTGTCGTTTTTTTCAATTTTTGCCCACTTTGGAAAATCCTTCACAATTTTCACAAAACGCCCCAACTGTGCTTGATTTTGCTCGTCATTCACTCAGCCCCCCCCTCTGGCCTCTTTAAGTAAATTTTGTGAAAATCCCCATTTTTGACTTTTTCGACACTACCGGCCCTGTCGTTTTTTTCAAATTTTGCCCGGTTTGGAAAATCCTTCACAATTTTCACACAACGCCCCAACTGTGCTTGATTTTGCTCCTTTCTCACTCAGTCCGCCCCCTGGCACCTTTTAGCAAAAATTTGGGAAAATCCCAATTTTTGACTTTTTCGACACTACCGGCCCTGTCGTTTTTTTCAATTTTTGCCCACTTTGGAAAATCCTTCACAATTTTCACACAACGCCCCAACTGTGCTTGATTTTGCTCCTATCTGACTCAGCCCGCCCCCCTGGCCCCTTTTAGCAAGGTTTGTGAAAATCCCCATTTTTGACTTTTTCGACACTACCGGCCCTGTCGTTTTTTTCAATTTTTGCCCACTTTGGAAAATCCTTCACAATTTTCACAAAACGCCCCAACTGTGCTTGATTTTGCTCCTTTCTCACTCAGCCCGCCCCCCTGGCCCCTTTTAGCAAGGTTTGTGAAAATCCCCATTTTTGACTTTTTCGACACTACCGGCCCTGTCGTTTTTTTCAATTTTTGCCCACTATGGAAAATCCTTCACAATTTTCACAAAACGCCCCAACTGTGCTTGATTTTGCTCGTTTTTCACTCAGCCCCCCCCTCTGGCCTCTTTAAGCAAATTTTGTGAAAATCCCCATTTTTGACTTTTTCGACACTACCGGCCCTGTCGTTTTTTTCAAATTTTGCCCGGTTTGGAAAATCCTTCACAATTTTCACACAACGCCCCAACTGTGCTTGATTTTGCTCCTTTGTCACTCAGCCCGCCCCCCTGGCCCCTTTTAGCAAGGATTTGGGAAAATCCCCATTTTTGACTTTTTCGACACTACCGGCCCTGTCGTTTTTTTCAAATTTTGCCCGGTTTGGAAAATCCTTCACAATTTTCCCAAAACGCCCCAACTGTGCTTGATTTTGCTCCTTTCTGACTCAGCCCGCCCCCCTGGCCCCTTTTAGCAAGGTTTGTGAAAATCCCCATTTTTGACTTTTTCGACACTACCGGCCCTGTCGTTTTTTTCAATTTTGCCCGGTTTGGAAAATCCTTCACAATTTTCACAAAACGCCCCAACTGTGCTTGATTTTGCTCGTTTTTCAATCAGCCCGCCCCCTGGCCCCTTTTAGCAAAAATTTGGGAAAATCCCCATTTTTGACTTTTTCGACACTACCGGACCTGTCGTTTTTTTCAAATTTTGCCCACTTTGGAAAATCCTTCACAATTTTCTCAAAACGCCCCAACTGTGCTTGATTTTGCTCCTTTCTGACTCAGTCCACCCCCTGGCACCTTTTAGCAAGGTTTGTGAAAATCCCCATTTTTGACTTTTTCGACACTACCGGCCCTGTCGTTTTTTTCAATTTTTGCCCACTTAGGAAAATCTTTCACAATTTTCACACAACGCCCCAACTATGCTTGATTTTGCTCCTTTCTGACTCAGCCCGCCCCCCTGGCCCCTTTTAGCAAGGTTTGTGAAAATCCCCATTTTTGACTTTTTCGACACTACCGGCCCTGTCGTTTTTTTCAATTTTTGCCCACTTTGGAAAATCCTTCACAATTTTCACACAACGCCCCAACTGTGCTTGATTTTGCTCCTTTCTGACTCAGCCCGCCCCCCTGGCCCCTTTTAGCAAGGTTTGGGAAAATCCCCATTTTTGACTTTTTCGACACTACCGGCCCTGTCTTTTTTTTCAAATTTTGCCCGGTTTGGAAAATCCTTCACAATTTTCACACAACGCCCCAACTGTGCTTGATTTTGCTCCTTTCTCACTCAGCCCGCCCCCCTGGCCCCTTTTAGCAAGGATTTGGGAAAATCCCCATTTTTGACTTTCCGACACTACCGGCCCTGTCGTTTTTTTCAAATTTTGCCCGGTTTGGAAAATCCTTCACAATTTTCCCAAAACGCCCCAACTGTGCTTGATTTTGCTCCTTTCTGACTCAGTCCGCCCCCCTGGCCCCTTTTAGCAAGGTTTGGGAAAATCCCCATTTTTGACTTTTTCGACACTACCGGCCCTGTCGTTTTTTAAACTTTTTTCCCACTTTGGAAAATCCTTCACAATTTTCACACAACGCCCCAACTGTGCTTGATTTTGCTCCTTTCTGACTCAGCCCGCCCCCCTGGCCCCTTTTAGCAAGGTTTGGGAAAATCCCCATTTTTGACTTTTTCGACACTACCGGCCCTGTCGTTTTTTTTCTATTTTTGCCCACTATGGAAAATCCTTCACAATTTTCACAAAACGCCCCAACTGTGCTTGATTTTGCTCGTTTTTCACTCAGCCCCCCCCTCTGGCCTCTTTAAGCAAGGTTTGTGAAAATCCCCATTTTTGACTTTTTCGACACTACCGGTCCTGTCTTTTTTTTCAAATTTTGCCCGGTTTGGAAAATCCTTCACAATTTTCACACAACGCCCCAACTGTGCTTGATTTTGCTCCTTTCTCACTCAGCCCGCCCCCCTGGCCCCTTTTAGCAAGGATTTGGGAAAATCCCCATTTTTGACTTTTTCGACACTATCGACCCTGTCGTTTTTTTCAAATTTTGCCCGGTTTGGAAAATCCTTCACAATTTTCCCAAAACGCCCCAACTGTGCTTGATTTTGCTCCTTTCTGACTCAGTCCACACCCCTGGCCCCTTTTAGCAAGGTTTGGGAAAATCCCCATTTTTGACTTTTTCGACACTACCTGCCCTGTCGTTTTTTAAAATTTTTGTCCACTTTGGAAAATCCTTCACAATTTTCACACAACGCCCCAACTGTGCTTGATTTTGCTCCTTTCTTACTTAGTCCGCCCCCCTGGCCCCTTTTAGCAAGGTTTTGGAAAATTCCCATTTTTGACTTTTTCGACACTACCGGACCTGTCGTTTTTTTCAAATTTTGCCCGGTTTGGAAAATCCTTCACAATTTTCTCAAAACGCCCCAACTGTGCTTGATTTTGCTCATTTCTGACTCAGTCCGCCCGCCTGGCCCCTTTTAGCAAGGTTTGGGAAAATCCGCATTTTTGACTTTTTCGACACTACCGGCCCTGTCGTTTTTTTCAATTTTTGCCCGGTTTGGAAAATCCTTCACAATTTTCCCAAAACGCCCCAACTGTGCTTGATTTTGCTCGTTTTTCAATCAGCCCGCCCCCTGGCCCCTTTTAGCAAAAATTTGGGAAAATCCCCATTTTTGACTTTTTCGACACTACCGGACCTGTCGTTTTTTTCAAATTTTGCCCACTTTGGAAAATCCTTCACAATTTTCTCAAAACGCCCCAACTGTACTTGATTTTGCTCCTTTCTGACTCAGTCCACCCCCTGGCACCTTTTAGCAAGGTTTGGGAAAATCCCCATTTTTGACTTTTTCGACACTACCGGCCCTGTCGTTTTTTTCAATTTTTGCCCACTTTGGAAAATCCTTCACAATTTTCACAAAACGCCCCAACTGTGCTTGATTTTGCTCGTCATTCACTCAGCCCCCCCCTCTGGCCTCTTTAAGTAAATTTTGTGAAAATCCCCATTTTTGACTTTTTCGACACTACCGGCCCTGTCGTTTTTTTCAAATTTTGCCCGGTTTGGAAAATCCTTCACAATTTTCACACAACGCCCCAACTGTGCTTGATTTTGCTCCTTTCTCACTCAGTCCGCCCCCTGGCACCTTTTAGCAAAAATTTGGGAAAATCCCAATTTTTGACTTTTTCGACACTACCGGCCCTGTCGTTTTTTTCAATTTTTGCCCACTTTGGAAAATCCTTCACAATTTTCACACAACGCCCCAACTGTGCTTGATTTTGCTCCTATCTGACTCAGCCCGCCCCCCTGGCCCCTTTTAGCAAGGTTTGTGAAAATCCCCATTTTTGACTTTTTCGACACTACCGGCCCTGTCGTTTTTTTCAATTTTTGCCCACTTTGGAAAATCCTTCACAATTTTCACAAAACGCCCCAACTGTGCTTGATTTTGCTCCTTTCTCACTCAGCCCGCCCCCCTGGCCCCTTTTAGCAAGGATTTGTGAAAATCCCCATTTTTGACTTTTTCGACACTACCGGCACTGTCGTTTTTTTCAAATTTTGCCCGGTTTGGAAAATCCTTCACAATTTTCCCAAAACGCCCCAACTGTGCTTGATTTTGCTCCTTTCTGACTCAGTCCGCCCCCCTGGCCCCTTTTAGCAAGGTTTGTGAAAATCCCCATTTTTGACTTTTTCGACACTACCGGCCCTGTCGTTTTATTCAATTTTTGCCCACTTTGGAAAATCCTTCACAATTTTCACAAAACGCCCCAACTGTGCTTGATTTTGCTCGTTTTTCACTCAGCCCCCCCCCTCTGGCCTCTTTAAGCAAATTTTGTGAAAATCCCCATTTTTGACTTTTTCGACACTACCGGCCCTGTCGTTTTTTTCAAATTTTGCCCGGTTTGGAAAATCCTTCACAATTTTCACACAACGCCCCAACTGTGCTTGATTTTGCTCCTTTCTCACTCAGCCCGCCCCCCTGGCCCCTTTTAGCAAGGATTTGGGAAAATCCCCATTTTTGACTTTTTCGACACTACCGGCCCTGTCGTTTTTTTCAAATTTTGCCCGGTTCGGAAAATCCTTCACAATTTTCTCAAAACGCCCCAACTGTGCTTGATTTTGCTCCTTTCTGACTCAGTCCACCCCCTGGCACCTTTTAGCAAGGTTTGTGAAAATCCCCATTTTTGACTTTTTCGACACTACCGGCCCTGTCGTTTTCTTCCATTTTTGCCCACTTTGGAAAATCCTTCACAATTTTCACAAAACGCCCCAACTGTGCTTGATTTTGCTCCTTTTTCACCCAGCCCCCCCCTCTGGCCTCTTTAAGCAAAGTTTGGGAAAATCCCCATTTTTGACTTTTTCGACACTACCGGCACTGTCGTTTTTTTCAAATTTTGCCCGGTTTGGAAAATCCTTCACAATTTTCCCAAAACGCCCCAACTGTGCTTGATTTTGCTCCTTTCTGACTCAGTCCGCCCCCCTGGCCCCTTTTAGCAAGGTTTGGGAAAATCCCCATTTTTGACTTTTTCGACACTACCGGCCCTGTCGTTTTTTTCAATTTTTGCCCACTTTGGAAAATCCTTCACAATTTTCACAAAACGCCCCAACTGTGCTTGATTTTGCTCCTTTTTCACCCAGCCCCCCCCTCTGGCCTCTTTAAGCAAAGTTTGGGAAAATCCCCATTTTTGACTTTTTCGACACTACCGG
This sequence comes from Scomber scombrus, assembly GCF_963691925.1. Classification (NCBI taxonomy): domain Eukaryota; kingdom Metazoa; phylum Chordata; class Actinopteri; order Scombriformes; family Scombridae; genus Scomber; species Scomber scombrus. The sequence continues at coordinate 66,817 of NC_084981.1, forward strand.
CACTGTCGTTTTTTTCAAATTTTGCCCACTTTGGAAAATCCTTCACAATTTTCCCAAAACGCCCCAACTGTGCTTGATTTTGCTCCTTTCTGACTCAGTCCGCCCCCCTGGCCCCTTTTAGCAAGGTTTGTGAAAATCCCCATTTTTGACTTTTTCGACACTACCGGCCCTGTCGTTTTATTCAATTTTTGCCCACTTTGGAAAATCCTTCACAATTTTCACAAAAAGCCCCAACTGTGCTTGATTTTGCTCGTTTTTCACTCAGCCCCCCCCTCTGGCCCCTTTTAGCAAGGATTTGGGAAAATCCCCATTTTTGACTTTTTCGACACTACCGGCCCTGTCGTTTTTTTCAAATTTTGCCCGGTTTGGAAAATCCTTCACAATTTTCTCAAAACGCCCCAACTGTGCTTGATTTTGCTCCTTTCTGACTCAGTCCACCCCCTGGCACCTTTTAGCAAGGTTTGTGAAAATCCCCATTTTTGACTTTTTCGACACTACCGGCCCTGTCGTTTTTTTCAATTTTTGCCCACTTTGGAAAATCCTTCACAATTTTCACAAAACGCCCCAACTGTGCTTGATTTTGCTCCTTTTTCACCCAGCCCCCCCCTCTGGCCTCTTTAAGCAAAGTTTGGGAAAATCCCCATTTTTGACTTTTTCGACACTACCGGCACTGTCGTTTTTTTCAAATTTTGCCCGGTTTGGAAAATCCTTCACAATTTTCCCAAAACGCCCCAACTGTGCTTGATTTTGCTCCTTTCTGACTCAGTCCGCCCCCCTGGCCCCTTTTAGCAAGGTTTTGGAAAATCGCCATTTTTGACTTTTTCGACACTACCGGACCTGTCGTTTTTTTCAAATTTTGCCCGGTTTGGAAAATCCTTCACAATTTTCTCAAAACGCCCCAACTGTGCTTGATTTTGCTCATTTCTGACTCAGTCCGCCCCACTGGCCCCTTTTAGCAAGGTTTGGGAAAATCCGCATTTTTGACTTTTTCGACACTACCGGCCCTGTCGTTTTTTTCAATTTTTGCCCACTTTGGAAAATCCTTCACAATTTTCACACAACGCCCCAACTGTGCTTGATTTTGCTCCTTTCTGACTCAGCCCGCCCCCCTGGCCCCTTTTAGCAAGGTTTGGGAAAATCCCCATTTTTGACTTTTTCGACACTACCGGCCCTGTCGTTTTTTTCAATTTTTGCCCACTATGGAAAATCCTTCACAATTTTCACAAAACGCCCCAACTGTGCTTGATTTTGCTCGTTTTTCACTCAGCACCCCCCTCTGGCCTCTTTAAGCAAATTTTGTGAAAATCCCCATTTTTGACTTTTTCGACACTACCGGCCCTGTCGTTTTTTTCAAATTTTGCCCGGTTTGGAAAATCCTTCACAATTTTCACACAACGCCCCAACTGTGCTTGATTTTGCTCCTTTCTCACTCAGCCCGCCCCCCTGGCCCGTTTTAGCAAGGATTTGGGAAAATCCCCATTTTTGACTTTTTCGACACTACCGGCCCTGTCGTTTTTTTCAAATTTTGCCCGGTTTGGAAAATCCTTCACAATTTTCCCAAAACGCCCTAACTGTGCTTGATTTTGCTCCTTTCTGACTCAGCCCGCCCCCTGGCCCCTTTTAGCAAGGTTTGGGAAAATCCCCATTTTTGACTTTTTCGACACTACCGGCCCTGTCGTTTTTTTCAATTTTTGCCCACTATGGAAAATCCTTCACAATTTTCACAAAACGCCCCAACTGTGCTTGATTTTGCTCCTTTCTGACTCAGCCCGCCCCCCTGGCCCCTTTTAGCAAGGTTTGGGAAAATCCCCATTTTTGACTTTTTCGACACTACCGGCCCTGTCGTTTTTTTCAATTTTTGCCCACTTTGGAAAATCCTTCACAATTTTCACACAACGCCCCAACTGTGCTTGATTTTGCTCCTTTCTGACTCAGCCCGCCCCCCTGGCCCCTTTTAGCAAGGTTTGGGAAAATCCCCATTTTTGACTTTTTCGACACTACCGGCCCTGTCGTTTTTTTCAATTTTTGCCCACTATGGAAAATCCTTCACAATTTTCCCAAAACGCCCCAACTGTGCTTGATTTTGCTTGTTTTTCACTCAGCCCCCCCCTCTGGCATCTTTAAGCAAATTTTGTGAAAATCCCCATTTTTGACTTTTTCGACACTACCGGACCTGTCTTTTTTTTCAAATTTTGCCCGGTTTGGAAAATCCTTCACAATTTTCTCAAAACGCCCCAACTGTGCTTGATTTTGCTCATTTCTGACTCAGTCCGCCCCCCTGGCCCGTTTTAGCAAGGTTTGGGAAAATCCCCATTTTTGACTTTTTCGACACTACCGGCCCTGTCGTTTTTTTCAAATTTTGCCCGGTTTGGAAAATCCTTCACAATTTTCACAAAACGCCCCAACTGTGCTTGATTTTGCTCGTTTTTCAATCAGCCCGCCCCCTGGCCCCTTTTAGCAAAAATTTGGGAAAATCCCAATTTTAGACTTTTTCGACACTACCGGACCTGTCGTTTTTTTCAAATTTTGCCCGGTTTGGAAAATCCTTCACAATTTTCTCAAAACGCCCCAACTGTGCTTGATTTTGCTCCTTTCTGACTCAGTCCACCCCCTGGCACCTTTTAGCAAGGTTTGTGAAAATCCCCATTTTTGACTTTTTCGACACTACCGGCCCTGTCGTTTTTTTCAATTTTTGCCCACTATGGAAAATCCTTCACAATTTTCACAAAACGCCCCAACTGTGCTTGATTTTGCTCGTTTTTCACTAAGCCCCCCCCTCTGGCCTCTTTAAGCAAATTTTGTAAAAATCCCCATTTTTGACTTTTTCGACACTACCGGCCCTGTCGTTTTTTTCAAATTTTGCCCGGTTTGGAAAATCCTTCACAATTTTCTCAAAACGCCCCAACTGTGCTTGATTTTGCTCCTTTCTCACTCAGCCCGCCCCCCTGGCCCGTTTTAGCAAGGATTTGGGAAAATCCCCATTTTTGACTTTTTCGACACTACCGGCCCTGTCGTTTTTTTCAAATTTTGCCCGGTTTGGAAAATCCTTCACAATTTTCCCAAAACGCCCTAACTGTGCTTGATTTTGCTCCTTTCTGACTCAGCCCGCCCCCTGGCCCCTTTTAGCAAGGTTTGGGAAAATCCCCATTTTTGACTTTTTCGACACTACCGGCCCTGTCGTTTTTTTCAATTTTTGCCCACTATGGAAAATCCTTCACAATTTTCACAAAACGCCCCAACTGTGCTTGATTTTGCTCCTTTCTGACTCAGCCCGCCCCCCTGGCCCCTTTTAGCAAGGTTTGGGAAAATCCCCATTTTTGACTTTTTCGACACTACCGGCCCTGTCGTTTTTTTCAATTTTTGCCCACTTTGGAAAATCCTTCACAATTTTCACACAACGCCCCAACTGTGCTTGATTTTGCTCCTTTCTGACTCAGCCCGCCCCCCTGGCCCCTTTTAGCAAGGTTTGGGAAAATCCCCATTTTTGACTTTTTCGACACTACCGGCCCTGTCGTTTTTTTCAATTTTTGCCCACTATGGAAAATCCTTCACAATTTTCCCAAAACGCCCCAACTGTGCTTGATTTTGCTTGTTTTTCACTCAGCCCCCCCCTCTGGCATCTTTAAGCAAATTTTGTGAAAATCCCCATTTTTGACTTTTTCGACACTACCGGACCTGTCTTTTTTTTCAAATTTTGCCCGGTTTGGAAAATCCTTCACAATTTTCTCAAAACGCCCCAACTGTGCTTGATTTTGCTCATTTCTGACTCAGTCCGCCCCCCTGGCCCGTTTTAGCAAGGTTTGGGAAAATCCCCATTTTTGACTTTTTCGACACTACCGGCCCTGTCGTTTTTTTCAAATTTTGCCCGGTTTGGAAAATCCTTCACAATTTTCACAAAACGCCCCAACTGTGCTTGATTTTGCTCGTTTTTCAATCAGCCCGCCCCCTGGCCCCTTTTAGCAAAAATTTGGGAAAATCCCAATTTTAGACTTTTTCGACACTACCGGACCTGTCGTTTTTTTCAAATTTTGCCCGGTTTGGAAAATCCTTCACAATTTTCTCAAAACGCCCCAACTGTGCTTGATTTTGCTCCTTTCTGACTCAGTCCACCCCCTGGCACCTTTTAGCAAGGTTTGTGAAAATCCCCATTTTTGACTTTTTCGACACTACCGGCCCTGTCGTTTTTTTCAATTTTTGCCCACTATGGAAAATCCTTCACAATTTTCACAAAACGCCCCAACTGTGCTTGATTTTGCTCGTTTTTCACTAAGCCCCCCCCTCTGGCCTCTTTAAGCAAATTTTGTAAAAATCCCCATTTTTGACTTTTTCGACACTACCGGCCCTGTCGTTTTTTTCAAATTTTGCCCGGTTTGGAAAATCCTTCACAATTTTCTCAAAACGCCCCAACTGTGCTTGATTTTGCTCCTTTCTGACTCAGTCCACCCCCTGGCACCTTTTAGCAAGGTTTGTGAAAATCCCCATTTTTGACTTTTTCGACACTACCGGCCCTGTCGTTTTTTTCAATTTTTGCCCACTTTGGAAAATCCTTCACAATTTTCACAAAACGCCCCAACTGTGCTTGATTTTGCTCCTTTTTCACCCAGCCCCCCCTCTGGCCTCTTTAAGCAAAGTTTGGGAAAATCCCCATTTTTGACTTTTTCGACACTACCGGCCCTGTCTTTTTTTTCAAATTTTGCCCGGTTTGGAAAATCCTTCACAATTTTCACAAAACGCCCCAACTGTGCTTGATATTGCTCGTTTTTCAATCAGCCCGCCCCTTGGCCCCTTTTAGCAAAAATTTGGGAAAATCCCAATTTTTGACTTTTTCGACACTACCGGACCTGTCGTTTTTTTCAAATTTTGCCAACTTTGGAAAATCCTTCACAATTTTCTCAAAACGCCCCAACTGTACTTGATTTTGCTCCTTTCTGACTCAGTCCACCCCTGGCACCTTTTAGCAAGGTTTGTGAAAATCCCCATTTTTGACTTTTTCGACACTACCGGCCCTGTCGTTTTTTTCAATTTTTGCCCACTTTAGAAAATCCTTCACAATTTTCACAAAACGCCCCAACTGTGCTTGATTTTGCTCCTATTTCACCCAGCCCCCCCCCTCTGGCCTCTTTAAGCAAAGTTTGGGAAAATCCCCATTTTTGACTTTTTCGACACTACCGGTCCTGTCGTTTTTTTCAATTTTTGCCCACTTTGGAAAATCCTTCACAATTTTCACACAACGCCCCAACTGTGCTTGATTTTGCTCCTTTCTGACTCAGCCCGCCCCCCTGGCCCCTTTTAGCAAGGTTTGGGAAAATCCCCATTTTTGACTTTTTCGACACTACCGGCCCTGTCGTTTTTTTCAATTTTTGCCCACTATGGAAAATCCTTCACAATTTTCACAAAACGCCCCAACTGTGCTTGATTTTGCTCGTTTTTCACTCAGCCCCCCCCTCTGGCCTCTTTAAGCAAATTTTTTAAAAATCCCCATTTTTGACTTTTTCGACACTACCGGCCCTGTCGTTTTTTTCAAATTTTGCCCGGTTTGGAAAATCCTTCACAATTTTCACACAACGCCCCAACTGTGCTTGATTTTGCTCCTTTCTCACTCAGCCCGCCCCCCTGGCCCCTTTTAGCAAGGATTTGGGAAAATCCCCATTTTTGGATTTTTCGACACTACCGGCCCTGTCGTTTTTTTCAAATTTTGCCCGGTTTGGAAAATCCTTCACAATTTTCTCAAAACGCCCCAACTGTGCTTGATTTTGCTCCTTTCTGACTCAGTCCACCCCCTGGCACCTTTTAGCAAGGTTTGTGAAAATCCCCATTTTTGACTTTTTCGACACTACCGGCCCTGTCGTTTTTTTCAATTTTTGCCCACTATGGAAAATCCTTCACAATTTTCACAAAACGCCCCAACTGTGCTTGATTTTGCTCGTTTTTCACTCAGCCCCCCCCTCTGGCCTCTTTAAGCAAGGTTTGGGAAAATCCCCATTTTTGACTTTTTCGACACTACCGGACCTGTCTTTTTTTTCAAATTTTGCCCGGTTTGGAAAATCCTTCACAATTTTCTCAAAACGCCCCAACTGTGCTTGATTTTGCTCATTTCTGACTCAGTCCGCCCCCCTGGCCCCTTTTAGCAAGGTTTGGGAAAATCCGCATTTTTGACTTTTTCGACACTACCGGCCCTGTCGTTTTTTTCAAATTTTGCCCGGTTTGGAAAATCCTTCACAATTTTCACAAAACGCCCCAACTGTGCTTGATTTTGATCCTTTTTCACCCAGCCCCCCCCTCTGGCCTCTTTAAGCAAAGTTTGGGAAAATCCCCATTTTTGACTTTTTCGACACTACCGGCCCTGTCGTTTTTTTCAATTTTTGCCCACTTTGGAAAATCCTTCACAATTTTCCCAAAACGCCCCAACTGTGCTTGATTTTGCTCCTTTCTGACTCAGTCCGCCCCCTGGCAACTTTTAGCAAGGTTTGGGAAAATCCCCATTTTTGACTTTTTCGACACTACCGGCCCTGTCTTTTTTTCAAATTTTGCCCGGTTTGGAAAATCCTTCACAATTTTCTCAAAACGCCCCAACTGTGCTTGATTTTGCTCCTTTCTGACTCAGTCCACCCCCTGGCACCTTTTAGCAAGGTTTGTGAAAATCCCCATTTTTGACTTTTTCGACACTACCGGCCCTGTCGTTTTTTTCAATTTTTGCCCACTTTGGAAAATCCTTCACAATTTTCACAAAACGCCCCAACTGTGCTTGATTTTGCTCCTTTTTCACCCAGCCCCCCCCTCTGGCCTCTTTAAGCAAAGTTTGGGAAAATCCCCATTTTTGACTTTTTCGACACTACCGGCCCTGTCGTTTTTTTCAATTTTTGCCCACTTTGGAAAATCCTTCACAATTTTCACAAAACGCCCCAACTGTGCTTGATTTTGCTCCTTTCTGACTCAGCCCGCCCCCCTGGCCCCTTTTAGCAAGGTTTGGGAAAATCCCCATTTTTGACTTTTTCGACACTACGGGCCCTGTCGTTTTTTTCAATTTTTGCCCACTATGGAAAATCCTTCACAATTTTCACAAAACGCCCCAACTGTGCTTGATTTTGCTCGTTTTTCACTCAGCCCCCCCCTCTGGCCTCTTTAAGCAAATTTTGTAAAAATCCCCATTTTTGACTTTTTCGACACTACCGGCCCTGTCGTTTTTTTCAAATTTTGCCCGGTTTGGAAAATCCTTCACAATTTTCACACAACGCCCCAACTGTGCTTGATTTTGCTCCTTTCTCACTCAGCCCGCCCCCCTGGCCCCTTTTAGCAAGGATTTGGGAAAATCCCCATTTTTGACTTTTTCGACACTACCGGCCCTGTCGTTTTTTTCAAATTTTGCCCGGATTGGAAAATCCTTCACAATTTTCTCAAAACGCCCCAACTGTGCTTGATTTTGCTCCTTTCTGACTCAGTCCACCCCCTGGCACCTTTTAGCAAGGTTTGTGAAAATCCCCATTTTTGACTTTTTCGACACTACCGGCCCTGTCGTTTTTTTCAATTTTTGCCCACTTTGGAAAATCCTTCACAATTTTCACAAAACGCCCCAACTGTGCTTGATTTTGCTCCTTTTTCACCCAGCCCCCCCCTCTGGCCTCTTTAAGCAAAGTTTGGGAAAATCCCCATTTTTGACTTTTTCGACACTACCGGCCCTGTCGTTTTTTTCAAATTTTGCCCGGTTTGGAAAATCCTTCACAATTTTCACAAAACGCCCCAACTGTGCTTGATTTTGCTCCTTTTTCACCCAGCCCCCCCCTCTGGCCTCTTTAAGCAAAGTTTGGGAAAATCCCCATTTTTGACTTTTTCGACACTACCGGCCCTGTCGTTTTTTTCAATTTTTGCCCACTTTGGAAAATCCTTCACAATTTTCACACAACGCCCCAACTGTGCTTGATTTTGCTCCTTTCTGACTCAGCCCGCCCCCCTGGCCCCTTTTAGCAAGGTTTGGGAAAATCCCCATTTTTGACTTTTTCGACACTACCGGCACTGTCGTTTTTTTCAAATTTTGCCCGGTTTGGAAAATCCTTCACAATTTTCACAAAACGCCCCAACTGTGCTTGATTTTGCTCCTTTTTCACCCAGCCCCCCCCTCTGGCCTCTTTAAGCAAAGTTTGGGAAAATCCCCATTTTTGACTTTTTCGACACTACCGGCACTGTCGTTTTTTTCAAATTTTGCCCGGTTTGGAAAATCCTTCACAATTTTCCCAAAACGCCCTAACTGTGCTTGATTTTGCTCATTTCTGACTCAGTCCGCCCCCCTGGCCCCTTTTAGCAAGGTTTGGGAATATCCGCATTTTTGACTTTTTCGACACTACCGGCCCTGTCGTTTTTTTCAATTTTTGCCCACTTTGGAAAATCCTTCACAATTTTCACACAACGCCCCAACTGTGCTTGATTTTGCTCCTTTCTGACTCAGCCCGCCCCCCTGGCCCCTTTTAGCAAGGTTTGGGAAAATCCCCATTTTTGACTTTTTCGACACTACCGGCCCTGTCGTTTTTTTCAATTTTTGCCCACTATGGAAAATCCTTCACAATTTTCACAAAACGCCCCAACTGTGCTTGATTTTGCTCGTTTTTCACTCAGCCCCCCCCTCTGGCCTCTTTAAGCAAATTTTGTGAAAATCCCCATTTTTTACTTTTTCGACACTACCGGACCTGTCGTTTTTTTCAAATTTTGCCCGGTTTGGAAAATCCTTCACAATTTTCTCAAAACGCCCCAACTGTGCTTGATTTTGCTCATTTCTGACTCAGTCCGCCCCCCTGGCCCCTTTTAGCAAGGTTTGGGAAAATCCCAATTTTTGACTTTTTTGACACTACCGGCCCTGTCGTTTTTTTCAATTTTTGCCCACGTTGGAAAATCCTTCACAATTTTCCCAAAACGCCCCAACTGTGCTTGATTTTGCTCCTTTCTGACTCAGTCCGCCCCCTGGCACCTTTTAGCAAGGTTTGGGAAAATCCCCATTTTTGACTTTTTCGACACTACCGGCCCTGTCTTTTTTTCAAATTTTGCCCGGTTTGGAAAATCCTTCACAATTTTCAATAAAACGCCCCAACTGTGCTTGATTTTGCTCCTTTCTTACTTAGTCCGCCCCCCTGGCCCCTTTTAGCAAGGTTTTGGAAAATCCCCATTTTTGACTTTTTCGACACTACCGGCCCTGTCGTTTTTTTCAAATTTTGCCCGGTTTGGAAAATCCTTCACAATTTTCTCAAAACGCCCCAACTGTGCTTGATTTTGCTCATTTCTGACTCAGTCCGCCCCCCTGGCCCCTTTTAGCAAGGTTTGGGAATATCCGCATTTTTGACTTTTTCGACACTACCGGCCCTGTCGTTTTTTTCAATTTTTGCCCACTTTGGAAAATCCTTCACAATTTTCACACAACGCCCCAACTGTGCTTGATTTTGCTCCTTTGTGACTCAGCCCGCCCCCCTGGCCCCTTTTAGCAAGGTTTGGGAAAATCCCCATTTTTGACTTTTTCGACACTACCGGCCCTGTCGTTTTTTTCAATTTTTGCCCACTATGGAAAATCCTTCACAATTTTCACAAAACGCCCCAACTGTGCTTGATTTTGCTCGTTTTTCACTCAGCCCCCCCCTCTGGCCTCTTTAAGCAAATTTTGTGAAAATCCCCATTTTTGACTTTTTCGACACTACCGGACCTGTCGTTTTTTTCAAATTTTGCCCGGTTTGGAAAATCCTTCACAATTTTCTCAAAACGCCCCAACTGTGCTTGATTTTGCTCATTTCTGACTCAGTCCGCCCCCCTGGCCCCTTTTAGCAAGGTTTGGGAAAATCCCCATTTTTGACTTTTTCGACACTACCGGACCCTTCTTTTTTTTTCAAATTTTACCCGGTTTGGAAAATCCTTCACAATTTTCCCAAAACGCCCCAACTGTGCTTGATTTTGCTCGTTTCTGACTCAGTCCGCCCCCCTGGCCCGTTTTAGCAAGGTTTGGGAAAATCCCAATTTTTGACTTGTTCGACACTACCGGCCCTGTCGTTTTTTTCAAATTTTGCCCGGTTTGGAAAATCCTTCACAATTTTCACACAACGCCCCAACTGTGCTTGATTTTGCTCCTTTCTGACTCAGTCCGCCCCCCTGGCCCCTTTTAGCAAAAATTTGGGAAAATCCCCATTTTTGACTTTTTCGACACTACCGGCCCTGTCTTTTTTTCAAATTTTGCCCGGTTTGGAAAATCCTTCACAATTTTCACAAAACGCCCCAACTGTGCTTGATTTTGCTTGTTTTTCAATCAGCCCGCCCCCTGGCCCCTTTTAGCAAAAATTTGGCAAAATCCCAATTTTTGACTTTTTCGACACTACCGGACCTGTCGTTTTTTTTCAAATTTTGCCCACTTTGGAAAATCCTTCACAATTTTCTCAAAACGCCCCAACTGTGCTAGATTTTGCTCCTTTCTGACTCAGTCCACCCCCTGGCCCCTTTTAGCAAGGTTTGTGAAAATCCCCATTTTTGACTTTTTCGACACTACCGGCCCTGTCGTTTTTTTCAATTTTTGCCCACTTTGGAAAATCCTTCACAATTTTCACAAAACGCCCCAACTGTGCTTGATTTTGCTCCTTTTTCACCCAGCCCCCCCCTCTGGCCTCTTTAAGCAAAGTTTGGGAAAATCCCCATTTTTGACTTTTTCGACACTACCGGCACTGTCGTTTTTTTCAAATTTTGCCCGGTTTGGAAAATCCTTCACAATTTTCCCAAAACGCCCCAACTGTGCTTGATTTTGCTCCTTTCTTACTTAGTCCGCCCCCCTGGCCCCTTTTAGCAAGGTTTTGGAAAATCCCCATTTTTGACTTTTTCGACACTACCGGCCCTGTCGTTTTTTTCAAATTTTGCCCGGTTTGGAAAATCCTTCACAATTTTCTCAAAACGCCCCAACTGTGCTTGATTTTGCTCATTTCTGAATCAGTCCGCCCCCCTGGCCCCTTTTAGCAAGGTTTGGGAATATCCGCATTTTTGACTTTTTCGACACTACCGGCCCTGTCGTTTTTTTCAATTTTTGCCCACTTTGGAAAATCCTTCACAATTTTCACACAACGCCCCAACTGTGCTTGATTTTGCTCCTTTCTGACTCAGCCCGCCTCCCTGGCCCCTTTTAGCAAGGTTTGGGAAAATCCCCATTTTTGACTTTTTCGACACTACCGGCCCTGTCGTTTTTTTCAATTTTTGCCCACTATGGAAAATCCTTCACAATTTTCACAAAACGCCCCAACTGTGCTTGATTTTGCTCGTTTTTCACTCAGCCCCCCCCTCTGGCCTCTTTAAGCAAATTTTGTGAAAATCCCCATTTTTGACTTTTTCGACACTACCGGACCTGTCGTTTTTTTCAAATTTTGCCCGGTTTGGAAAATCCTTCACAATTTTCTCAAAACGCCCCAACTGTGCTTGATTTTGCTCATTTCTGACTCAGTCCGCCCCCCTGGCCCCTTTTAGCAAGGTTTGGGAAAATCCCAATTTTTGACTTTTTTGACACTACCGGCCCTGTCGTTTTTTTCAATTTTTGCCCACGTTGGAAAATCCTTCACAATTTTCCCAAAACGCCCCAACTGTGCTTGATTTTGCTCCTTTCTGACTCAGTCCGCCCCCTGGCACCTTTTAGCAAGGTTTGGGAAAATCCCCATTTTTGACTTTTTCGACACTACCGGCCCTGTCTTTTTTTCAAATTTTGCCCGGTTTGGAAAATCCTTCACAATTTTCAATAAAACGCCCCAACTGTGCTTGATTTTGCTCCTTTCTTACTTAGTCCGCCCCCCTGGCCCCTTTTAGCAAGGTTTGGGAAAATCCCCATTTCTGACTTTTTCGACACTACCGGCCCCTTCTTTTTTTTTCAAATTTTACCCGGTTTGGAAAATCCTTCACAATTTTCCCAAAACGCCCCAACTGTGCTTGATTTTGCTCCTTTCTGACTCAGTCCGCCCCCCTGGCCCGTTTTAGCAAGGTTTGGGAAAATCCCAATTTTTGACTTTTTCGACACTACCGGACCTGTCGTTTTTTTCAAATTTTGCCCACTTTGGAAAATCCTTCACAATTTTCTCAAAACGCCCCAACTGTGCTTGATTTTGCTCCTTTCTGACTCAGTCCACCCCCTGGCACCTTTTAGCAAGGTTTGTGAAAATCCCCATTTTTGACTTTTTCGACACTACCGGCCCTGTCGTTTTTTTCAATTTTTGCCCTCTTTGGAAAATCCTTCACAATTTTCACAAAACGCCCCAACTGTGCTTGATTTTGCTCCTTTTTCACCCAGCCCCCCCCCCTCTGGCCTCTTTAAGCAAAGTTTGGGAAAATCCCCATTTTTGACTTTTTCGACACTACCGGCACTGTCGTTTTTTTTCAAATTTTGCCCGGTTTGGAAGATCCTTCACAATTTTCCCAAAACGCCCCAACTGTGCTTGATTTTGCTCCTTTCTGACTCAGTCCGCCCCCCTGGCCCCTTTTAGCAAGGTTTGGGAAAATCCCCATTTTTGACTTTTTCGACACTACCGGCCCTGTCGTTTTTTTCAAATTTTGCCCGGTTTGGAAAATCTTTCACAATTTTCACAAAACGCCCCAACTGTGCTTGATTTTGCTTGTTTTTCAATCAGCCCGCCCCCTGGCCCCTTTTAGCAAAAATTTGGGAAAATCCCAATTTTTGACTTTTTCGACACTACCGGACCTGTCGTTTTTTTCAAATTTTGCCCACTTTGGAAAATCCTTCACAATTTTCACAAAACGCCCCAACTGTGCTTGATTTTGCTCCTTTTTCACCCAGCCCCCCCCCTCTGGCCTCTTTAAGCAAAGTTTGGGAAAATCCCCATTTTTGACTTTTTCGACACTACCGGCACTGTCGTTTTTTTCAAATTTTGCCCGGTTTGGAAAATCCTTCACAATTTTCCCAAAACGCCCCAACTGTGCTTGATTTTGCTCCTTTCTTACTTAGTCCGCCCCCCTGGCCCCTTTTAGCAAGGTTTTGGAAAATCCCCATTTTTGACTTTTTCGACACTACCGGCCCTGTCGTTTTTTTCAAATTTTGCCCGGTTTGGAAAATCCTTCACAATTTTCTCAAAACGCCCCAACTGTGCTTGATTTTGCTCATTTCTGACTCAGTCCGCCCCCCTGGCCCCTTTTAGCAAGGTTTGGGAAAATCCCCATTTTTGACTTTTTCGACACTACCGGCCCTGTCTTTTTTTCAAATTTTGCCCGGTTTGGAAAATCCTTCACAATTTTCACAAAACGCCCCAACTGTGCTTGATTTTGCTTGTTTTTCAATCAGCCCGCCCCCTGGCCCCTTTTAGCAAAAATTTGGCAAAATCCCAATTTTTGACTTTTTCGACACTACCGGACCTGTCGTTTTTTTCAAATTTTGCCCACTTTGGAAAATCCTTCACAATTTTCTCAAAACGCCCCAACTGTGCTAGATTTTGCTCCTTTCTGACTCAGTCCACCCCCTGGCACCTTTTAGCAAGGTTTGTGAAAATCCCCATTTTTGACTTTTTCGACACTACCGGCCCTGTCGTTTTTTTCAATTTTTGCCCACTTTGGAAAATCCTTCACAATTTTCACAAAACGCCCCAACTGTGCTTGATTTTGCTCCTTTTTCACCCAGCCCCCCCCTCTGGCCTCTTTAAGCAAAGTTTGGGAAAATCCCCATTTTTGACTTTTTCGACACTACCGGCACTGTCGTTTTTTTCAAATTTTGCCCGGTTTGGAAAATCCTTCACAATTTTCCCAAAACGCCCCAACTGTGCTTGATTTTGCTCCTTTCTTACTCAGTCCGCCCCCCTGGCCCCTTTTAGCAAGGTTTTGGAAAATCCCCATTTTTGACTTTTTCGACACTACCGGCCCTGTCGTTTTTTTCAAATTTTGCCCGGTTTGGAAAATCCTTCACAATTTTCTCAAAACGCCCCAACTGTGCTTGATTTTGCTCATTTCTGACTCAGTCCGCCCCCCTGGCCCCTTTTAGCAAGGTTTGGGAAAATCCCCATTTTTGACTTTTTCGACACTACCGGCCCTGTCGTTTTTTTCAATTTTTGCCCACTTTGGAAAATCCTTCACAATTTTCACAAAACGCCCCAACTGTGCTTGATTTTGCTCCTTTTTCACCCAGCCCCCCCCTCTGGCCTCTTTAAGCAAAGTTTGGGAAAATCCCCATTTTTGACTTTTTCGACACTACCGGCACTGTCGTTTTTTTCAAATTTTGCCCGGTTTGGAAAATCCTTCACAATTTTCCCAAAACGCCCCAACTGTGCTTGATTTTGCTCCTTTCTTACTTAGTCCGCCCCCCTGGCCCCTTTTAGCAAGGTTTTGGAAAATCCCCATTTTTGACTTTTTCGACACTACCGGCACTGTCGTTTTTTTCAAATTTTGCCCGGTTTGGAAAATCCTTCACAATTTTCTCAAAACGCCCCAACTGTGCTTGATTTTGCTCATTTCTGACTCAGTCCGCCCCCCTGGCCCCTTTTAGCAAGGTTTGGGAATATCCGCATTTTTGACTTTTTCGACACTACCGGCCCTGTCGTTTTTTTCAAATTTTGCCCGGTTTGGAAAATCCTTCACAATTTTCCCAAAACGCCCCAACTGTGCTTGATTTTGCTCCTTTCTGACTCAGTCCGCCCCCCTGGCCCCTTTTAGCAAGGTTTGGGAAAATCCCCATTTTTGACTTTTTCGACACTACCGGCCCTGTCTTTTTTTTCAAATTTTGCCCGGTTTGGAAAATCCTTCACAATTTTCCCAAAACGCCCCAACTGTGCTTGATTTTGCTCCTTTCTTACTTAGTCCGCCCCCCTGGCCCCTTTTAGCAAGGTTTTGGAAAATCCCCATTTTTGACTTTTTCGACACTACCGGACCTGCCGTTTTTTTCAAATTTTGCCCGGTTTGGAAAATCCTTCACAATTTTCTCAAAACGCCCCAACTGTGCTTGATTTTGCTCATTTCTGACTCAGTCCGCCCCCCTGGCCCCTTTTAGCAAGGTTTGGGAAAATCCCCATTTTTGACTTTTTCGACACTACCGGCCCTGTCTTTTTTTCAAATTTTGCCCGGTTTGGAAAATCCTTCACAATTTTCACAAAACGCCCCAACTGTGCTTGATCTTGCTTGTTTTTCAATCAGCCCGCCCCCTGGCCCCTTTTAGCAAAAATTTGGGAAAATCCCAATTTTTGACTTTTTCGACACTACCGGACCTGTCGTTTTTTTCAAATTTTGCCCACTTTGGAAAATCCTTCACAATTTTCTCAAAACGCCCCAACTGTGCTTGATTTTGCTCCTTTCTGACTCAGTACACCCCCTGGCACCTTTTAGCAAGGTTTGTGAAAATCCCCATTTTTGACTTTTTCGACACTACCGGCCCTGTCGTTTTTTTCAATTTTTGCCCACTTTGGAAAATCCTTCACAATTTTCACAAAACGCCCCAACTGTGCTTGATTTTGCTCCTTTTTCACCCAGCCCCCCCCCTCTGGCCTCTTTAAGCAAAGTTTGGGAAAATCCCCATTTTTGACTTTTTCGACACTACCGGCACTGTCGTTTTTTTCAAATTTTGCCCGGTTTGGAAAATCCTTCACAATTTTCCCAAAACGCCCCAACTGTGCTTGATTTTGCTCCTTTCTTACTTAGTCCGCCCCCCTGGCCCCTTTTAGCAAGGTTTTGGAAAATCCCCATTTTTGACTTTTTCGACACTACCGGCCCTGTCGTTTTTTTCAAATTTTGCCCGGTTTGGAAAATCCTTCACAATTTTCTCAAAACGCCCCAACTGTGCTTGATTTTGCTCATTTCTGACTCAGTCCGCCCCCCTGGCCCCTTTTAGCAAGGTTTGGGAAAATCCCCATTTTTGACTTTTTCGACACTACCGGCCCTGTCGTTTTTTTCAAATTTTGCCCGGTTTGGAAAATCCTTCACAATTTTCACAAAACGCCCCAACTGTGCTTGATTTTGCTCGTTTTTCACTCAGCCCCCCGCTCTGGCCTCTTTAAGCAAATTTTGTGAAAATCCCCATTTTTGACTTTTTCGACACTACCGGCCCTGTCGTTTTTTTCAATTTTTGCCCACTTTGGAAAATCCTTCACAATTTTCACAAAACGCCCCAACTGTGCTTGATTTTGCTCCTTTTTCACCCAGCCCCCCCCTCTGGCCTCTTTAAGCAAAGTTTGGGAAAATCCCCATTTTTGACTTTTTCGACACTACCGGCCCTGTCGTTTTTTTCAATTTTTGCCCACTTTGGAAATTCCTTCACAATTTTAACAAAACGCCCCAACTGTGCTTGATTTTGCTCCTTTTTCACCCAGCCCCCCCCCTCTGGCCTCTTTAAGCAAAGTTTGGGAAAATCCCCATTTTTGACTTTTTCGACACTACCGGCACTGTCGTTTTTTTCAAATTTTGCCCGGTTTGGAAAATCCTTCACAATTTTCCCAAAACGCCCCAACTGTGCTTGATTTTGCTCCTTTCTGACTCAGTCCGCCCCCCTGGCCCCTTTTAGCAAGGTTTGGGAAAATCCCCATTTTTGACTTTTTCGACACTACCGGCCCTGTCTTTTTTTTCAAATTTTGCCCGGTTTGGAAAATCTTTCACAATTTTCACAAAACGCCCCAACTGTGCTTGATTTTGCTCCTTTCTTACTTAGTCCGCTCCCCTGGCCCCTTTTAGCAAGGTTTTGGAAAATCCCCATTTTTGACTTTTTCGACACTACCGGACCTGTCGTTTTTTTCAAATTTTGCCCGGTTTGGAAAATCCTTCACAATTTTCTCAAAACGCCCCAACTGTGCTTGATTTTGCTCATTTCTGACTCAGTCCGCCCCACTGGCCCCTTTTAGCAAGGTTTGGGAAAATCCGCATTTTTGACTTTTTCGACACTACCGGCCCTGTCGTTTTTTTCAATTTTTGCCCACTTTGGAAAATCCTTCACAATTTTCACACAACGCCCCAACTGTGCTTGATTTTGCTCCTTTCTGACTCAGCCCGCCCCCCTGGCCCCTTTTAGCAAGGTTTGGGAAAATCCCCATTTTTGACTTTTTCGACACTACCGGCCCTGTCGTTTTTTTCAAATTTTGCCCGGTTTGGAAAATCCTTCACAATTTTCCCAAAACGCCCCAACTGTGCTTGATTTTGCTCCTTTCTGACTCAGCCCGCCCCCCTGGCCCCTTTTAGCAAGGTTTGGGAAAATCCCCATATTTGACTTTTTCGACACTACCGGCCCTGTCGTTTTTTTCAATTTTGCCCGGTTTGGAAAATCCTTCACAATTTTCACAAAACGCCCCAACTGTGCTTGATTTTGCTCGTTTCTCAATCAGCCCGCCCCCTGGCCCCTTTTAGCAAAAATTTGGGAAAATCCCACATTTTGACTTTTTCGACACTACCGGACCTGTCGTTGTTTTCAAATTTTGCCCGGTTTGGAAAATCCTTCACAATTTTCTCAAAACGCCCCAACTGTGCTTGATTTTGCTCCTTTCTGACTCAGTCCACCCCCTGGCACCTTTTAGCAAGGTTTGTGAAAATCCCCATTTTTGACTTTTTCGACACTACCGGCCCTGTCGTTTTTTTCAATATTTGCCCACTTTGGAAAATCCTTCACAATTTTCACACAACGCCCCAACTGTGCTTGATTTTGCTCCTTTCTGACTCAGTCCGCCCCCTGGTACCTTTTAGCAAGGTTTGGGAAAATCCCCATTTTTGACTTTTTCGACACTACCGGCCCTGTCTTTTTTTCAAATTTTGCCCGGTTTGGAAAATCCTTCACAATTTTCACAAAACGCCCCAACTGTGCTTGATTTTGCTCGTTTTTCAATCAGCCCGCCCCCTGGCCCCTTTTAGCAAAAATTTGGGAAAATCCCAATTTTGACTTTTTCGACACTACCGGACCTGTCGTTTTTTTCAAATTTTGCCCACTTTGGAAAATCCTTCACAATTTTCTCAAAACGCCCCAACTGTGCTTGATTTTGCTCATTTCTGACTCAGTCCGCCCCACTGGCCCCTTTTAGCAAGGTTTGGGAAAATCCGCATTTTTGACTTTTTCGACACTACCGGCCCTGTCGTTTTTTTCAAATTTTGCCCGGTTTGGAAAATCCTTCACAATTTTCCCAAAACGCCCCAACTGTGCTTGATTTTGCTCCTTTCTGACTCAGTCCGCCCCCCTGGCCCCTTTTAGCAAAGTTTGGGAAAATCCCCATTTTTGACTGTTTCGACACTACCGGCCCTGTCTTTTTTTCAAATTTTGCCCGGTTTGGAAAATCCTTCACAATTTTCTCAAAACGCCCCAACTGTGCTAGATTTTGCTCCTTTCTGACTCAGTCCACCCCCTGGCACCTTTTAGCAAGGTTTGTGAAAATCCCCATTTTTGACTTTTTCGACACTACCGGCCCTGTCGTTTTTTTCAATTTTTGCCCACTTTGGAAAATCATTCACAATTTTCACAAAACGCCCCAACTGTGCTTGATTTTGCTCCTTTTTCACCCAGCCCCCCCCCTCTGGCCTCTTTAAGCAAAGTTTGGGAAAATCCCCATTTTTGACTTTTTCGACACTACCGGCACTGTCGTTTTTTTCAAATTTTGCCCGGTTTGGAAAATCCTTCACAATTTTCCAAAAACGCCCCAACTGTGCTTGATTTTGTTCCTTTCTTACTTAGTCCGCCCCCCTGGCCCCTTTTAGCAAGGTTTTGGAAAATCCCCATTTTTGACTTTTTCGACACTACCGGCCCTGTCGTTTTTTTCAAATTTTGCCCGGTTTGGAAAATCCTTCACAATTTTCTCAAAACGCCCCAACTGTGCTTGATTTTGCTCATTTCTGACTCAGTCCGCCCCCCTGGCCCCTTTTAGCAAGGTTTGGGAATATCCGCATTTTTGACTTTTTCGACACTACCGGCCCTGTCGTTTTTTTCAATTTTTGCCCACTTTGGAAAATCCTTCACAATTTTCACACAACGCCCCAACTGTGCTTGATTTTGCTCCTTTCTGACTCAGCCCGCCCCCCTGGCCCCTTTTAGCAAGGTTTGGGAAAATCCCCATTTTTGACTTTTTCGACACTACCGGCCCTGTCGTTTTTTTCAATTTTTGCCCACTATGGAAAATCCTTCACAATTTTCACAAAACGCCCCAACTGTGCTTGATTTTGCTCGTTTTTCACTAAGCCCCCCCCTCTGGCCTCTTTAAGCAAATTTTGTGAAAATCCCCATTTTTGACTTTTTCGACACTACCGGACCTGTCGTTTTTTTCAAATTTTGCCCGGTTTGGAAAATCCTTCACAATTTTCTCAAAACGCCCCAACTGTGCTTGATTTTGCTCATTTCTGACTCAGTCCGCCCCCCTGGCCCCTTTTAGCAAGGTTTGGGAAAATCCCAATTTTTGACTTTTTTGACACTACCGGCCCTGTCGTTTTTTTCAATTTTTGCCCACGTTGGAAAATCCTTCACAATTTTCCCAAAACGCCCCAACTGTGCTTGATTTTGCTCCTTTCTGACTCAGTCCGCCCCCTGGCACCTTTTAGCAAGGTTTGGGAAAATCCCCATTTTTGACTTTTTCGACACTACCGGCCCTGTCTTTTTTTCAAATTTTGCCCGGTTTGGAAAATCCTTCACAATTTTCTCAAAACGCCCCAACTGTGCTTGATTTTGCTCCTTTCTTACTTAGTCCGCCCCCCTGGCCCCTTTTAGCAAGGTTTGGGAAAATCCCCATTTTTGACTTTTTCGACACTACCGGCCCCTTCTTTTTTTTTCAAATTTTACCCGGTTTGGAAAATCCTTCACAATTTTCCCAAAACGCCCCAACTGTGCTTGATTTTGCTCCTTTCTGACTCAGTCTGCCCCCCTGGCCCGTTTTAGCAAGGTTTGGGAAAATCCCAATTTTTGACTTTTTCGACACTACCGGCCCTGTCGTTTCTTTCAAATTTTGCCCGGTTTGGAAAATCCTTCACAATTTTCACACAACGCCCCAACTGTGCTTGATTTTGCTCCTTTCTGACTCAGTCCGCCCCCCTGGCCCCTTTTAGCAAACATTTGGGAAAATCCCCATTTTTGACTTTTTCGACACTACCGGCCCTGTCTTTTTTTCAAATTTTGCCCGGTTTGGAAAATCCTTCACAATTTTCACAAAACGCCCCAACTGTGCTTGATTTTGCTTGTTTTTCAATCAGCCCGCCCCCTGGCCCCTTTTAGCAAAAATTTGGCAAAATCCCAATTTTTGACTTTTTCGACACTACCGGACCTGTCGTTTTTTTCAAATTTTGCCCACTTTGGAAAATCCTTCACAATTTTCTCAAAACGCCCCAACTGTGCTAGATTTTGCTCCTTTCTGACTCAGTCCACCCCCTGGCACCTTTTAGCAAGGTTTGTGAAAATCCCCATTTTTGACTTTTTCGACACTACCGGCCCTGTCGTTTTTTTCAATTTTTGCCCACTTTGGAAAATCCTTCACAATTTTCACAAAACGCCCCAACTGTGCTTGATTTTGCTCCTTTTTCACCCAGCCCCCCCCTCTGGCCTCTTTAAGCAAAGTTTGGGAAAATCCCCATTTTTGATTTTTTCGACACTACCGGCACTGTCGTTTTTTTCAAATTTTGCCCGGTTTGGAAAATCCTTCACAATTTTCCCAAAACGCCCCAACTGTGCTTGATTTTGCTCCTTTCTTACTTAGTCCGCCCCCCTGGCCCCTTTTAGCAAGGTTTTGGAAAATCCCCATTTTTGACTTTTTCGACACTACCGGCCCTGTCTTTTTTTCAAATTTTGCCCGGTTTGGAAAATCCTTCACAATTTTCTAAAAACGCCCCAACTGTGCTTGATTTTGCTCCTTTCTTACTTAGTCCGCCCCCCTGGCCCCTTTTAGCAAGGTTTGGGAAAATCCCCATTTTTGACTTTTTCGACACTACCGGCCCCTTCTTTTTTTTTCAAATTTTACCCGGTTTGGAAAATCCTTCACAATTTTCCCAAAACGCCCCAACTGTGCTTGATTTTGCTCCTTTCTGACTCAGTCTGCCCCCCTGGCCCGTTTTAGCAAGGTTTGGGAAAATCCCAATTTTTGACTTTTTCGACACTACCGGCCCTGTCGTTTCTTTCAAATTTTGCCCGGTTTGGAAAATCCTTCACAATTTTCACACAACGCCCCAACTGTGCTTGATTTTGCTCCTTTCTGACTCAGTCCGCCCCCCTGGCCCCTTTTAGCAAACATTTGGGAAAATCCCCATTTTTGACTTTTTCGACACTACCGGCCCTGTCTTTTTTTCAAATTTTGCCCGGTTTGGAAAATCCTTCACAATTTTCACAAAACGCCCCAACTGTGCTTGATTTTGCTTGTTTTTCAATCAGCCCGCCCCCTGGCCCCTTTTAGCAAAAATTTGGCAAAATCCCAATTTTTGACTTTTTCGACACTACCGGACCTGTCGTTTTTTTCAAATTTTGCCCACTTTGGAAAATCCTTCACAATTTTCTCAAAACGCCCCAACTGTGCTAGATTTTGCTCCTTTCTGACTCAGTCCACCCCCTGGCACCTTTTAGCAAGGTTTGTGAAAATCCCCATTTTTGACTTTTTCGACACTACCGGCCCTGTCGTTTTTTTCAATTTTTGCCCACTTTGGAAAATCCTTCACAATTTTCACAAAACGCCCCAACTGTGCTTGATTTTGCTCCTTTTTCACCCAGCCCCCCCCTCTGGCCTCTTTAAGCAAAGTTTGGGAAAATCCCCATTTTTGATTTTTTCGACACTACCGGCACTGTCGTTTTTTTCAAATTTTGCCCGGTTTGGAAAATCCTTCACAATTTTCCCAAAACGCCCCAACTGTGCTTGATTTTGCTCCTTTCTTACTTAGTCCGCCCCCCTGGCCCCTTTTAGCAAGGTTTTGGAAAATCCCCATTTTTGACTTTTTCGACACTACCGGCCCTGTCGTTTTTTTCAAATTTTGCCCGGTTTGGAAAATCCTTCACAATTTTCTCAAAACGCCCCAACTGTGCTTGATTTTGCTCATTTCTGACTCAGTCCGCCCCCCTGGCCCCTTTTAGCAAGGTTTGGGAAAATCCCCATTTTTGACTTTTTCGACACTACCGGCCCTGTCGTTTTTTTCAATTTTTGCCCACTTTGGAAAATCCTTCACAATTTTCACACAACGCCCCAACTGTGCTTGATTTTGCTCCTTTCTGACTCAGCCCGCCCCCCTGGCCCCTTTTAGCAAGGTTTGGGAAAATCCCCATTTTTGACTTTTTCGACACTACCGGCCCTGTCGTTTTTTTCAATTTTTGCCCACTATGGAAAATCCTTCACAATTTTCATAAAACGCCCCAACTGTGCTTGATTTTGCTCGTTTTTCACTCAGCCCCACCCTCTGGCCTCTTTAAGCAAATTTTGTGAAAATCCCCATTTTTGACTTTTTCGACACTACCGGACCTGTCGTTTTTTTCAAATTTTGCCCGGTTTGGAAAATCCTTCACAATTTTCTCAAAACGCCCCAACTGTGCTTGATTTTGCTCATTTCTGACTCAGTCCGCCCCCCTGGCCCCTTTTAGCAAGGTTTGGGAAAATCCCAATTTTTGACTTTTTTGACACTACCGGCCCTGTCGTTTTTTTCAATTTTTGCCCACGTTGGAAAATCCTTCACAATTTTCCCAAAACGCCCCAACTGTGCTTGATTTTGCTCGTTTTTCACTCAGCCCCCCCCTCTGGCCTCTTTAAGCAAATTTTGTGAAAATCCCCATTTTTGACTTTTTCGACACTACCGGACCTGTCGTTTTTTTCAAATTTTGCCCGGTTTGGAAAATCCTTCACAATTTTCTCAAAACGCCCCAACTGTGCTTGATTTTGCTCATTTCTGACTCAGTCCGCCCCCCTGGCCCCTTTTAGCAAGGTTTGGGAAAATCCCAATTTTTGACTTTTTTGACACTACCGGCCCTGTCGTTTTTTTCAATTTTTGCCCACGTTGGAAAATCCTTCACAATTTTCTCAAAACGCCCCAAGTGTGCTTGATTTTGCTCCTTTCTGACTCAGTCCACCCCCTGGCACCTTTTAGCAAGGATTGTGAAAATCCCCATTTTTGACTTTTTCGACACTACCGGCCCTGTCGTTTTTTTCAATTTTTGCCCTCTTTGGAAAATCCTTCACAATTTTCACAAAACGCCCCAACTGTGCTTGATTTTGCTCCTTTTTCACCCAGCCCCCCCCCTGGCCTCTTTAAGCAAAGTTTGGGAAAATCCCCATTTTTGACTTTTTCGACACTACCGGCACTGTCGTTTTTTTCAAATTTTGCCCGGTTTGGAAAATCCTTCACAATTTTCCCAAAACGCCCCAACTCTGCTTGATTTTGCTCCTTTCTGACTCAGTCCGCCCCCCTGGCCCCTTTTAGCAAGGTTTGGGAAAATCCCCATTTTTGACTTTTTCGACACTACCGGCCCTGTCTTTTTTATCAAATTTTGCCCGGTTTGGAAAATCCTTCACAATTTTCCCAAAACGCCCCAACTGTGCTTGATTTTGCTCCTTTCTTACTTAGTCCGCCCCCCTGGCCCCTTTTAGCAAGGTTTTGGAAAATTCCCATTTTTGACTTTTTCGACACTACCGGACCTGTCGTTTTTTTCAAATTTTGCCCGGTTTGGAAAATCCTTCACAATTTTCTCAAAACGCCCCAACTGTGCTTGATTTTGCTCATTTCTGACTCAGTCCGCCCCCCTGGCCCCTTTTAGCAAGGTTTGGGAAAATCCCAATTTTTGACTTTTTTGACACTACCGGCCCTGTCGTTTTTTTCAATTTTTGCCCACGTTGGAAAATCCTTCACAATTTTCCCAAAACGCCCCAACTGTGCTTGATTTTGCTCCTTTCTGACTCAGTCCGCCCCCTGGCACCTTTTAGCAAGGTTTGGGAAAATCCCCATTTTTGACTTTTTCGACACTACCGGCCCTGTCTTTTTTTCAAATATTGCCCGGTTTGGAAAATCCTTCACAATTTTCTCAAAACGCCCCAACTGTGCTTGATTTTGCTCATTTCTGACTCAGTCCGCCCCCCTGGCCCCTTTTAGCAAGGTTTGGGAAAATCCCAATTTTTGACTTTTTTGACACTACCGGCCCTGTCGTTTTTTTCAATTTTTGCCCACGTTGGAAAATCCTTCACAATTTTCCCAAAACGCCCCAACTGTGCTTGATTTTGCTCCTTTCTGACTCAGTCCGCCCCCTGGCACCTTTTAGCAAGGTTTGGGAAAATCCCCATTTTTGACTTTTTCGACACTACCGGCCCTGTCTTTTTTTCAAATTTTGCCCGGTTTGGAAAATCCTTCACAATTTTCAATAAAACGCCCCAACTGTGCTTGATTTTGCTCCTTTCTTACTTAGTCCGCCCCCCTGGCCCCTTTTAGCAAGGTTTGGGAAAATCCCCATTTTTGACTTTTTCGACACTACCGGCCCCTTCTTTTTTTTTCAAATTTTACCCGGTTTGGAAAATCCTTCACAATTTTCCCAAAACGCCCCAACTGTGCTTGATTTTGCTCCTTTCTGACTCAGTCCGCCCCCCTGGCCCGTTTTAGCAAGGTTTGGGAAAATCCCAATTTTTGACTTTTTCGACACTACCGGACCTGTTGTTTTTTTCAAATTTTGCCCACTTTGGAAAATCCTTCACAATTTTCTCAAAACGCCCCAACTGTGCTTGATTTTGCTCCTTTCTGACTCAGTCCACCCCCTGGCACCTTTTAGCAAGGTTTGTGAAAATCCCCATTTTTGACTTTTTCGACACTACCGCCCCTGTCGTTTTTTTCAATTTTTGCCCTCTTTGGAAAATCCTTCACAATTTTCACACAACGCCCCAACTGTGCTTGATTTTGCTCCTTTCTGACTCAGTCCGCCCCCCTGGCCCCTTTTAGCAAAAATTTGGGAAAATCCCAATTTTTGACTTTTTCGACACTACCGGACCTGTCGTTTTTTTCAAATTTTGCCCACTTTGGAAAATCCTTCACAATTTTCTCAAAACGCCCCAACTGTGCTTGATTTTGCTCCTTTCTGACTCAGTCCACCCCCTGGCACCTTTTAGCAAGGTTTGTGAAAATCCCCATTTTCGACTTTTTCGACACTACCGGCCCTGTCGTTTTTTTCAATTTTTGCCCTCTTTGGAAAATCCTTCACAATTTTCACAAAACGCCCCAACTGTGCTTGATTTTGCTCCTTTTTCACCCAGCCCCCCCCCTCTGGCCTCTTTAAGCAAAGTTTGGGAAAATCCCCATTTTTGACTTTTTCGACACTACCGGCACTGTCGTTTTTTTTCAAATTTTGCCCGGTTTGGAAAATCCTTCACAATTTTCCCAAAACGCCCCAACTGTGCTTGATTTTGCTCCTTTCTGACTCAGTCCGCCCCCCTGGCCCCTTTTAGCAAGGTTTGGGAAAATCCCCATTTTTGACTTTTTCGACACTACCGGCCCTGTCTTTTTTTTCAAATTTTGCCCGGTTTGGAAAATCCTTCACAATTTTCCCAAAACGCCCCAACTGTGCTTGATTTTGCTCCTTTCTTACTTAGTCCGCCCCCCTGGCCCCTTTTAGCAAGGTTTTGGAAAATCCCCATTTTTGACTTTTTCGACACTACCGGACCTGTCGTTTTTTTCAAATTTTGCCCGGTTTGGAAAATCCTTCACAATTTTCTCAAAACGCCCCAACTGTGCTTGATTTTGCTCATTTCTGACTCAGTCCGCCCCCCTGGCCCCTTTTAGCAAGGTTTGGGAAAATCCCCATTTTTGACTTTTTCGACACTACCGGCCCTGTCTTTTTTTCAAATTTTGCCCGGTTTGGAAAATCCTTCACAATTTTCACAAAACGCCCCAACTGTGCTTGATTTTGCTTGTTTTTCAATCAGCCCGCCCCCTGGCCCCTTTTAGCAAAAATTTGGGAAAATCCCAATTTTTGACTTTTTCGACACTACCGGACCTGTCGTTTTTTTCAAATTTTGCCCACTTTGGAAAATCCTTCACAATTTTCTCAAAACGCCCCAACTGTGCTTGATTTTGCTCCTTTCTGACTCAGTACACCCCCTGGCACCTTTTAGCAAGGTTTGTGAAAATCCCCATTTTTGACTTTTTCGACACTACCGGCCCTGTCGTTTTTTTCAATTTTTGCCCACTTTGGAAAATCCTTCACAATTTTCCCAAAACGCCCCAACTGTGCTTGATTTTGCTCCTTTCTTACTTAGTCCGCCCCCCTGGCCCCTTTTAGCAAGGTTTTGGAAAATCCCCATTTTTGACTTTTTCGACACTACCGGCCCTGTCGTTTTTTTCAAATTTTGCCCGGTTTGGAAAATCCTTCACAATTTTCTCAAAACGCCCCAACTGTGCTTGATTTTGCTCATTTCTGACTCAGTCCGCCCCCCTGGCCCCTTTTAGCAAGGTTTGGGAATATCCGCATTTTTGACTTTTTCGACACTACCGGCCCTGTCGTTTTTTTCAATTTTTGCCCACTTTGGAAAATCCTTCACAATTTTCACACAACGCCCCAACTGTGCTTGATTTTGCTCCTTTCTGACTCAGCCCGCCCCCCTGGCCCCTTTTAGCAAGGTTTGGGAAAATCCCCATTTTTGACTTTTTCGACACTACCGGCCCTGTCGTTTTTTTCAATTTTTGCCCACTATGGAAAATCCTTCACAATTTTCATAAAACGCCCCAACTGTGCTTGATTTTGCTCGTTTTTCACTCAGCCCCACCCTCTGGCCTCTTTAAGCAAATTTTGTGAAAATCCCCATTTTTGACTTTTTCGACACTACCGGCCCTGTCTTTTTTTCAAATTTTGCCCGGTTTGGAAAATCCTTCACAATTTTCTCAAAACGCCCCAACTGTGCTTGATTTTGCTCATTTCTGACTCAGTCCGCCCCCCTGGCCCCTTTTAGCAAGGTTTGGGAAAATCCCAATTTTTGACTTTTTTGACACTACCGGCCCTGTCGTTTTTTTCAATTTTTGCCCTCTTTGGAAAATCCTTCACAATTTTCACAAAACGCCCCAACTGTGCTTGATTTTGCTCCTTTTTCACCCAGCCCCCCCCCTGGCCTCTTTAAGCAAAGTTTGGGAAAATCCCCATTTTTGACTTTTTCGACACTACCGGCACTGTCGTTTTTTTCAAATTTTGCCCGGTTTGGAAAATCCTTCACAATTTTCCCAAAACGCCCCAACTCTGCTTGATTTTGCTCCTTTCTGACTCAGTCCGCCCCCCTGGCCCCTTTTAGCAAGGTTTGGGAAAATCCCCATTTTTGACTTTTTCGACACTACCGGCCCTGTCTTTTTTATCAAATTTTGCCCGGTTTGGAAAATCCTTCACAATTTTCCCAAAACGCCCCAACTGTGCTTGATTTTGCTCCTTTCTTACTTAGTCCGCCCCCCTGGCCCCTTTTAGCAAGGTTTTGGAAAATTCCCATTTTTGACTTTTTCGACACTACCGGACCTGTCGTTTTTTTCAAATTTTGCCCGGTTTGGAAAATCCTTCACAATTTTCTCAAAACGCCCCAACTGTGCTTGATTTTGCTCATTTCTGACTCAGTCCGCCCCCCTGGCCCCTTTTAGCAAGGTTTGGGAAAATCCCAATTTTTGACTTTTTTGACACTACCGGCCCTGTCGTTTTTTTCAATTTTTGCCCACGTTGGAAAATCCTTCACAATTTTCCCAAAACGCCCCAACTGTGCTTGATTTTGCTCCTTTCTGACTCAGTCCGCCCCCTGGCACCTTTTAGCAAGGTTTGGGAAAATCCCCATTTTTGACTTTTTCGACACTACCGGCCCTGTCTTTTTTTCAAATTTTGCCCGGTTTGGAAAATCCTTCACAATTTTCTCAAAACGCCCCAACTGTGCTTGATTTTGCTCATTTCTGACTCAGTCCGCCCCCCTGGCCCCTTTTAGCAAGGTTTGGGAAAATCCCAATTTTTGACTTTTTTGACACTACCGGCCCTGTCGTTTTTTTCAATTTTTGCCCACGTTGGAAAATCCTTCACAATTTTCCCAAAACGCCCCAACTGTGCTTGATTTTGCTCATTTCTGACTCAGTCCGCCCCCTGGCACCTTTTAGCAAGGTTTGGGAAAATCCCCATTTTTGACTTTTTCGACACTACCGGCCCTGTCTTTTTTTCAAATTTTGCCCGGTTTGGAAAATCCTTCACAATTTTCAATAAAACGCCCCAACTGTGCTTGATTTTGCTCCTTTCTTACTTAGTCCGCCCCCCTGGCCCCTTTTAGCAAGGTTTGGGAAAATCCCCATTTTTGACTTTTTCGACACTACCGGCCCCTTCTTTTTTTTTCAAATTTTACCCGGTTTGGAAAATCCTTCACAATTTTCCCAAAACGCCCCAACTGTGCTTGATTTTGCTCCTTTCTGACTCAGTCCGCCCCCCTGGCCCGTTTTAGCAAGGTTTGGGAAAATCCCAATTTTTGACTTTTTCGACACTACCGGACCTGTTGTTTTTTTCAAATTTTGCCCGGTTTGGAAAATCCTTCACAATTTTCTCAAAACGCCCCAACTGTGCTTGATTTTGCTCCTTTCTGACTCAGTCCACCCCCTGGCACCTTTTAGCAAGGTTTGTGAAAATCCCCATTTTTGACTTTTTCGACACTACCGCCCCTGTCGTTTTTTTCAATTTTTGCCCTCTTTGGAAAATCCTTCACAATTTTCACACAACGCCCCAACTGTGCTTGATTTTGCTCCTTTCTGACTCAGTCCGCCCCCCTGGCCCCTTTTAGCAAAAATTTGGGAAAATCCCAATTTTTGACTTTTTCGACACTACCGGACCTGTCGTTTTTTTCAAATTTTGCCCACTTTGGAAAATCCTTCACAATTTTCTCAAAACGCCCCAACTGTGCTTGATTTTGCTCCTTTCTGACTCAGTCCACCCCCTGGCACCTTTTAGCAAGGTTTGTGAAAATCCCCATTTTCGACTTTTTCGACACTACCGGCCCTGTCGTTTTTTTCAATTTTTGCCCTCTTTGGAAAATCCTTCACAATTTTCACAAAACGCCCCAACTGTGCTTGATTTTGCTCCTTTTTCACCCAGCCCCCCCCCTCTGGCCTCTTTAAGCAAAGTTTGGGAAAATCCCCATTTTTGACTTTTTCGACACTACCGGCACTGTCGTTTTTTTTCAAATTTTGCCCGGTTTGGAAAATCTTTCACAATTTTCCCAAAACGCCCCAACTGTGCTTGATTTTGCTCCTTTCTGACTCAGTCCGCCCCCCTGGCCCCTTTTAGCAAGGTTTGGGAAAATCCCCATTTTTGACTTTTTCGACACTACCGGCCCTGTCTTTTTTTTCAAATTTTGCCCGGTTTGGAAAATCCTTCACAATTTTCCCAAAACGCCCCAACTGTGCTTGATTTTGCTCCTTTCTTACTTAGTCCGCCCCCCTGGCCCCTTTTAGCAAGGTTTGGGAATATCCGCATTTTTGACTTTTTCGACACTACCGGCCCTGTCGTTTTTTTCAATTTTTGCCCACTATGGAAAATCCTTCACAATTTTCACAAAACGCCCCAACTGTGCTTGATTTTGCTCGTTTTTCACTCAGCCCCCCCCTCTGGCCTCTTTAAGCAAATTTTGTGAAAATCCCCATTTTTGACTTTTTCGACACTACCGGACCTGTCGTTTTTTTCAAATTTTGCCCGGTTTGGAAAATCCTTCACAATTTTCTCAAAACGCCCCAACTGTGCTTGATTTTGCTCATTTCTGACTCAGTCCGCCCCCCTGGCCCCTTTTAGCAAGGTTTGGGAAAATCCCAATTTTTGACTTTTTCGACACTACCGGCCCTGTCGTTTTTTTCAATTTTTGCCCACGTTGGAAAATCCTTCACAATTTTCCCAAAACGCCCCAACTGTGCTTGATTTTGCTCCTTTCTGACTCAGTCCGCCCCCTGGCACCTTTTAGCAAGGTTTGGGAAAATCCCCATTTTTGACTTTTTCGACACTACCGGCCCTGTCTTTTTTTCAAATTTTGCCCGGTTTGGAAAATCCTTCACAATTTTCTCAAAACGCCCCAACTGTGCTTGATTTTGCTCCTTTCTTACTTAGTCCGCCCCCCTGGCCCCTTTTAGCAAGGTTTGGGAAAATCCCCATTTTTGACTTTTTCGACACTACCGGCCCCTTCTTTTTTTTTCAAATTTTACCCGGTTTGGAAAATCCTTCACAATTTTCCCAAAACGCCCCAACTGTGCTTGATTTTGCTCCTTTCTGACTCAGTCCGCCCCCCTGGCCCGTTTTAGCAAGGTTTGGGAAAATCCCAATTTTTGACTTTTTCGACACTACCGGCCCTGTCGTTTTTTTCAAATTTTGCCCGGTTTGGAAAATCCTTCACAATTTTCACACAACGCCCCAACTGTGCTTGATTTTGCTCCTTTCTGACTCAGTCCGCCCCCCTGGCCCCTTTTAGCAAACATTTGGGAAAATCCCCATTTTTGACTTTTTCGACACTACCGGCCCTGTCTTTTTTTCAAATTTTGCCCGGTTTGGAAAATCCTTCACAATTTTCACAAAACGCCCCAACTGTGCTTGATTTTGCTTGTTTTTCAATCAGCCCGCCCCCTGGCCCCTTTTAGCAAAAATTTGGCAAAATCCCAATTTTTGACTTTTTCGACACTACCGGACCTGTCGTTTTTTTCAAATTTTGCCCACTTTGGAAAATCCTTCACAATTTTCTCAAAACGCCCCAACTGTGCTAGATTTTGCTCCTTTCTGACTCAGTCCACCCCCTGGCACCTTTTAGCAAGGTTTGTGAAAATCCCCATTTTTGACTTTTTCGACACTACCGGCCCTGTCGTTTTTTTCAATTTTTGCCCACTTTGGAAAATCCTTCACAATTTTCACAAAACGCCCCAACTGTGCTTGATTTTGCTCCTTTTTCACCCAGCCCCCCCCTCTGGCCTCTTTAAGCAAAGTTTGGGAAAATCCCCATTTTTGATTTTTTCGACACTACCGGCACTGTCGTTTTTTTCAAATTTTGCCCGGTTTGGAAAATCCTTCACAATTTTCCCAAAACGCCCCAACTGTGCTTGATTTTGCTCCTTTCTTACTTAGTCCGCCCCCCTGGCCCCTTTTAGCAAGGTTTTGGAAAATCCCCATTTTTGACTTTTTCGACACTACCGGCCCTGTCGTTTTTTTCAAATTTTGCCCGGTTTGGAAAATCCTTCACAATTTTCTCAAAACGCCCCAACTGTGCTTGATTTTGCTCATTTCTGACTCAGTCCGCCCCCCTGGCCCCTTTTAGCAAGGTTTGGGAATATCCGCATTTTTGACTTTTTCGACACTACCGGCCCTGTCGTTTTTTTCAATTTTTGCCCACTTTGGAAAATCCTTCACAATTTTCACACAACGCCCCAACTGTGCTTGATTTTGCTCCTTTCTGACTCAGCCCGCCCCCCTGGCCCCTTTTAGCAAGGTTTGGGAAAATCCCCATTTTTGACTTTTTCGACACTACCGGCCCTGTCGTTTTTTTCAATTTTTGCCCACTATGGAAAATCCTTCACAATTTTCATAAAACGCCCCAACTGTGCTTGATTTTGCTCGTTTTTCACTCAGCCCCACCCTCTGGCCTCTTTAAGCAAATTTTGTGAAAATCCCCATTTTTGACTTTTTCGACACTACCGGACCTGTCGTTTTTTTCAAATTTTGCCCGGTTTGGAAAATCCTTCACAATTTTCTCAAAACGCCCCAACTGTGCTTGATTTTGCTCATTTCTGACTCAGTCCGCCCCCCTGGCCCCTTTTAGCAAGGTTTGGGAAAATCCCAATTTTTGACTTTTTTGACACTACCGGCCCTGTCGTTTTTTTCAATTTTTGCCCACGTTGGAAAATCCTTCACAATTTTCCCAAAACGCCCCAACTGTGCTTGATTTTGCTCGTTTTTCACTCAGCCCCCCCCTCTGGCCTCTTTAAGCAAATTTTGTGAAAATCCCCATTTTTGACTTTTTCGACACTACCGGACCTGTCGTTTTTTTCAAATTTTGCCCGGTTTGGAAAATCCTTCACAATTTTCTCAAAACGCCCCAACTGTGCTTGATTTTGCTCATTTCTGACTCAGTCCGCCCCCCTGGCCCCTTTTAGCAAGGTTTGGGAAAATCCCAATTTTTGACTTTTTTGACACTACCGGCCCTGTCGTTTTTTTCAATTTTTGCCCACGTTGGAAAATCCTTCACAATTTTCTCAAAACGCCCCAAGTGTGCTTGATTTTGCTCCTTTCTGACTCAGTCCACCCCCTGGCACCTTTTAGCAAGGATTGTGAAAATCCCCATTTTTGACTTTTTCGACACTACCGGCCCTGTCGTTTTTTTCAATTTTTGCCCTCTTTGGAAAATCCTTCACAATTTTCACAAAACGCCCCAACTGTGCTTGATTTTGCTCCTTTTTCACCCAGCCCCCCCCCCCTGGCCTCTTTAAGCAAAGTTTGGGAAAATCCCCATTTTTGACTTTTTCGACACTACCGGCACTGTCGTTTTTTTCAAATTTTGCCCGGTTTGGAAAATCCTTCACAATTTTCCCAAAACGCCCCAACTGTGCTTGATTTTGCTCCTTTCTGACTCAGTCCGCCCCCCTGGCCCCTTTTAGCAAGGTTTGGGAAAATCCCCATTTTTGACTTTTTCGACACTACCGGCCCTGTCTTTTTTATCAAATTTTGCCCGGTTTGGAAAATCCTTCACAATTTTCCCAAAACGCCCCAACTGTGCTTGATTTTGCTCCTTTCTTACTTAGTCCGCCCCCCTGGCCCCTTTTAGCAAGGTTTTGGAAAATCCCCATTTTTGACTTTTTCGACACTACCGGACCTGTCGTTTTTTTCAAATTTTGCCCGGTTTGGAAAATCCTTCACAATTTTTCTCAAAACGCCCCAACTGTGCTTGATTTTGCTCATTTCTGACTCAGTCCGCCCCCCTGGCCCCTTTTAGCAAGGTTTGGGAAAATCCCAATTTTTGACTTTTTTGACACTACCGGCCCTGTCGTTTTTTTCAATTTTTGCCCACGTTGGAAAATCCTTCACAATTTTCCCAAAACGCCCCAACTGTGCTTGATTTTGCTCCTTTCTGACTCAGTCCGCCCCCTGGCACCTTTTAGCAAGGTTTGGGAAAATCCCCATTTTTGACTTTTTCGACACTACCGGCCCCTTCTTTTTTTTTCAAATTTTACCCGGTTTGGAAAATCCTTCACAATTTTCTCAAAACGCCCCAACTGTGCTTGATTTTGCTCCTTTCTGACTCAGTCCACCCCCTGGCACCTTTTAGCAAGGTTTGTGAAAATCCCCATTTTCGACTTTTTCGACACTACCGGCCCTGTCGTTTTTTTCAATTTTTGCCCTCTTTGGAAAATCCTTCACAATTTTCCCAAAACGCCCCAACTGTGCTTGATTTTGCTCCTTTCTTACTTAGTCCGCCCCCCTGGCCCCTTTTAGCAAGGTTTTGGAAAATCCCCATTTTTGACTTTTTCGACACTACCGGACCTGTCGTTTTTTTCAATTTTTGCCCGGTTTGGAAAATCCTTCACAATTTTCTCAAAACGCCCCAACTGTGCTTGATTTTGCTCATTTCTGACTCAGTCCGCCCCCCTGGCCCCTTTTAGCAAGGCTTGGGAAAATCCCCATTTTTGACTTTTTCGACACTACCGGCCCTGTCTTTTTTTCAAATTTTGCCCGGTTTGGAAAATCCTTCACAATTTTCACAAAACGCCCCAACTGTGCTTGATTTTGCTTGTTTTTCAATCAGCCCGCCCCCTGGCCCCTTTTAGCAAAAATTTGGGAAAATCCCAATTTTTGACTTTTTCGACACTACCGGACCTGTCGTTTTTTTCAAATTTTGCCCACTTTGGAAAATCCTTCACAATTTTCTCAAAACGCCCCAACTGTGCTTGATTTTGCTCCTTTCTGACTCAGTACACCCCCTGGCACCTTTTAGCAAGGTTTGTGAAAATCCCCATTTTTGACTTTTTCGACACTACCGGCCCTGTCGTTTTTTTCAATTTTTGCCCACTTTGGAAAATCCTTCACAATTTTCACAAAACGCCCCAACTGTGCTTGATTTTGCTCCTTTTTCACCCAGCCCCCCCCTCTGGCCTCTTTAAGCAAAGTTTGGGAAAATCCCCATTTTTGACTTTTTCGACACTACCGGCACTGTCGTTTTTTTCAAATTTTGCCCGGTTTGGAAAATCCTTCACAATTTTCCCAAAACGCCCCAACTGTGCTTGATTTTGCTCCTTTCTTACTTAGTCCGCCCCCCTGGCCCCTTTTAGCAAGGTTTTGGAAAATCCCCATTTTTGACTTTTTCGACACTACCGGCCCTGTCGTTTTTTTCAAATTTTGCCCGGTTTGGAAAATCCTTCACAATTTTCTCAAAACGCCCCAACTGTGCTTGATTTTGCTCATTTCTGACTCAGTCCGCCCCCTTGGCCCCTTTTAGCAAGGTTTGGGAAAATCCCAATTTTTCACTTTTTTGACACTACCGGCCCTGTCGTTTTTTTCAATTTTTGCCCACGTTGGAAAATCCTTCACAATTTTCCCAAAACGCCCCAACTGTGCTTGATTTTGCTCCTTTCTGACTCAGTCCGCCCCCTGGCACCTTTTAGCAAGGTTTGGGAAAATCCCCATTTTTGACTTTTTCGACACTACCGGCCCTGTCTTTTTTTCAAATTTTGCCCGGTTTGGAAAATCCTTCACAATTTTCACAAAACGCCCCAACTGTGCTTGATTTTGCTTGTTTTTCAATCAGCCCGCCCCCTGGCCCCTTTTAGCAAAAATTTGGGAAAATCCCAATTTTTGACTTTTTCGACACTACCGGACCTGTCGTTTTTTTCAAATTTTGCCCACTTTGGAAAATCCTTCACAATTTTCTCAAAACGCCCCAACTGTGCTTGATTTTGCTCCTTTCTGACTCAGTACACCCCCTGGCACCTTTTAGCAAGGTTTGTGAAAATCCCCATTTTTGACTTTTTCGACACTACCGGCCCTGTCGTTTTTTTCAATTTTTGCCCACTTTGGAAAATCCTTCACAATTTTCACAAAACGCCCCAACTGTGCTTGATTTTGCTCCTTTTTCACCCAGCCCCCCCCTCTGGCCTCTTTAAGCAAAGTTTGGGAAAATCCCCATTTTTGACTTTTTCGACACTACCGGCACTGTCGTTTTTTTCAAATTTTGCCCGGTTTGGAAAATCCTTCACAATTTTCCCAAAACGCCCCAACTGTGCTTGATTTTGCTCCTTTCTTACTTAGTCCGCCCCCCTTGCCCCTTTTAGCAAGGTTTTGGAAAATCCCCATTTTTGACTTTTTCGACACTACCGGACCTGTCGTTTTTTTCAAATTTTGCCCGGTTTGGAAAATCCTTCACAATTTTCTCAAAACGCCCCAACTGTGCTTGATTTTGCTCATTTCTGACTCAGTCCGCCCCCCTGGCCCCTTTTAGCAAGGTTTGGGAATATCCGCATTTTTGACTTTTTCGACACTACCGGCCCTGTCGTTTTTTTTCAATTTTTGCCCACTTTGGAAAATCCTTCACAATTTTCACACAACGCCCCAACTGTGCTTGATTTTGCTCCTTTCTGACTCAGCCCGCCCCCCTGGCCCCTTTTAGCAAGGTTTGGGAAAATCCCCATTTTTGACTTTTTCGACACTACCGGCCCTGTCGTTTTTTTCAATTTTTGCCCACTATGGAAAATCCTTCACAATTTTCACAAAACGCCCCAACTGTGCTTGATTTTGCTCGTTTTTCACTCAGCCCCCCCCTCTGGCCTCTTTAAGCAAATTTTGTGAAAATCCCCATTTTTGACTTTTTCGACACTACCGGACCTGTCGTTTTTTTCAAATTTTGCCCGGTTTGGAAAATCCTTCACAATTTTCTCAAAACGCCCCAACTGTGCTTGATTTTGCTCATTTCTGACTCAGTCCGCCCCCCTGGCCCCTTTTAGCAAGGTTTGGGAAAATCCCAATTTTTGACTTTTTTGACACTACCGGCCCTGTCGTTTTTTTCAATTTTTGCCCACGTTGGAAAATCCTTCACAATTTTCCCAAAACGCCCCAACTGTGCTTGATTTTGCTCCTTTCTGACTCAGTCCGCCCCCTGGCACCTTTTAGCAAGGTTTGGGAAAATCCCCATTTTTGACTTTTTCGACACTACCGGCCCTGTCTTTTTTTCAAATTTTGCCCGGTTTGGAAAATCCTTCACAATTTTCTCAAAACGCCCCAACTGTGCTTGATTTTGCTCCTTTCTTACTTAGTCCGCCCCCCTGGCCCCTTTTAGCAAGGTTTGGGAAAATCCCCATTTTTGACTTTTTCGACACTACCGGCCCCTTCTTTTTTTTTCAAATTTTACCCGGTTTGGAAAATCCTTCACAATTTTCCCAAAACGCCCCAACTGTGCTTGATTTTGCTCCTTTCTGACTCAGTCCGCCCCCCTGGCCCGTTTTAGCAAGGTTTGGGAAAATCCCAATTTTTGACTTTTTCGACACTACCGGCCCTGTCGTTTTTTTCAAATTTTGCCCGGTTTGGAAAATCCTTCACAATTTTCACACAACGCCCCAACTGTGCTTGATTTTGCTCCTTTCTGACTCAGTCCGCCCCCCTGGCCCCTTTTAGCAAACATTTGGGAAAATCCCCATTTTTGACTTTTTCGACACTAACGGCCCTGTCTTTTTTTCAAATTTTGCCCGGTTTGGAAAATCCTTCACAATTTTCACAAAACGCCCCAACTGTGCTTGATTTTGCTTGTTTTTCAATCAGCCCGCCCCCTGGCCCCTTTTAGCAAAAATTTGGCAAAATCCCAATTTTTGACTTTTTCGACACTACCGGCCCTGTCGTTTTTTTCAATTTTTGCCCACTTTTGAAAATCCTTCACAATTTTCACAAAACGCCCCAACTGTGCTTGATTTTGCTCCTTTTTCACCCAGCCCCCCCCTCTGGCCTCTTTAAGCAAAGTTTGGGAAAATCCCCATTTTTGATTTTTTCGACACTACCGGCACTGTCGTTTTTTTCAAATTTTGCCCGGTTTGGAAAATCCTTCACAATTTTCCCAAAACGCCCCAACTGTGCTTGATTTTGCTCCTTTCTTACTTAGTCCGCCCCCCTGGCCCCTTTTAGCAAGGTTTTGGAAAATCCCCATTTTTGACTTTTTCGACACTACCGGCCCTGTCGTTTTTTTCAAATTTTGCCCGGTTTGGAAAATCCTTCACAATTTTCTCAAAACGCCCCAACTGTGCTTGATTTTGCTCATTTCTGACTCAGTCCGCCCCCCTGGCCCCTTTTAGCAAGGTTTGGGAATATCCGCATTTTTGACTTTTTCGACACTACCGGCCCTGTCGTTTTTTTCAATTTTTGCCCACTTTGGAAAATCCTTCACAATTTTCACACAACGCCCCAACTGTGCTTGATTTTGCTCCTTTCTGACTCAGCCCGCCCCCCTGGCCCCTTTTAGCAAGGTTTGGGAAAATCCCCATTTTTGACTTTTTCGACACTACCGGCCCTGTCGTTTTTTTCAATTTTTGCCCACTATGGAAAATCCTTCACAATTTTCATAAAACGCCCCAACTGTGCTTGATTTTGCTCGTTTTTCACTCAGCCCCACCCTCTGGCCTCTTTAAGCAAATTTTGTGAAAATCCCCATTTTTGACTTTTTCGACACTACCGGACCTGTCGTTTTTTTCAAATTTTGCCCGGTTTGGAAAATCCTTCACAATTTTCTCAAAACGCCCCAACTGTGCTTGATTTTGCTCATTTCTGACTCAGTCCGCCCCCCTGGCCCCTTTTAGCAAGGTTTGGGAAAATCCCAATTTTTGACTTTTTTGACACTACCGGCCCTGTCGTTTTTTTCAATTTTTGCCCACGTTGGAAAATCCTTCACAATTTTCCCAAAACGCCCCAACTGTGCTTGATTTTGCTCGTTTTTCACTCAGCCCCCCCCTCTGGCCTCTTTAAGCAAATTTTGTGAAAATCCCCATTTTTGACTTTTTCGACACTACCGGACCTGTCGTTTTTTTCAATTTTTGCCCACGTTGGAAAATCCTTCACAATTTTCTCAAAACGCCCCAAGTGTGCTTGATTTTGCTCCTTTCTGACTCAGTCCACCCCCTGGCACCTTTTAGCAAGGATTGTGAAAATCCCCATTTTTGACTTTTTCGACACTACCGGCCCTGTCGTTTTTTTCAATTTTTGCCCTCTTTGGAAAATCCTTCACAATTTTCACAAAACGCCCCAACTGTGCTTGATTTTGCTCCTTTTTCACCCAGCCCCCCCCCCCTGGCCTCTTTAAGCAAAGTTTGGGAAAATCCCCATTTTTGACTTTTTCGACACTACCGGCACTGTCGTTTTTTTCAAATTTTGCCCGGTTTGGAAAATCCTTCACAATTTTCCCAAAACGCCCCAACTGTGCTTGATTTTGCTCCTTTCTGACTCAGTCCGCCCCCCTGGCCCCTTTTAGCAAGGTTTGGGAAAATCCCCATTTTTGACTTTTTCGACACTACCGGCCCTGTCTTTTTTATCAAATTTTGCCCGGTTTGGAAAATCCTTCACAATTTTCCCAAAACGCCCCAACTGTGCTTGATTTTGCTCCTTTCTTACTTAGTCCGCCCCCCTGGCCCCTTTTAGCAAGGTTTTGGAAAATCCCCATTTTTGACTTTTTCGACACTACCGGACCTGTCGTTTTTTTCAAATTTTGCCCGGTTTGGAAAATCCTTCACAATTTTCTCAAAACGCCCCAACTGTGCTTGATTTTGCTCATTTCTGACTCAGTCCGCCCCCCTGGCCCCTTTTAGCAAGGTTTGGGAAAATCCCAATTTTTGACTTTTTTGACACTACCGGCCCTGTCGTTTTTTTCAATTTTTGCCCGGTTTGGAAAATCCTTCACAATTTTCCCAAAACGCCCCAACTGTGCTTGATTTTGCTCCTTTCTGACTCAGTCCGCCCCCTGGCACCTTTTAGCAAGGTTTGGGAAAATCCCCATTTTTGACTTTTTCGACACTACCGGCCCTGTCTTTTTTTCAAATTTTGCCCGGTTTGGAAAATCCTTCACAATTTTCAATAAAACGCCCCAACTGTGCTTGATTTTGCTCCTTTCTTACTTAGTCCGCCCCCCTGGCCCCTTTTAGCAAGGTTTGGGAAAATCCCCATTTTTGACTTTTTCGACACTACCGGCCCCTTCTTTTTTTTTCAAATTTTACCCGGTTTGGAAAATCCTTCACAATTTTCCCAAAACGCCCCAACTGTGCTTGATTTTGCTCCTTTCTGACTCAGTCCGCCCCCCTGGCCCGTTTTAGCAAGGTTTGGGAAAATCCCAATTTTTGACTTTTTCGACACTACCGGACCTGTTGTTTTTTTCAAATTTTGCCCGGTTTGGAAAATCCTTCACAATTTTCTCAAAACGCCCCAACTGTGCTTGATTTTGCTCCTTTCTGACTCAGTCCACCCCCTGGCACCTTTTAGCAAGGTTTGTGAAAATCCCCATTTTTGACTTTTTCGACACTACCGCCCCTGTCGTTTTTTTCAATTTTTGCCCTCTTTGGAAAATCCTTCACAATTTTCACACAACGCCCCAACTGTGCTTGATTTTGCTCCTTTCTGACTCAGTCCGCCCCCCTGGCCCCTTTTAGCAAAAATTTGGGAAAATCCCAATTTTTGACTTTTTCGACACTACCGGACCTGTCGTTTTTTTCAAATTTTGCCCACTTTGGAAAATCCTTCACAATTTTCTCAAAACGCCCCAACTGTGCTTGATTTTGCTCCTTTCTGACTCAGTCCACCCCCTGGCACCTTTTAGCAAGGTTTGTGAAAATCCCCATTTTCGACTTTTTCGACACTACCGGCCCTGTCGTTTTTTTCAATTTTTGCCCTCTTTGGAAAATCCTTCACAATTTTCACAAAACGCCCCAACTGTGCTTGATTTTGCTCCTTTTTCACCCAGCCCCCCCCCCTCTGGCCTCTTTAAGCAAAGTTTGGGAAAATCCCCATTTTTGACTTTTTCGACACTACCGGCACTGTCGTTTTTTTTCAAATTTTGCCCGGTTTGGAAAATCCTTCACAATTTTCCCAAAACGCCCCAACTGTGCTTGATTTTGCTCCTTTCTGACTCAGTCCGCCCCCCTGGCCCCTTTTAGCAAGGTTTGGGAAAATCCCCATTTTTGACTTTTTCGACACTACCGGCCCTGTCTTTTTTTTCAAATTTTGCCCGGTTTGGAAAATCCTTCACAATTTTCCCAAAACGCCCCAACTGTGCTTGATTTTGCTCCTTTCTTACTTAGTCCGCCCCCCTGGCCCCTTTTAGCAAGGTTTTGGAAAATCCCCATTTTTGACTTTTTCGACACTACCGGACCTGTCGTTTTTTTCAAATTTTGCCCGGTTTGGAAAATCCTTCACAATTTTCTCAAAACGCCCCAACTGTGCTTGATTTTGCTCATTTCTGACTCAGTCCGCCCCCCTGGCCCCTTTTAGCAAGGTTTGGGAATATCCGCATTTTTGACTTTTTCGACACTACCGGCCCTGTCGTTTTTTTTCAATTTTTGCCCACTTTGGAAAATCCTTCACAATTTTCACACAACGCCCCAACTGTGCTTGATTTTGCTCCTTTCTGACTCAGCCCGCCCCCCTGGCCCCTTTTAGCAAGGTTTGGGAAAATCCCCATTTTTGACTTTTTCGACACTACCGGCCCTGTCGTTTTTTTCAATTTTTGCCCACTATGGAAAATCCTTCACAATTTTCACAAAACGCCCCAACTGTGCTTGATTTTGCTCGTTTTTCACTCAGCCCCCCCCTCTGGCCTCTTTAAGCAAGGTTTGGGAAAATCCCCATTTTTGACTTTTTCGACACTACCGGACCTGTCGTTTTTTTCAAATTTTGCCCGGTTTGGAAAATCCTTCACAATTTTCTCAAAACGCCCCAACTGTGCTTGATTTTGCTCATTTCTGACTCAGTCCGCCCCCCTGGCCCATTTTAGCAAGGTTTGGGAAAATCCCAATTTTTGACTTTTTTGACACTACCGGCCCTGTCGTTTTTTTCAATTTTTGCCCACGTTGGAAAATCCTTCACAATTTTCCCAAAACGCCCCAACTGTGCTTGATTTTGCTCCTTTCTGACTCAGTCCGCCCCCTGGCACCTTTTAGCAAGGTTTGGGAAAATCCCCATTTTTGACTTTTTCGACACTACCGGCCCTGTCTTTTTTTCAAATTTTGCCCGGTTTGGAAAATCCTTCACAATTTTCTCAAAACGCCCCAACTGTGCTTGATTTTGCTCCTTTCTTACTTAGTCCGCCCCCCTGGCCCCTTTTAGCAAGGTTTGGGAAAATCCCCATTTTTGACTTTTTCGACACTACCGGCCCCTTCTTTTTTTTTCAAATTTTACCCGGTTTGGAAAATCCTTCACAATTTTCCCAAAACGCCCCAACTGTGCTTGATTTTGCTCCTTTCTGACTCAGTCCGCCCCCCTGGCCCGTTTTAGCAAGGTTTGGGAAAATCCCAATTTTTGACTTTTTCGACACTACCGGCCCTGTCGTTTTTTTCAAATTTTGCCCGGTTTGGAAAATCCTTCACAATTTTCACACAACGCCCCAACTGTGCTTGATTTTGCTCCTTTCTGACTCAGTCCGCCCCCCTGGCCCCTTTTAGCAAACATTTGGGAAAATCCCCATTTTTGACTTTTTCGACACTACCGGCCCTGTCTTTTTTTCAAATTTTGCCCGGTTTGGAAAATCCTTCACAATTTTCACAAAACGCCCCAACTGTGCTTGATTTTGCTTGTTTTTCAATCAGCCCGCCCCCTGGCCCCTTTTAGCAAAAATTTGGCAAAATCCCAATTTTTGACTTTTTCGACACTACCGGACCTGTCGTTTTTTTCAATTTTTGCCCACTTTGGAAAATCCTTCACAATTTTCCCAAAACGCCCCAACTGTGCTTGATTTTGCTCCTTTCTTACTTAGTCCACCCCCCTGGCCCCTTTTAGCAAGGTTTTGGAAAATCCCCATTTTTGACTTTTTCGACACTACCGGCCCTGTCGTTTTTTTCAAATTTTGCCCGGTTTGGAAAATCCTTCACAATTTTCTCAAAACGCCCCAACTGTGCTTGATTTTGCTCATTTCTGACTCAGTCCGCCCCCCTGGCCCCTTTTAGCAAGTTTTGGGAATATCCGCATTTTTGACTTTTTCGACACTACCGGCCCTGTCGTTTTTTTCAATTTTTGCCCACTTTGGAAAATCCTTCACAATTTTCACACAACGCCCCAACTGTGCTTGATTTTGCTCCTTTCTGACTCAGCCCGCCCCCCTGGCCCCTTTTAGCAAGGTTTGGGAAAATCCCCATTTTTGACTTTTTCGACACTACCGGCCCTGTCGTTTTTTTCAATTTTTGCCCACTATGGAAAATCCTTCACAATTTTCATAAAACGCCCCAACTGTGCTTGATTTTGCTCGTTTTTCACTCAGCCCCCCCCTCTGGCCTCTTTAAGCAAATTTTGTGAAAATCCCCATTTTTGACTTTTTCGACACTACCGGACATGTCGTTTTTTTCAAATTTTGCCCGGTTTGGAAAATCCTTCACAATTTTCTCAAAACGCCCCAACTGTGCTTGATTTTGCTCATTTCTGACTCAGTCCGCCCCCCTGGCCCCTTTTAGCAAGGTTTGGGAAAATCCCAATTTTTGACTTTTTTGACACTACCGGCCCTGTCGTTTTTTTCAATTTTTGCCCACGTTGGAAAATCCTTCACAATTTTCCCAAAACGCCCCAACTGTGCTTGATTTTGCTCGTTTTTCACTCAGCCCCCCCCTCTGGCCTCTTTAAGCAAATTTTGTGAAAATCCCCATTTTTGACTTTTTCGACACTACCGGACCTGTCGTTTTTTTTCAAATTTTGCCCGGTTTGGAAAATCCTTCACAATTTTCTCAAAACGCCCCAACTGTGCTTGATTTTGCTCATTTCTGACTCAGTCCGCCCCCCTGGCCCCTTTTAGCAAGGTTTGGGAAAATCCCAATTTTTGACTTTTTTGACACTACCGGCCCTGTCGTTTTTTTCAATTTTTGCCCACGTTGGAAAATCCTTCACAATTTTCTCAAAACACCCCAAGTGTGCTTGATTTTGCTCCTTTCTGACTCAGTCCACCCCCTGGCACCTTTTAGCAAGGATTGTGAAAATCCCCATTTTTGACTTTTTCGACACTACCGGCCCTGTCGTTTTTTTCAATTTTTGCCCTCTTTGGAAAATCCTTCACAATTTTCACAAAACGCCCCAACTGTGCTTGATTTTGCTCCTTTTTCACCCAGCCCCCCCCCCTGGCCTCTTTAAGCAAAGTTTGGGAAAATCCCCATTTTTGACTTTTTCGACACTACCGGCACTGTCGTTTTTTTCAAATTTTGCCCGGTTTGGAAAATCCTTCACAATTTTCCCAAAACGCCCCAACTGTGCTTGATTTTGCTCCTTTCTTACTTAGTCCGCCCCCCTGGCCCCTTTTAGCAAGGTTTTGGAAAATCCCCATTTTTGACTTTTTCGACACTACCGGACCTGTCGTTTTTTTCAAATTTTGCCCGGTTTGGAAAATCCTTCACAATTTTCTCAAAACGCCCCAACTGTGCTTGATTTTGCTCATTTCTGACTCAGTCCGCCCCCCTGGCCCCTTTTAGCAAGGTTTGGGAAAATCCCAATTTTTGACTTTTTTGACACTACCGGCCCTGTCGTTTTTTTCAATTTTTGCCCACGTTGGAAAATCCTTCACAATTTTCCCAAAACGCCCCAACTGTGCTTGATTTTGCTCCTTTCTGACTCAGTCCGCCCCCTGGCACCTTTTAGCAAGGTTTGGGAAAATCCCCATTTTTGACTTTTTCGACACTACCGGCCCTGTCTTTTTTTCAAATTTTGCCCGGTTTGGAAAATCCTTCACAATTTTCAATAAAACGCCCCAACTGTGCTTGATTTTGCTCCTTTCTTACTTAGTCCGCCCCCCTGGCCCCTTTTAGCAAGGTTTGGGAAAATCCCCATTTTTGACTTTTTCGACACTACCGGCCCCTTCTTTTTCTTTCAAATTTTACCCGGTTTGGAAAATCCTTCACAATTTTCCCAAAACGCCCCAACTGTGCTTGATTTTGCTCCTTTCTGACTCAGTCCGCCCCCCTGGCCCGTTTTAGCAAGGTTTGGGAAAATCCCAATTTTTGACTTTTTCGACACTACCGGACCTGTTGTTTTTTTCAAATTTTGCCCGGTTTGGAAAATCCTTCACAATTTTCTCAAAACGCCCCAACTGTGCTTGATTTTGCTCCTTTCTGACTCAGTCCACCCCCTGGCACCTTTTAGCAAGGTTTGTGAAAATCCCCATTTTTGACTTTTTCGACACTACCGCCCCTGTCGTTTTTTTCAATTTTTGCCCTCTTTGGAAAATCCTTCACAATTTTCACACAACGCCCCAACTGTGCTTGATTTTGCTCCTTTCTGACTCAGTCCGCCCCCCTGGCCCCTTTTAGCAAAAATTTGGGAAAATCCCAATTTTTGACTTTTTCGACACTACCG
This sequence comes from Scomber scombrus, assembly GCF_963691925.1. NCBI lineage: Eukaryota > Metazoa > Chordata > Actinopteri > Scombriformes > Scombridae > Scomber > Scomber scombrus. The sequence goes on from NC_084981.1 coordinate 111,209, forward strand.
GACCTGTCGTTTTTTTCAAATTTTGCCCACTTTGGAAAATCCTTCACAATTTTCTCAAAACGACCCAACTGTGCTTGATTTTGCTCCTTTCTGACTCAGTCCACCCCCTGGCACCTTTTAGCAAGGTTTGTGAAAATCCCCATTTTCGACTTTTTCGACACTACCGGCCCTGTCGTTTTTTTCAATTTTTGCCCTCTTTGGAAAATCCTTCACAATTTTCACAAAACGCCCCAACTGTGCTTGATTTTGCTCCTTTTTCACCCAGCCCCCCCCCTCTGGCCTCTTTAAGCAAAGTTTGGGAAAATCCCCATTTTTGACTTTTTCGACACTACCGGCACTGTCGTTTTTTTTCAAATTTTGCCCGGTTTGGAAAATCCTTCACAATTTTCCCAAAACGCCCCAACTGTGCTTGATTTTGCTCCTTTCTGACTCAGTCCGCCCCCCTGGCCCCTTTTAGCAAGGTTTGGGAAAATCCCCATTTTTGACTTTTTCGACACTACCGGCCCTGTCTTTTTTTTCAAATTTTGCCCGGTTTGGAAAATCCTTCACAATTTTCCCAAAACGCCCCAACTGTGCTTGATTTTGCTCCTTTCTTACTTAGTCCGCCCCCCTGGCCCCTTTTAGCAAGGTTTTGGAAAATCCCCATTTTTGACTTTTTCGACACTACCGGACCTGTCGTTTTTTTCAAATTTTGCCCGGTTTGGAAAATCCTTCACAATTTTCTCAAAACGCCCCAACTGTGCTTGATTTTGCTCATTTCTGACTCAGTCCGCCCCCCTGGCCCCTTTTAGCAAGGTTTGGGAAAATCCCCATTTTTGACTTTTTCGACACTACCGGCCCTGTCATTTTTTCAAATTTTGACCGGTTTGGAAAATCCTTCACAATTTTCACAAAACGCCCCAACTGTGCTTGATTTTGCTTGTTTTTCAATCAGCCCGCCCCCTGGCCCCTTTTAGCAAAAATTTGGGAAAATCCCAATTTTTGACTTTTTCGACACTACCGGACCTGTCGTTTTTTTCAAATTTTGCCCACTTTGGAAAATCCTTCACAATTTTCTCAAAACGCCCCAACTGTGCTTGATTTTGCTCCTTTCTGACTCAGTACACCCCCTGGCACCTTTTAGCAAGGTTTGTGAAAATCCCCATTTTTGACTTTTTCGACACTACCGGCCCTGTCGTTTTTTTCAATTTTTTCCCACTTTGGAAAATCCTTCACAATTTTCACAAAACGCCCCAACTGTGCTTGATTTTGCTCCTTTTTCACCCAGCCCCCCCCTCTGGCCTCTTTAAGCAAAGTTTGGGAAAATCCCCATTTTTGACTTTTTCGACACTACCGGCACTGTCGTTTTTTTCAAATTTTGCCCGGTTTGGAAAATCCTTCACAATTTTCCCAAAACGCCCCAACTGTGCTTGATTTTGCTCATTTCTGACTCAGTCCGCCCCCCTGGCCCCTTTTAGCAAGGTTTGGGAAAATCCCCATTTTTGACTTTTTCGACACTACCGGCCCTGTCTTTTTTTCAAATTTTGCCCGGTTTGGAAAATCCTTCACAATTTTCACAAAACGCCCCAACTGTGCTTGATTTTGCTTGTTTTTCAATCAGCCCGACCCCTGGCCCCTTTTAGCAAAAATTTGGCAAAATCCCAATTTTTGACTTTTTCGACACTACCGGACCTGTCGTTTTTTTCAAATTTTGCCCACTTTGGAAAATCCTTCACAATTTTCTCAAAACGCCCCAACTGTGCTAGATTTTGCTCCTTTCTGACTCAGTCCACCCCCTGGCACCTTTTAGCAAGGTTTGTGAAAATCCCCATTTTTGACTTTTTCGACACTACCGGCCCTGTCGTTTTTTTCAATTTTTGCCCACTTTGGAAAATCCTTCACAATTTTCACAAAACGCCCCAACTGTGCTTGATTTTGCTCCTTTTTCACCCAACCCCCCCCCTCTGGCCTCTTTAAGCAAAGTTTGGGAAAATCCCCATTTTTGACTTTTTCGACACTACCGGCACTGTCGTTTTTTTTCAAATTTTGCCCGGTTTGGAAAATCCTTCACAATTTTCCCAAAACGCCCCAACTGTGCTTGATTTTGCTCCTTTCTGACTCAGTCCGCCCCCCTGGCCCCTTTTAGCAAGGTTTGGGAAAATCCCCATTTTTGACTTTTTCGACACTACCGGCCCTGTCTTTTTTTTCAAATTTTGCCCGGTTTGGAAAATCCTTCACAATTTTCCCAAAACGCCCCAACTGTGCTTGATTTTGCTCCTTTCTTACTTAGTCCGCCCCCCTGGCCCCTTTTAGCAAGGTTTTGGAAAATCCCCATTTTTGACTTTTTCGACACTACCGGACCTGTCGTTTTTTTCAAATTTTGCCCGGTTTGGAAAATCCTTCACAATTTTCTCAAAACGCCCCAACTGTGCTTGATTTTGCTCATTTCTGACTCAGTCCGCCCCCCTGGCCCCTTTTAGCAAGGTTTGGGAAAATCCCCATTTTTGACTTTTTCGACACTACCGGCCCTGTCATTTTTTCAAATTTTGACCGGTTTGGAAAATCCTTCACAATTTTCACAAAACGCCCCAACTGTGCTTGATTTTGCTTGTTTTTCAATCAGCCCGCCCCCTGGCCCCTTTTAGCAAAAATTTGGGAAAATCCCAATTTTTGACTTTTTCGACACTACCGGACCTGTCGTTTTTTTCAAATTTTGCCCACTTTGGAAAATCCTTCACAATTTTCTCAAAACGCCCCAACTGTGCTTGATTTTGCTCCTTTCTGACTCAGTACACCCCCTGGCACCTTTTAGCAAGGTTTGTGAAAATCCCCATTTTTGACTTTTTCGACACTACCGGCCCTGTCGTTTTTTTCAATTTTTTCCCACTTTGGAAAATCCTTCACAATTTTCACAAAACGCCCCAACTGTGCTTGATTTTGCTCCTTTTTCACCCAGCCCCCCCCTCTGGCCTCTTTAAGCAAAGTTTGGGAAAATCCCCATTTTTGACTTTTTCGACACTACCGGCACTGTCGTTTTTTTCAAATTTTGCCCGGTTTGGAAAATCCTTCACAATTTTCCCAAAACGCCCCAACTGTGCTTGATTTTGCTCATTTCTGACTCAGTCCGCCCCCCTGGCCCCTTTTAGCAAGGTTTGGGAAAATCCCCATTTTTGACTTTTTCGACACTACCGGCCCTGTCTTTTTTTCAAATTTTGCCCGGTTTGGAAAATCCTTCACAATTTTCACAAAACGCCCCAACTGTGCTTGATTTTGCTTGTTTTTCAATCAGCCCGACCCCTGGCCCCTTTTAGCAAAAATTTGGCAAAATCCCAATTTTTGACTTTTTCGACACTACCGGACCTGTCGTTTTTTTCAAATTTTGCCCACTTTGGAAAATCCTTCACAATTTTCTCAAAACGCCCCAACTGTGCTAGATTTTGCTCCTTTCTGACTCAGTCCACCCCCTGGCACCTTTTAGCAAGGTTTGTGAAAATCCCCATTTTTGACTTTTTCGACACTACCGGCCCTGTCGTTTTTTTCAATTTTTGCCCACTTTGGAAAATCCTTCACAATTTTCACAAAACGCCCCAACTGTGCTTGATTTTGCTCCTTTTTCACCCAACCCCCCCCCTCTGGCCTCTTTAAGCAAAGTTTGGGAAAATCCCCATTTTTGACTTTTTCGACACTACCGGCACTGTCGTTTTTTTCAAATTTTGCCCGGTTTGGAAAATCCTTCACAATTTTCCCAAAACGCCCCAACTGTGCTTGATTTTGCTCCTTTCTGACTCAGTCCGCCCCCCTGGCCCCTTTTAGCAAGGTTTGGGAATATCCGCATTTTTGACTTTTTCGACACTACCGGCCCTGTCGTTTTTTTCAATTTTTGCCCACTTTGGAAAATCCTTCACAATTTTCACACAACGCCCCAACTGTGCTTGATTTTGCTCCTTTCTGACTCAGCCCGCCCCCCTGGCCCCTTTTAGCAAGGTTTGGGAAAATCCCCATTTTTGACTTTTTCGACACTACCGGCCCTGTCGTTTTTTTCAATTTTTGCCCACTATGGAAAATCCTTCACAATTTTCACAAAACGCCCCAACTGTGCTTGATTTTGCTCGTTTTTCACTCTGCCCCCCCCTCTGGCCTCTTTAAGCAAATTTTGTGAAAATCCCCATTTTTGACTTTTTCGACACTAACGGACCTGTCGTTTTTTTCAAATTTTGCCCGGTTTGGAAAATCCTTCACAATTTTCTCAAAACGCCCCAACTGTGCTTGATTTTGCTCATTTCTGACTCAGTCCGCCCCCCTGGCCCCTTTTAGCAAGGTTTGGGAAAATCCCAATTTTTGACTTTTTTGACACTACCGGCCCTGTCGTTTTTTTCAATTTTTGCCCACGTTGGAAAATCCTTCACAATTTTCCCAAAACGCCCCAACTGTGCTTGATTTTGCTCCTTTCTGACTCAGTCCGCCCCCTGACACCTTTTAGCAAGGTTTGGGAAAATCCCCATTTTTGACTTTTTCGACACTACCGGCCCTGTCTTTTTTTCAAATTTTGCCCGGTTTGGAAAATCCTTCACAATTTTCACAAAACGCCCCAACTGTGCTTGATTTTGCTTGTTTTTCAATCAGCCCGCCCCCTGGCCCCTTTTAGCAAAAATTTGGGAAAATCCCAATTTTTGACTTTTTCGACACTACCGGCACTGTCGTTTTTTTCAAATTTTGCCCGGTTTGGAAAATCCTTCACAATTTTCCCAAAACGCCCCAACTGTGCTTGATTTTGCTCCTTTCTGACTCAGTACACCCCCTGGCACCTTTTAGCAAGGTTTGTGAAAATCCCCATTTTTGACTTTTTCGACACTACCGGCCCTGTCGTTTTTTTCAATTTTTGCCCACTTTGGAAAATCCTTCACAATTTTCACAAAACGCCCCAACTGTGCTTGATTTTGCTCCTTTTTCACCCAGCCCCCCCCTCTGGCCTCTTTAAGCAAAGTTTGGGAAAATCCCCATTTTTGACTTTTTCGACACTACCGGCACTGTCGTTTTTTTCAAATTTTGCCCGGTTTGGAAAATCCTTCACAATTTTCCCAAAACGCCCCAACTGTGCTTGATTTTGCTCCTTTCTTACTTAGTCCGCCCCCCTTGCCCCTTTTAGCAAGGTTTTGGAAAATCCCCATTTTTGACTTTTTCGACACTACCGGACCTGTCGTTTTTTTCAAATTTTGCCCGGTTTGGAAAATCCTTCACAATTTTCTCAAAACGCCCCAACTGTGCTTGATTTTGCTCATTTCTGACTCAGTCCGCCCCCCTGGCCCCTTTTAGCAAGGTTTGGGAATATCCGCATTTTTGACTTTTTCGACACTACCGGCCCTGTCGTTTTTTTTCAATTTTTGCCCACTTTGGAAAATCCTTCACAATTTTCACACAACGCCCCAACTGTGCTTGATTTTGCTCCTTTCTGACTCAGCCCGCCCCCCTGGCCCCTTTTAGCAAGGTTTGGGAAAATCCCCATTTTTGACTTTTTCGACACTACCGGCCCTGTCGTTTTTTTCAATTTTTGCCCACTATGGAAAATCCTTCACAATTTTCACAAAACGCCCCAACTGTGCTTGATTTTGCTCCTTTTTCACCCAGCCCCCCCCTCTGGCCTCTTTAAGCAAAGTTTGGGAAAATCCCCATTTTTGACTTTTTCGACACTACCGGCACTGTCGTTTTTTTCAAATTTTGCCCGGTTTGGAAAATCCTTCACAATTTTCCCAAAACGCCCCAACTGTGCTTGATTTTGCTCCTTTCTTACTTAGTCCGCCCCCCTGGCCCCTTTTAGCAAAGTTTGGGAAAATCCCCATTTTTGACTTTTTCGACACTACCGGCACTGTCGTTTTTTTCAAATTTTGCCCGGTTTGGAAAATCCTTCACAATTTTCCCAAAACGCCCCAACTGTGCTTGATTTTGCTCCTTTCTTACTTAGTCCGCCCCCCTTGCCCCTTTTAGCAAGGTTTGGGAAAATCCCCATTTTTGACTTTTTCGACACTACCGGACCTGTCGTTTTTTTCAAATTTTGCCCGGTTTGGAAAATCCTTCACAATTTTCTCAAAACGCCCCAACTGTGCTTGATTTTGCTCATTTCTGACTCAGTCCGCCCCCCTGGCCCCTTTTAGCAAGGTTTGGGAATATCCGCATTTTTGACTTTTTCGACACTACCGGCCCTGTCGTTTTTTTTCAATTTTTGCCCACTTTGGAAAATCCTTCACAATTTTCACAAAACGCCCCAACTGTGCTTGATTTTGCTCCTTTTTCACCCAGCCCCCCCCTCTGGCCTCTTTAAGCAAAGTTTGGGAAAATCCCCATTTTTGACTTTTTCGACACTACCGGCACTGTCGTTTTTTTCAAATTTTGCCCGGTTTGGAAAATCCTTCACAATTTTCCCAAAACGCCCCAACTGTGCTTGATTTTGCTCCTTTCTTACTTAGTCCGCCCCCCTGGCCCCTTTTAGCAAAGTTTGGGAAAATCCCCATTTTTGACTTTTTCGACACTACCGGCACTGTCGTTTTTTTCAAATTTTGCCCGGTTTGGAAAATCCTTCACAATTTTCCCAAAACGCCCCAACTGTGCTTGATTTTGCTCCTTTCTTACTTAGTCCGCCCCCCTTGCCCCTTTTAGCAAGGTTTGGGAAAATCCCCATTTTTGACTTTTTCGACACTACCGGACCTGTCGTTTTTTTCAAATTTTGCCCGGTTTGGAAAATCCTTCACAATTTTCTCAAAACGCCCCAACTGTGCTTGATTTTGCTCATTTCTGACTCAGTCCGCCCCCCTGGCCCCTTTTAGCAAGGTTTGGGAATATCCGCATTTTTGACTTTTTCGACACTACCGGCCCTGTCGTTTTTTTTCAATTTTTGCCCACTTTGGAAAATCCTTCACAATTTTCACACAACGCCCCAACTGTGCTTGATTTTGCTCCTTTCTGACTCAGCCCGCCCCCCTGGCCCCTTTTAGCAAGGTTTGGGAAAATCCCCATTTTTGACTTTTTCGACACTACCGGCCCTGTCGTTTTTTTCAATTTTTGCCCACTATGGAAAATCCTTCACAATTTTCACAAAACGCCCCAACTGTGCTTGATTTTGCTCCTTTTTCACCCAGCCCCCCCCTCTGGCCTCTTTAAGCAAAGTTTGGGAAAATCCCCATTTTTGACTTTTTCGACACTACCGGCACTGTCGTTTTTTTCAAATTTTGCCCGGTTTGGAAAATCCTTCACAATTTTCCCAAAACGCCCCAACTGTGCTTGATTTTGCTCCTTTCTTACTTAGTCCGCCCCCCTGGCCCCTTTTAGCAAGGTTTTGGAAAATCCCCATTTTTGACTTTTTCGACACTACCGGACCTGTCGTTTTTTTCAAATTTTGCCCGGTTTGGAAAATCCTTCACAATTTTCTCAAAACGCCCCAACTGTGCTTGATTTTGCTCATTTCTGACTCAGTCCGCCCCCCTGGCCCCTTTTAGCAAGGTTTGGGAAAATCCCCATTTTTGACTTTTTCGACACTACCGGCCCTGTCTTTTTTTCAAATTTTGCCCGGTTTGGAAAATCCTTCACAATTTTCACAAAACGCCCCAACTGTGCTTGATTTTGCTTGTTTTTCAATCAGCCCGACCCCTGGCCCCTTTTAGCAAAAATTTGGCAAAATCCCAATTTTTGACTTTTTCGACACTACCGGACCTGTCGTTTTTTTCAAATTTTGCCCACTTTGGAAAATCCTTCACAATTTTCTCAAAACGCCCCAACTGTGCTAGATTTTGCTCCTTTCTGACTCAGTCCACCCCCTGGCACCTTTTAGCAAGGTTTGTGAAAATCCCCATTTTTGACTTTTTCGACACTACCGGCCCTGTCGTTTTTTTCAATTTTTGCCCACTTTGGAAAATCCTTCACAATTTTCACAAAACGCCCCAACTGTGCTTGATTTTGCTCCTTTTTCACCCAACCCCCCCCCTCTGGCCTCTTTAAGCAAAGTTTGGGAAAATCCCCATTTTTGACTTTTTCGACACTACCGGCACTGTCGTTTTTTTCAAATTTTGCCCGGTTTGGAAAATCCTTCACAATTTTCCCAAAACGCCCCAACTGTGCTTGATTTTGCTCCTTTCTGACTCAGTCCGCCCCCCTGGCCCCTTTTAGCAAGGTTTGGGAATATCCGCATTTTTGACTTTTTCGACACTACCGGCCCTGTCGTTTTTTTCAATTTTTGCCCACTTTGGAAAATCCTTCACAATTTTCACACAACGCCCCAACTGTGCTTGATTTTGCTCCTTTCTGACTCAGCCCGCCCCCCTGGCCCCTTTTAGCAAGGTTTGGGAAAATCCCCATTTTTGACTTTTTCGACACTACCGGCCCTGTCGTTTTTTTCAATTTTTGCCCACTATGGAAAATCCTTCACAATTTTCACAAAACGCCCCAACTGTGCTTGATTTTGCTCGTTTTTCACTCTGCCCCCCCCTCTGGCCTCTTTAAGCAAATTTTGTGAAAATCCCCATTTTTGACTTTTTCGACACTAACGGACCTGTCGTTTTTTTCAAATTTTGCCCGGTTTGGAAAATCCTTCACAATTTTCTCAAAACGCCCCAACTGTGCTTGATTTTGCTCATTTCTGACTCAGTCCGCCCCCCTGGCCCCTTTTAGCAAGGTTTGGGAAAATCCCAATTTTTCACTTTTTTGACACTACCGGCCCTGTCGTTTTTTTCAATTTTTGCCCACGTTGGAAAATCCTTCACAATTTTCCCAAAACGCCCCAACTGTGCTTGATTTTGCTCCTTTCTGACTCAGTCCGCCCCCTGGCACCTTTTAGCAAGGTTTGGGAAAATCCCCATTTTTGACTTTTTCGACACTACCGGCCCTGTCTTTTTTTCAAATTTTGCCCGGTTTGGAAAATCCTTCACAATTTTCACAAAACGCCCCAACTGTGCTTGATTTTGCTTGTTTTTCAATCAGCCCGCCCCCTGGCCCCTTTTAGCAAAAATTTGGGAAAATCCCAATTTTTGACTTTTTCGACACTACCGGACCTGTCGTTTTTTTCAAATTTTGCCCACTTTGGAAAATCCTTCACAATTTTCTCAAAACGCCCCAACTGTGCTTGATTTTGCTCCTTTCTGACTCAGTACACCCCCTGGCACCTTTTAGCAAGGTTTGTGAAAATCCCCATTTTTGACTTTTTCGACACTACCGGCCCTGTCGTTTTTTTCAATTTTTGCCCACTTTGGAAAATCCTTCACAATTTTCACAAAACGCCCCAACTGTGCTTGATTTTGCTCCTTTTTCACCCAGCCCCCCCCCTCTGGCCTCTTTAAGCAAAGTTTGGGAAAATCCCCATTTTTGACTTTTTCGACACTACCGGCACTGTCGTTTTTTTCAAATTTTGCCCGGTTTGGAAAATCCTTCACAATTTTCCCAAAACGCCCCAACTGTGCTTGATTTTGCTCCTTTCTTACTTAGTCCGCCCCCCTTGCCCCTTTTAGCAAGGTTTTGGAAAATCCCCATTTTTGACTTTTTCGACACTACCGGACCTGTCGTTTTTTTCAAATTTTGCCCGGTTTGGAAAATCCTTCACAATTTTCTCAAAACGCCCCAACTGTGCTTGATTTTGCTCATTTCTGACTCAGTCCGCCCCCCTGGCCCCTTTTAGCAAGGTTTGGGAATATCCGCATTTTTGACTTTTTCGACACTACCGGCCCTGTCGTTTTTTTTCAATTTTTGCCCACTTTGGAAAATCCTTCACAATTTTCACACAACGCCCCAACTGTGCTTGATTTTGCTCCTTTCTGACTCAGCCCGCCCCCCTGGCCCCTTTTAGCAAGGTTTGGGAAAATCCCCATTTTTGACTTTTTCGACACTACCGGCCCTGTCGTTTTTTTCAATTTTTGCCCACTATGGAAAATCCTTCACAATTTTCACAAAACGCCCCAACTGTGCTTGATTTTGCTCCTTTTTCACCCAGCCCCCCCCCTCTGGCCTCTTTAAGCAAAGTTTGGGAAAATCCCCATTTTTGACTTTTTCGACACTACCGGCACTGTCGTTTTTTTCAAATTTTGCCCGGTTTGGAAAATCCTTCACAATTTTCCCAAAACGCCCCAACTGTACTTGATTTTGCTCCTTTCTTACTTAGTCCGCCCCCCTGGCCCCTTTTAGCAAGGTTTTGGAAAATCCCCATTTTTGACTTTTTCGACACTACCGGACCTGTCGTTTTTTTCAAATTTTGCCCGGTTTGGAAAATCCTTCACAATTTTCTCAAAACGCCCCAACTGTGCTTGATTTTGCTCATTTCTGACTCAGTCCGCCCCCCTGGCCCCTTTTAGCAAGGTTTGGGAATATCCGCATTTTTGACTTTTTCGACACTACCGGCCCTGTCGTTTTTTTTCAATTTTTGCCCACTTTGGAAAATCCTTCACAATTTTCACACAACGCCCCAACTGTGCTTGATTTTGCTCCTTTCTGACTCAGCCCGCCCCCCTGGCCCCTTTTAGCAAGGTTTGGGAAAATCCCCATTTTTGACTTTTTCGACACTACCGGCCCTGTCGTTTTTTTAAATTTTTGCCCACTATGGAAAATCCTTCACAATTTTCACAAAACGCCCCAACTGTGCTTGATTTTGCTCGTTTTTCACTCAGCCCCCCCCTCTGGCCTCTTTAAGCAAATTTTGTGAAAATCCCCATTTTTGACTTTTTCGACACTACCGGACCTGTCGTTTTTTTCAATTTTTGCCCACGTTGGAAAATCCTTCACAATTTTCCCAAAACGCCCCAACTGTACTTGATTTTGCTCCTTTCTGACTCAGTCCGCCCCCTGGCACCTTTTAGCAAGGTTTGGGAAAATCCCCATTTTTGACTTTTTCGACACTACCGGCCCTGTCTTTTTTTCAAATTTTGCCCGGTTTGGAAAATCCTTCACAATTTTCAATAAAACGCCCCAACTGTGCTTGATTTTGCTCCTTTCTTACTTAGTCCGCCCCCCTGGCCCCTTTTAGCAAGGTTTGGGAAAATCCCCATTTTTGACTTTTTCGACACTACTGGCCCCTTCTTTTTTTTTCAAATTTTACCCGGTTTGGAAAATCCTTCACAATTTTCCCAAAACGCCCCAACTGTGCTTGATTTTGCTCCTTTCTGACTCAGTCCGCCCCCCTGGCCCGTTTTAGCAAGGTTTGGGAAAATCCCAATTTTTGACTTTTTCGACACTACCGGACCTGTCGTTTTTTTCAAATTTTGCCCACTTTGGAAAATCCTTCACAATTTTCTCAAAACGCCCCAACTGTGCTTGATTTTGCTCCTTTCTGACTCAGTCCACCCCCTGGCACCTTTTAGCAAGGATTGTGAAAATCCCCATTTTTGACTTTTTCGACACTACCGGCCCTGTCGTTTTTTTCAATTTTTGCCCTCTTTGGAAAATCCTTCACAATTTTCACAAAACACCCCAACTGTGCTTGATTTTGCTCCTTTTTCACCCAGCCCCCCCCCTCTGGCCTCTTTAAGCAAAGTTTGGGAAAATCCCCATTTTTGACTTTTTCGACACTACCGGCACTGTCGTTTTTTTCAAATTTTGCCCACTTTGGAAAATCCTTCACAATTTTCACACAACGCCCCAACTGTGCTTGATTTTGCTCCTTTCTGACTCAGCCCGCCCCCCTGGCCCCTTTTAGCAAGGTTTGGGAAAATCCCCATTTTTGACTTTTTCGACACTACCGGCCCTGTCGTTTTTTTCAATTTTTGCCCACTTTGGAAAATCCTTCACAATTTTCACAAAACGCCCCAACTGTGCTTGATTTTGCTCGTTTTTCACTCAGCCCCCCCCTCTGGCCTCTTTAAGCAAATTTTGTGAAAATCCCCATTTTTGACTTTTTCGACACAACCGGACCTGTCGTTTTTTTCAAATTTTGCCCGGTTTGGAAAATCCTTCACAATTTTCTCAAAACGCCCCAACTGTGCTTGATTTTGCTCATTTCTGACTCAGTCCGCCCCCCTGGCCCCTTTTAGCAAGGTTTGGGAAAATCCCCATTTTTGACTTTTTCGACACTACCGGCCCTGTCGTTTTTTTCAAATTTTGCCCGGTTTGGAAAATCCTTCACAATTTTCCCAAAACGCCCCAACTGTGCTTGATTTTGCTCCTTTCTGACTCAGTCCGCCCCCTGGCACCTTTTAGCAAGGTTTGGGAAAATCCCCATTTTTGACTTTTTCAACACTACCGGCCCTGTCTTTTTTTCAAATATTGCCCGGTTTGGAAAATCCTTCACAATTTTCACAAAACGCCCCAACTGTGCTTGATTTTGCTCGTTTTTCAATCAGCCCGCCCCCTGGCCCCTTTTAGCAAAAATTTGGCAAAATCCCAATTTTTGACTTTTTCGACACTACCGGACCTGTCGTTTTTTTCAAATTTTGCCCACGTTGGAAAATCCTTCACAATTTTCCCAAAACGCCCCAACTGTGCTTGATTTTGCTCCTTTCTGACTCAGTCCGCCCCCTGGCACCTTTTAGCAAGGTTTGGGAAAATCCCCATTTTTGACTTTTTCGACACTACCGGCCCTGTCTTTTTTTCAAATTTTGCCCGGTTTGGAAAATCCTTCACAATTTTCACAAAACGCCCCAACTGTGCTTGATTTTGCTCGTTTTTCAATCAGCCCGCCCCCTGGCCCCTTTTAGCAAAAATTTGGGAAAATCCCCATTTTTGACTTTTTCGACACTACCGGCCCTGTCGTTTTTTTCAAATTTTGCCCGGTTTGGAAAATCCTTCACAATTTTCCCAAAACGCCCCAACTGTGCTTGATTTTGCTCCTTTCTGACTCAGTCCGCCCCCCTGGCCCGTTTTAGCAAGGTTTGGGAAAATCCCAATTTTTGACTTTTTCGACACTACCGGACCTGTCGTTTTTTTCAAATTTAGCCCACTTTGGAAAATCCTTCACAATTTTCTCAAAACGCCCCAACTGTGCTTGATTTTGCTCCTTTCTGACTCAGTCCACCCCCTGGCACCTTTTAGCAAGGTTTGTGAAAATCCCCATTTTTGACTTTTTCGACACTACCGCCGCTGTCGTTTTTTTAAAATTTTTGCCATCTTTGGAAAATCCTTCACAATTTTCACAAAACGCCCCAACTGTGCTTGATTTTGCTCCTTTTTCACCCAGCCCCCCCCTCTGGCCTCTTTAAGCAAAGTTTGGGAAAATCCCCATTTTTGACTTTTTCGACACTACCGGCACTGTCGTTTTTTTCAAATTTTGCCCGGTTTGGAAAATCCTTCACAATTTTCACAAAACGCCCCAACTGTGCTTGATTTTGCTCCTTCCTGACTCAGTCCGCCCCCTGGCACCTTTTAGCAAGGTTTGGGAAAATCCCCATTTTTGACTTTTTCGACACTACCGGCCCTGTCTTTTTTTCAAATTTTGCCCGGTTTGGAAAATCCTTCACAATTTTCACAAAACGCCCCAACTGTGCTTGATTTTGCTCGTTTTTCAATCAGCCCGCCCCCTGGCCCCTTTTAGCAAAAATTTGGGAAAATCCCCATTTTTGACTTTTTCGACACTACCGGCCCTGTCGTTTTTTTCAAATTTTGCCCGGTTTGGAAAATCCTTCACAATTTTCCCAAAACGCCCCAACTGTGCTTGATTTTGCTCCTTTCTGACTCAGTCCGCCCCCCTGGCCCGTTTTAGCAAGGTTTGGGAAAATCCCAATTTTTGACTTTTTCGACACTACCGGACCTGTCGTTTTTTTCAAATTTAGCCCACTTTGGAAAATCCTTCACAATTTTCTCAAAACGCCCCAACTGTGCTTGATTTTGCTCCTTTCTGACTCAGTCCACCCCCTGGCACCTTTTAGCAAGGTTTGTGAAAATCCCCATTTTTGACTTTTTCGACACTACCGCCGCTGTCGTTTTTTTTAAATTTTTGCCATCTTTGGAAAATCCTTCACAATTTTCACAAAACGCCCCAACTGTGCTTGATTTTGCTCCTTTTTCACCCAGCCCCCCCCTCTGGCCTCTTTAAGCAAAGTTTGGGAAAATCCCCATTTTTGACTTTTTCGACACTACCGGCACTGTCGTTTTTTTCAAATTTTGCCCGGTTTGGAAAATCCTTCACAATTTTCACAAAACGCCCCAACTGTGCTTGATTTTGCTCCTTTCTGACTCAGTCCGCCCCCTGGCACCTTTTAGCAAGGTTTGGGAAAATCCCCATTTTTGACTTTTTCGACACTACCGCCGCTGTCGTTTTTTTTAAATTTTTGCCATCTTTGGAAAATCCTTCACAATTTTCACAAAACGCCCCAACTGTGCTTGATTTTGCTCCTTTTTCACCCAGCCCCCCCCTCTGGCCTCTTTAAGCAAAGTTTGGGAAAATCCCCATTTTTGACTTTTTCGACACTACCGGCACTGTCGTTTTTTTCAAATTTTGCCCGGTTTGGAAAATCCTTCACAATTTTCACAAAACGCCCCAACTGTGCTTGATTTTGCTCCTTTCTGACTCAGTCCGCCCCCTGGCACCTTTTAGCAAGGTTTGGGAAAATCCCCATTTTTGACTTTTTCGACACTACCGGCCCTGTCGTTTTTTTCAAATTTTGCCCGGTTTGGAAAATCTTTCACAATTTTCCCAAAACGCCCCAACTGTGCTTGATTTTGCTCCTTTCTGACTCAGTCCGGCCCCCTGGCCCGTTTTAGCAAGGTTTGTGAAAATCCCCATTTTTGACTTTTTCGACACTACCGCCCCTGTCGTTTTTTTTCAATTTTTACCCGGTTTGGAATATCCTTCACAATTTTCCCAAAACGCCCCAACTGTGCTTGATTTTGCTCCTTTCTGACTCAGTCCGCCCCCTGGCACCTTTTAGCAAGGTTTGGGAAAATCCCCATTTTTGACTTTTTCGACACTACCGGCCCTGTCTTTTTTTCAAATTTTGCCCACTTTGGAAAATCCTTCACAATTTTCACAAAACGCCCCAACTGTGCTTGATTTTGCTCCTTTTTCACCCAGCCCCCCCCCCCCTCTGGCCTCTTTAAGCAAAGTTTGGGAAAATCCCCATTTTTGACTTTTTCGACACTACCGGCACTGTCGTTTTTTTCAAATTTTGCCCGGTTTGGAAAATCCTTCACAATTTTCCCAAAACGCCCCAACTGTGCTTGATTTTGCTCCTTTCTGACTCAGTCCGCCCCCCTGGCCCCTTTTAGCAAGGTTTGGGAAAATCCCCATTTTTGACTTTTTCGACACTACCGGCCCTGTCTTTTTTTTCAAATTTTACCCGGTTTGGAAAATCCTTCACAATTTTCCCAAAACGCCCCAACTGTGCTTGATTTTGCTCCTTTCTGACTCAGTCCGCCCCCTGGCACCTTTTAGCAAGGTTTGGGAAAATCCCCATTTTTGACTTTTTCGACACTACCGGCCCTGTCTTTTTTTTCAAATTTTACCCGGTTTGGAAAATCCTTCACAATTTTCCCAAAACGCCCCAACTGTGCTTGATTTTGCTCCTTTCTGACTCAGTCCGCCCCCTGGCACCTTTTAGCAAGGTTTGGGAAAATCCCCATTTTTGACTTTTTCGACACTACCGGCCCTGTCTTTTTTTTCAAATTTTACCCGGTTTGGAAAATCCTTCACAATTTTCCCTAAACGCCCCAACTGTGCTTGATTTTGCTCCTTTCTGACTCAGTCCGCCCCCTGGCACCTTTTAGCAAGGTTTGGGAAAATCCCCATTTTTGACTTTTTCGACACTACCGGCCCTGTCTTTTTTTTCAAATTTTACCCGGTTTGGAAAATCCTTCACAATTTTCCCAAAACGCCCCAACTGTGCTTGATTTTGCTCCTTTCTTACTCAGTCCGCCCCCCTGGCCCGTTTTAGCAAGGTTTGTGAAAATCCCCATTTTTGACTTTTTCGACACTACCGCCCCTGTCGTTTTTTTCAATTTTTGCCATCTTTGGAAAATCCTTCACAATTTTCACAAAACGCCCCAACTGTGCTTGATTTTGCTCCTTTTTCACCCAGCCCCCCCCCTCTGGCCTCTTTAAGCAAAGTTTGGGAAAATCCCCATTTTTGACTTTTTCGACACTACCGGCACTGTCGTTTTTTTCAAATTTTGCCCGGTTTGGAAAATCCTTCACAATTTTCCCAAAACGCCCCAACTGTGCTTGATTTTGCTCCTTTCTGACTCAGTCCGCCCCCTGGCACCTTTTAGCAAGGTTTGGGAAAATCCCCATTTTTGACTTTTTCAACACTACCGGCCCTGTCTTTTTTTCAAATTTTGCCCGGTTTGGAAAATCCTTCACAATTTTCACAAAACGCCCCAACTGTGCTTGATTTTGCTCGTTTTTCAATCAGCCCGCCCCCTGGCCCCTTTTAGCAAAAATTTGGGAAAATCCCAATTTTTGACTTTTTCGACACTACCGGACCTGTCGTTATTTTCAAATTTTGCCCGGTTTGGAAAATCCTTCACAATTTTCTCAAAACGCCCCAACTGTGCTTGATTTTGCTCATTTCTGACTCAGTCCGCCCCACTGGCCCCTTTTAGCAAGGTTTGGGAAAATCCGCATTTTTGACATTTTCGACACTACCGGCCCTGTCGTTTTTTTCAATTTTTGCCCACTTTGGAAAATCCTTCACAATTTTCACACAACGCCCCAACTGTGCTTGATTTTGCTCCTTTCTTACTTAGTCCGCCCCCCTGGCCCCTTTTAGCAAGGTTTTGGAAAATCCCCATTTTTGACTTTTTCGACACTACCGGACCTGTCGTTTTTTTCAAATTTTGCCCGGTTTGGAAAATCCTTCACAATTTTCTCAAAACGCCCCAACTGTGCTTGATTTTGCTCATTTCTGACTCAGTCCGCCCCCCTGGCCCCTTTTAGCAAGGTTTGGGAAAATCCGCATTTTTGACTTTTTCGACACTACCGGCCCTGTCGTTTTTTTCAATTTTTGCCCACTTTGGAAAATCCTTCACAATTTTCACACAACGCCCCAACTGTGCTTGATTTTGCTCCTTTCTGACTCAGCCCGCCCCCCTGGCCCCTTTTAGCAAGGTTTGGGAAAATCCCCATTTTTGACTTTTTCGACACTACCGGCCCTGTCGTTTTTTTCAATTTTTGCCCACTATGGAAAATCCTTCACAATTTTCACAAAACGCCCCAACTGTGCTTGATTTTGCTCGTTTTTCACTCAGCCCCCCCCTCTGGCCTCTTTAAGCAAGGATTTGGGAAAATCCCCATTTTTGACTTTTTCGACACTACCGGCCCTGTCTTTTTTTCAAATTTTGCCCGGTTTGGAAAATCCTTCACAATTTTCACAAAACGCCCCAACTGTGCTTGATTTTGCTCGTTTTTCAATCAGCCCGCCCCCTGGCCCCTTTTAGCAAAAATTTGGGAAAATCCCCATTTTTGACTTTTTCGACACTACCGGCCCTGTCGTTTTTTTCAAATTTTGCCCGGTTTGGAAAATCCTTCACAATTTTCCCAAAACGCCCCAACTGTGCTTGATTTTGCTCCTTTCTGACTCAGTCCGCCCCCCTGGCCCGTTTTAGCAAGGTTTGTGAAAATCCCCATTTTTGACTTTTTCGACACTACCGCCCCTGTCGTTTTTTTCAATTTTTGCCATCTTTGGAAAATCCTTCACAATTTTCACAAAACGCCCCAACTGTGCTTGATTTTGCTCCTTTTTCACCCAGCCCCCCCCCTCTGGCCTCTTTAAGCAAAGTTTGGGAAAATCCCCATTTTTGACTTTTTCGACACTACCGGCACTGTCGTTTTTTTCAAATTTTGCCCGGTTTGGAAAATCCTTCACAATTTTCCCAAAACGCCCCAACTGTGCTTGATTTTGCTCCTTTCTGACTCAGTCCGCCCCCTGGCACCTTTTAGCAAGGTTTGGGAAAATCCCCATTTTTGACTTTTTCAACACTACCGGCCCTGTCTTTTTTTCAAATTTTGCCCGGTTTGGAAAATCCTTCACAATTTTCTCAAAACGCCCCAACTGTGCTTGATTTTGCTCGTTTTTCAATCAGCCCGCCCCTTGGCCCCTTTTAGCAAAAATTTGGGAAAATCCCAATTTTTGACTTTTTCGACACTACCGGACCTGTCGTTTTTTTCAAATTTTGCCCACGTTGGAAAATCCTTCACAATTTTCCCAAAACGCCCCAACTGTGCTTGATTTTGCTCCTTTCTGACTCAGTCCGCCCCCTGGCACCTTTTAGCAAGGTTTGGGAAAATCCCCATTTTTGACTTTTTCGACACTACCGGCCCTGTCGTTTTTTTCAATTTTTGCCCACTATGGAAAATCCTTCACAATTTTCACAAAACACCCCAACTGTGGTTGATTTTGCTCGTTTTTCACTCAGCCCCCCCTCTGGCCTCTTTAAGCAAATTTTGTGAAAATCCCCATTTTTGACTTTTTCGACACTACCGGCCCTGTCGTTTTTTTCAATTTTTGCCCACTTTGGAAAATCCTTCACAATTTTCACACAACGCCCCAACTGTGCTTGATTTTGCTCCTTTCTGACTCAGCCCGCCCCCCTGGCCCCTTTTAGCAAGGTTTGGGAAAATCCCCATTTTTGACTTTTTCGACACTACCGGCCCTGTCGTTTTTTTCAAATTTTGCCCGGTTTGGAAAATCCTTCACAATTTTCACAAAACGCCCCAACTGTGCTTGATTTTGCTCCTTTCTGACTCAGTCCGCCCCCCTGGCCCCTTTTAGCAAGGTTTGGGAAAATCCCCATTTTTGACTTTTTCGACACTACCGGCCCTGTCTTTTTTTTCAATTTATGCCCGGTTTGGAAAATCCTTCACAATTTTCTCAAAACGCCCCAACTGTGCTTGATTTTGCTCATTTCTGACTCAGTCCGCCCCCCTGGCCCCTTTTAGCAAGGTTTGGGAAAATCCGCATTTTTGCCTTTTTCGACACTACCGGCCCTGTCGTTTTTTTCAATTTTTGCCCACTTTGGAAAATCCTTCACAATTTTCACAAAACGCCCCAACTGTGCTTGATTTTGCTCCTTTCTGACTCAGTCCGCCCCCCTGGCAACTTTTAGCAAGGTTTGGGAAAATCCCCATTTTTGACTTTTTCGACACTACCGGCCCTGTCTTTTTTTCAAATTTTGCCCGGTTTGGAAAATCCTTCACAATTTTCACAAAACGCCCCAACTGTGCTTGATTTTGCTCGTTTTTCAATCAGCCCGCCCCCTGGCCCCTTTTAGCAAGGTTTGTGAAAATCCCCATTTTTGACTTTTTCGACACTACCGGCCCTGTCGTTTTTTTCAATTTTTGTCCGGTTTGGAAAATCCTTCACAATTTTCCCAAAACGCCCCAACTGTGCTTGATTTTGCTCCTTTCTGACTCAGTCCGCCCCCCTGGCCCCTTTTAGCAAGGTTTTGGAAAATCCCCATTTTTGACTTTTTCGACACTACCGGACCTGTCGTTTTTTTCAAATTTTGCCCGGTTTGGAAAATCCTTCACAATTTTCACAAAACGCCCCAACTGTGCTTGATTTTGCTCGTTTTTCAATCAGCCCGCCCCCTGGCCCCTTTTAGCAAAAATTTGGGAAAATCCCCATTTTTGACTTTTTCGACACTACCGGCCCTGTCTTTTTTTTCAATTTATGCCCGGTTTGGAAAATCCTTCACAATTTTCTCAAAACGCCCCAACTGTGCTTGATTTTGCTCATTTCTGACTCAGTCCGCCCCCCTGGCCCCTTTTAGCAAGGTTTGGGAAAATCCGCATTTTTGCCTTTTTCGACACTACCGGCCCTGTCGTTTTTTTCAATTTTTGCCCACTTTGGAAAATCCTTCACAATTTTCCCAAAACGCCCCAACTGTGCTTGATTTTGCTCCTTTCTGACTCAGTCCGCCCCCTGGCAACTTTTAGCAAGGTTTGGGAAAATCCCCATTTTTGACTTTTTCGACACTACCGGCCCTGTCTTTTTTTCAAATTTTGCCCGGTTTGGAAAATCCTTCACAATTTTCCCAAAACGCCCCAACTGTGCTTGATTTTGCTCCTTTCTGACTCAGTCCGCCCCCCTGGCCCCTTTTAGCAAGGTTTTGGAAAATCCCCATTTTTGACTTTTTCGACACTACCGGACCTGTCGTTTTTTTCAAATTTTGCCCGGTTTGGAAAATCCTTCACAATTTTCACAAAACGCCCCAACTGTGCTTGATTTTGCTCGTTTTTCAATCAGCCCGCCCCCTGGCCCCTTTTAGCAAAAATTTGGGAAAATCCCACTTTTTGACTTTTTCGACACTACCGGACCTGTCGTTTTTTTCAAATTTTGCCCACTTTGGAAAATCCTTCACAATTTTCTCAAAACGCCCCAACTGTGCTTGATTTTGCTCCTTTCTGACTCAGTCCACCCCCTGGCACCTTTTAGCAATGTTTGGGAAAATCCCCATTTTTGACTTTTTCGACACTACCGGCCCTGTCGTTTTTTTCAATTATTGCCCACTTTGGAAAATCCTTCACAATTTTCACACAACGCCCCAACTGTGCTTGATTTTGCTCCTTTCTGACTCAGCCCGCCCCCCTGGCCCCTTTTAGCAAGGTTTGGGAAAATCCCCATTTTTGACTTTTTCGACACTACCGGCCCTGTCGTTTTTTTCAATTTTTGCCCACTATGGAAAATCCTTCACAATTTTCACAAAACGCCCCAACTGTGCTTGATTTTGCTCGTTTTTCACTCAGCCCCCCCCTCTGGCCTCTTTAAGCAAATTTTGTGAAAATCCCCATTTTTGACTTTTTCGACACAACCGGACCTGTCGTTTTTTTCAAATTTTGCCCACTATGGAAAATCCTTCACAATTTTCTCAAAACGCCCCAACTGTGCTTGATTTTGCTCATTTCTGACTCAGTCCGCCCCCCTGGCCCCTTTTAGCAAGGTTTGGGAAAATCCCCATTTTTGACTTTTTCGACACTACCGGCCCTGTCGTTTTTTTCAAATTTTGCCCGGTTTGGAAAATCCTTCACAATTTTCCCAAAACGCCCCAACTGTGCTTGATTTTGCTCCTTTCTGACTCAGTCCGCCCCCTGGCACCTTTTAGCAAGGTTTGGGAAAATCCCCATTTTTGACTTTTTCAACACTACCGGCCCTGTCTTTTTTTCAAATTTTGCCCGGTTTGGAAAATCCTTCACAATTTTCACAAAACGCCCCAACTGTGCTTGATTTTGCTCGTTTTTCAATCAGCCCGCCCCCTGGCCCCTTTTAGCAAAAATTTGGGAAAATCCCCATTTTTGACTTTTTCGACACTACCGGCCCTGTCGTTTTTTTCAAATTTTGCCCGGTTTGGAAAATCCTTCACAATTTTCCCAAAACGCCCCAACTGTGCTTGATTTTGCTCGTTTTTCACCCAGCCCCCCCCCCTCTGGCCTCTTTAAGCAAAGTTTGGGAAAATCCCCATTTTTGACTTTTTCGACACTACCGGCACTGTCGTTTTTTTCAAATTTTGCCCGGTTTGGAAAATCCTTCACAATTTTCACAAAACGCCCCAACTGTGCTTGATATTGCTCGTTTTTCAATCAGCCCGCCCCCTGGCCCCTTTTAGCAAAAATTTGGGAAAATCCCCATTTTTGACTTTTTCGACACTACCGGCCCTGTCTTTTTTTTCAAATTTTACCCGGTTTGGAAAATCCTTCACAATTTTCCCAAAACGCCCCAACTGTGCTTGATTTTGCTCCTTTCTGACTCAGTCCGCCCCCTGGCACCTTTTAGCAAGGTTTGGGAAAATCCCCATTTTTGACTTTTTCGACACTACCGGCCCTGTCGTTTTTTTCAAATTTTGCCCGGTTTGGAAAATCCTTCACAATTTTCCCAAAACGCCCCAACTGTGCTTGATTTTGCTCCTTTCTGACTCAGCCCGCCCCCCTGGCCCCTTTTAGCAAGGTTTGGGAAAATCCCCATTTTTGACTTTTTCGACACTACCGGCCCTGTCTTTTTTTCAAATTTTGCCCGGTTTGGAAAATCCTTCACAATTTTCAATAAAACGCCCCAACTGTGCTTGATTTTGCTCCTTTCTTACTTAGTCCGCCCCCCTGGCCCCTTTTAGCAAGGTTTGGGAAAATCCCCATTTTTGACTTTTTCGACACTACTGGCCCCTTCTTTTTTTTTCAAATTTTACCCGGTTTGGAAAATCCTTCACAATTTTCCCAAAACGCCCCAACTGTGCTTGATTTTGCTCCTTTCTGACTCAGTCCGCCCCCCTGGCCCGTTTTAGCAAGGTTTGGGAAAATCCCCATTTTTGACTTTTTCGACACTACCGGCCCTGTCTTTTTTTTCAAATTTTACCCGGTTTGGAAAATCCTTCACAATTTTCCCAAAACGCCCCAACTGTGCTTGATTTTGCTCCTTTCTGACTCAGTCCGCCCCCTGGCACCTTTTAGCAAGGTTTGGGAAAATCCCCATTTTTGACTTTTTCGACACTACCGGCCCTGTCTTTTTTTTCAAATTTTACCCGGTTTGGAAAATCCTTCACAATTTTCCCTAAACGCCCCAACTGTGCTTGATTTTGCTCCTTTCTGACTCAGTCCGCCCCCTGGCACCTTTTAGCAAGGTTTGGGAAAATCCCCATTTTTGACTTTTTCGACACTACCGGCCCTGTCTTTTTTTTCAAATTTTACCCGGTTTGGAAAATCCTTCACAATTTTCCCAAAACGCCCCAACTGTGCTTGATTTTGCTCCTTTCTGACTCAGTCCGCCCCCTGGCACCTTTTAGCAAGGTTTGGGAAAATCCCCATTTTTGACTTTTTCGACACTACCGGCCCTGTCTTTTTTTCAAATTTTGCCCGGTTTGGAAAATCCTTCACAATTTTCACAAAACGCCCCAACTGTGCTTGATTTTGCTCGTTTTTCAATCAGCCCGCCCCCTGGCCCCTTTTAGCAAAAATTTGGGAAAATCCCCATTTTTGACTTTTTCGACACTACCGGCCCTGTCGTTTTTTTCAAATTTTGCCCGGTTTGGAAAATCCTTCACAATTTTCCCAAAACGCCCCAACTGTGCTTGATTTTGCTCCTTTCTTACTCAGTCCGCCCCCCTGGCCCGTTTTAGCAAGGTTTGTGAAAATCCCCATTTTTGACTTTTTCGACACTACCGCCCCTGTCGTTTTTTTCAATTTTTGCCATCTTTGGAAAATCCTTCACAATTTTCACAAAACGCCCCAACTGTGCTTGATTTTGCTCCTTTTTCACCCAGCCCCCCCCCTCTGGCCTCTTTAAGCAAAGTTTGGGAAAATCCCCATTTTTGACTTTTTCGACACTACCGGCACTGTCGTTTTTTTCAAATTTTGCCCGGTTTGGAAAATCCTTCACAATTTTCCCAAAACGCCCCAACTGTGCTTGATTTTGCTCCTTTCTGACTCAGTCCGCCCCCTGGCACCTTTTAGCAAGGTTTGGGAAAATCCCCATTTTTGACTTTTTCAACACTACCGGCCCTGTCTTTTTTTCAAATTTTGCCCGGTTTGGAAAATCCTTCACAATTTTCACAAAACGCCCCAACTGTGCTTGATTTTGCTCGTTTTTCAATCAGCCCGCCCCCTGGCCCCTTTTAGCAAAAATTTGGGAAAATCCCAATTTTTGACTTTTTCGACACTACCGGACCTGTCGTTATTTTCAAATTTTGCCCGGTTTGGAAAATCCTTCACAATTTTCTCAAAACGCCCCAACTGTGCTTGATTTTGCTCATTTCTGACTCAGTCCGCCCCACTGGCCCCTTTTAGCAAGGTTTGGGAAAATCCGCATTTTTGACATTTTCGACACTACCGGCCCTGTCGTTTTTTTCAATTTTTGCCCACTTTGGAAAATCCTTCACAATTTTCACACAACGCCCCAACTGTGCTTGATTTTGCTCCTTTCTTACTTAGTCCGCCCCCCTGGCCCCTTTTAGCAAGGTTTTGGAAAATCCCCATTTTTGACTTTTTCGACACTACCGGACCTGTCGTTTTTTTCAAATTTTGCCCGGTTTGGAAAATCCTTCACAATTTTCTCAAAACGCCCCAACTGTGCTTGATTTTGCTCATTTCTGACTCAGTCCGCCCCCCTGGCCCCTTTTAGCAAGGTTTGGGAAAATCCGCATTTTTGACTTTTTCGACACTACCGGCCCTGTCGTTTTTTTCAATTTTTGCCCACTTTGGAAAATCCTTCACAATTTTCACACAACGCCCCAACTGTGCTTGATTTTGCTCCTTTCTGACTCAGCCCGCCCCCCTGGCCCCTTTTAGCAAGGTTTGGGAAAATCCCCATTTTTGACTTTTTCGACACTACCGGCCCTGTCGTTTTTTTCAATTTTTGCCCACTATGGAAAATCCTTCACAATTTTCACAAAACGCCCCAACTGTGCTTGATTTTGCTCGTTTTTCACTCAGCCCCCCCCTCTGGCCTCTTTAAGCAAGGATTTGGGAAAATCCCCATTTTTGACTTTTTCGACACTACCGGCCCTGTCTTTTTTTCAAATTTTGCCCGGTTTGGAAAATCCTTCACAATTTTCACAAAACGCCCCAACTGTGCTTGATTTTGCTCGTTTTTCAATCAGCCCGCCCCCTGGCCCCTTTTAGCAAAAATTTGGGAAAATCCCCATTTTTGACTTTTTCGACACTACCGGCCCTGTCGTTTTTTTCAAATTTTGCCCGGTTTGGAAAATCCTTCACAATTTTCCCAAAACGCCCCAACTGTGCTTGATTTTGCTCCTTTCTGACTCAGTCCGCCCCCTGGCACCTTTTAGCAAGGTTTGGGAAAATCCCCATTTTTGACTTTTTCAACACTACCGGCCCTGTCTTTTTTTCAAATTTTGCCCGGTTTGGAAAATCCTTCACAATTTTCTCAAAACGCCCCAACTGTGCTTGATTTTGCTCGTTTTTCAATCAGCCCGCCCCTTGGCCCCTTTTAGCAAAAATTTGGGAAAATCCCAATTTTTGACTTTTTCGACACTACCGGACCTGTCGTTTTTTTCAAATTTTGCCCACGTTGGAAAATCCTTCACAATTTTCCCAAAACGCCCCAACTGTGCTTGATTTTGCTCCTTTCTGACTCAGTCCGCCCCCTGGCACCTTTTAGCAAGGTTTGGGAAAATCCCCATTTTTGACTTTTTCGACACTACCGGCCCTGTCGTTTTTTTCAATTTTTGCCCACTATGGAAAATCCTTCACAATTTTCACAAAACACCCCAACTGTGGTTGATTTTGCTCGTTTTTCACTCAGCCCCCCCTCTGGCCTCTTTAAGCAAATTTTGTGAAAATCCCCATTTTTGACTTTTTCGACACTACCGGCCCTGTCGTTTTTTTCAATTTTTGCCCACTTTGGAAAATCCTTCACAATTTTCACACAACGCCCCAACTGTGCTTGATTTTGCTCCTTTCTGACTCAGCCCGCCCCCCTGGCCCCTTTTAGCAAGGTTTGGGAAAATCCCCATTTTTGACTTTTTCGACACTACCGGCCCTGTCGTTTTTTTCAATTATGCCCGGTTTGGAAAATCCTTCACAATTTTCACAAAACGCCCCAACTGTGCTTGATTTTGCTCGTTTTTCAATCAGCCCGCCCCCTGGCCCCTTTTAGCAAAAATTTGGGAAAATCCCACATTTTGACTTTTTCGACACTACCGGACCTGTCGTGTTTTTCAAATTTTGCCCACTTTGGAAAATCCTTCACAATTTTCTCAAAACGCCCCAACTGTGCTTGATTTTGCTCCTTTCTGACTCAGTCCACCCCCTGGCACCTTTTAGCAAGGCTTGGGAAAATCCCCATTTTTGACTTTTTCGACACTACCGGCCCTGTCGTTTTTTTCAATTTTTGCCCACTATGGAAAATCCTTCACAATTTTCACAAAACACCCCAACTGTGGTTGATTTTGCTCGTTTTTCACTCAGCCCCCCCTCTGGCCTCTTTAAGCAAATTTTGTGAAAATCCCCATTTTTGACTTTTTCGACACTACCGGCCCTGTCGTTTTTTTCAATTTTTGCCCACTTTGGAAAATCCTTCACAATTTTCACACAACGCCCCAACTGTGCTTGATTTTGCTCCTTTCTGACTCAGCCCGCCCCCCTGGCCCCTTTTAGCAAGGTTTGGGAAAATCCCCATTTTTGACTTTTTCGACACTACCGGCCCTGTCGTTTTTTTCAATTTTTGCCCACTTTGGAAAATCCTTCACAATTTTCACACAACGCCCCAACTGTGCTTGATTTTGCTCCTTTCTGACTCAGCCCGCCCCCCTGGCCCCTTTTAGCAAGGTTTGTGAAAATCCCCATTTTTGACTTTTTCGACACTACCGGCCTGTAGTTTTTTTCAATTTTTGCCCACTATGGAAAATCCTTCACAATTTTCACAAAACGCCCCAACTGTGCTTGATTTTGCTCGTTTTTCACTCAGCCCCCCCCTCTGGCCTCTTTAAGCAAATTTTGTGAAAATCCCCATTTTTGACTTTTTCGACACAACCGGACCTGTCGTTTTTTTCAAATTTTGCCCGGTTTGGAAAATCCTTCACAATTTTCTCAAAACGCCCCAACTGTGCTTGATTTTGCTCATTTCTGACTCAGTCCGCCCCCCTGGCCCCTTTTAGCAAGGTTTGGGAAAATCCCCATTTTTGACTTTTTCGACACTACCGGCCCTGTCGTTTTTTTCAAATTTTGCCCGGTTTGGAAAATCCTTCACAATTTTCCCAAAACGCCCCAACTGTGCTTGATTTTGCTCCTTTCTGACTCAGTCCGCCCCCCTGGCCCCTTTTAGCAAGGTTTGGGAAAATCCCCATTTTTGACTTTTTCGACACTACCGGCCCTGTCGTTTTTTCAAATTTTGCCCGGTTTGGAAAATCCTTCACAATTTTCCCAAAACGCCCCAACTGTGCTTGATTTTGCTCCTTTCTTACTTAGTCCGCCCCCCTGGCCCCTTTTAGCAAGGTTTTGGAAAATCCCCATTTTTGACTTTTTCGACACTACCGGACCTGTCGTTTTTTTCAATTTTTGCCCGGTTTGGAAAATCCTTCACAATTTTCTCAGAACGCCCCAACTGTGCTTGATTTTGCTCATTTCTGACTCAGTCCGCCCCACTGGCCCCTTTTAGCAAGGTTTGGGTAAATCCGCATTTTTGACTTTTTCGACACTACCGGCCCTGTCGTTTTTTTCAAATTTTGCCCGGTTTGGAAAATCCTTCACAATTTTCCCAAAACGCCCCAACTGTGCTTGATTTTGCTCCTTTCTGACTCAGTCCGCCCCCCTGGCCCCTTTTAGCAAGGTTTGGGAAAATCCCCATTTTTGACTTTTTCGACACTACCGGCCCTGTCTTTTTTTTCAATTTATGCCCGGTTTGGAAAATCCTTCACAATTTTCTCAAAACGCCCCAACTGTGCTTGATTTTGCTCATTTCTGACTCAGTCCGCCCCCCTGGCCCCTTTTAGCAAGGTTTGGGAAAATCCGCATTTTTGCCTTTTTCGACACTACCGGCCCTGTCGTTTTTTTCAATTTTTGCCCACTTTGGAAAATCCTTCACAATTTTCCCAAAACGCCCCAACTGTGCTTGATTTTGCTCCTTTCTGACTCAGTCCGCCCCCTGGCAACTTTTAGCAAGGTTTGGGAAAATCCCCATTTTTGACTTTTTCGACACTACCGGCCCTGTCTTTTTTTCAAATTTTGCCCGGTTTGGAAAATCCTTCACAATTTTCACAAAACGCCCCAACTGTGCTTGATTTTGCTCGTTTTTCAATCAGCCCGCCCCCTGGCCCCTTTTAGCAAGGTTTGTGAAAATCCCCATTTTTGACTTTTTCGACACTACCGGCCCTGTCGTTTTTTTCAATTTTTGCCCACTTTGGAAAATCCTTCACAATTTTCACAAAACGCCCCAACTGTGCTTGATTTTGCTCCTTTTTCACCCAGCCCCCCCCTCTGGCCTCTTTAAGCAAAGTTTGGGAAAATCCCCATTTTTGACTTTTTCGACACTACCGGCACTGTCGTTTTTTTCAAATTTTGTCCGGTTTGGAAAATCCTTCACAATTTTCCCAAAACGCCCCAACTGTGCTTGATTTTGCTCCTTTCTGACTCAGTCCGCCCCCCTGGCCCCTTTTAGCAAGGTTTTGGAAAATCCCCATTTTTGACTTTTTCGACACTACCGGACCTGTCGTTTTTTTCAAATTTTGCCCGGTTTGGAAAATCCTTCACAATTTTCACAAAACGCCCCAACTGTGCTTGATTTTGCTCGTTTTTCAATCAGCCCGCCCCCTGGCCCCTTTTAGCAAAAATTTGGGAAAATCCCCATTTTTGACTTTTTCGACACTACCGGCCCTGTCTTTTTTTTCAATTTATGCCCGGTTTGGAAAATCCTTCACAATTTTCTCAAAACGCCCCAACTGTGCTTGATTTTGCTCATTTCTGACTCAGTCCGCCCCCCTGGCCCCTTTTAGCAAGGTTTGGGAAAATCCGCATTTTTGCCTTTTTCGACACTACCGGCCCTGTCGTTTTTTTCAATTTTTGCCCACTTTGGAAAATCCTTCACAATTTTCCCAAAACGCCCCAACTGTGCTTGATTTTGCTCCTTTCTGACTCAGTCCGCCCCCTGGCAACTTTTAGCAAGGTTTGGGAAAATCCCCATTTTTGACTTTTTCGACACTACCGGCCCTGTCTTTTTTTCAAATTTTGCCCGGTTTGGAAAATCCTTCACAATTTTCACAAAACGCCCCAACTGTGCTTGATTTTGCTCGTTTTTCAATCAGCCCGCCCCCTGGCCCCTTTTAGCAAGGTTTGTGAAAATCCCCATTTTTGACTTTTTCGACACTACCGGCCCAGTCGTTTTTTTCAAATTTTGTCCGGTTTGGAAAATCCTTCACAATTTTCCCAAAACGCCCCAACTGTGCTTGATTTTGCTCCTTTCTGACTCAGTCCGCCCCCCTGGCCCCTTTTAGCAAGGTTTTGGAAAATCCCCATTTTTGACTTTTTCGACACTACCGGACCTGTCGTTTTTTTCAAATTTTGCCCGGTTTGGAAAATCCTTCACAATTTTCACAAAACGCCCCAACTGTGCTTGATTTTGCTCGTTTTTCAATCAGCCCGCCCCCTGGCCCCTTTTAGCAAAAATTTGGGAAAATCCCACTTTTTGACTTTTTCGACACTACCGGACCTGTCGTTTTTTTCAAATTTTGCCCACTTTGGAAAATCCTTCACAATTTTCTCAAAACGCCCCAACTGTGCTTGATTTTGCTCCTTTCTGACTCAGTCCACCCCCTGGCACCTTTTAGCAATGTTTGGGAAAATCCCCATTTTTGACTTTTTCGACACTACCGGCCCTGTCGTTTTTTTCAAATTTTGCCCGGTTTGGAAAATCCTTCACAATTTTCCCAAAACGCCCCAACTGTGCTTGATTTTGCTCGTTTTTCACCCAGCCCCCCCCCCTCTGGCCTCTTTAAGCAAAGTTTGGGAAAATCCCCATTTTTGACTTTTTCGACACTACCGGCACTGTCGTTTTTTTCAAATTTTGCCCGGTTTGGAAAATCCTTCACAATTTTCACAAAACGCCCCAACTGTGCTTGATATTGCTCGTTTTTCAATCAGCCCGCCCCCTGGCCCCTTTTAGCAAAAATTTGGGAAAATCCCCATTTTTGACTTTTTCGACACTACCGGCCCTGTCTTTTTTTTCAAATTTTACCCGGTTTGGAAAATCCTTCACAATTTTCCCAAAACGCCCCAACTGTGCTTGATTTTGCTCCTTTCTGACTCAGTCCGCCCCCTGGCACCTTTTAGCAAGGTTTGGGAAAATCCCCATTTTTGACTTTTTCGACACTACCGGCCCTGTCGTTTTTTTCAAATTTTGCCCGGTTTGGAAAATCCTTCACAATTTTCCCAAAACGCCCCAACTGTGCTTGATTTTGCTCCTTTCTGACTCAGCCCGCCCCCCTGGCCCCTTTTAGCAAGGTTTGGGAAAATCCCCATTTTTGACTTTTTCGACACTACCGGCCCTGTCTTTTTTTCAAATTTTGCCCGGTTTGGAAAATCCTTCACAATTTTCAATAAAACGCCCCAACTGTGCTTGATTTTGCTCCTTTCTTACTTAGTCCGCCCCCCTGGCCCCTTTTAGCAAGGTTTGGGAAAATCCCCATTTTTGACTTTTTCGACACTACTGGCCCCTTCTTTTTTTTCAAATTTTACCCGGTTTGGAAAATCCTTCACAATTTTCCCAAAACGCCCCAACTGTGCTTGATTTTGCTCCTTTCTGACTCAGTCCGCCCCCCTGGCCCGTTTTAGCAAGGTTTGGGAAAATCCCAATTTTTGACTTTTTCGACACTACCGGACCTGTCGTTTTTTTCAAATTTTGCCCACTTTGGAAAATCCTTCACAATTTTCTCAAAACGCCCCAACTGTGCTTGATTTTGCTCCTTTCTGACTCAGTCCACCCCCTGGCACCTTTTAGCAAGGATTGTGAAAATCCCCATTTTTGACTTTTTCGACACTACCGGCCCTGTCGTTTTTTTCAATTTTTGCCCTCTTTGGAAAATCCTTCACAATTTTCACAAAACGCCCCAACTGTGCTTGATTTTGCTCCTTTTTCACCCAGCCCCCCCCCTCTGGCCTCTTTAAGCAAAGTTTGGGAAAATCCCCATTTTTGACTTTTTCGACACTACCGGCACTGTCGTTTTTTTCAAATTTTGCCCACTTTGGAAAATCCTTCACAATTTTCACACAACGCCCCAACTGTGCTTGATTTTGCTCCTTTCTGACTCAGCCCGCCCCCCTGGCCCCTTTTAGCAAGGTTTGGGAAAATCCCCATTTTTGACTTTTTCGACACTACCGGCCCTGTCGTTTTTTTCAATTTTTGCCCACTATGGAAAATCCTTCACAATTTTCACAAAACGCCCCAACTGTGCTTGATTTTGCTCGTTTTTCACTCAGCCCCCCCCTCTGGCCTCTTTAAGCAAATTTTGTGAAAATCCCCATTTTTGACTTTTTCGACACAACCGGACCTGTCGTTTTTTTCAAATTTTGCCTGGTTTGGAAAATCCTTCACAATTTTCTCAAAACGCCCCAACTGTGCTTGATTTTGCTCATTTCTGACTCAGTCCGCCCCCCTGGCCCCTTTTAGCAAGGTTTGGGAAAATCCCCATTTTTGACTTTTTCGACACTACCGGCCCTGTCGTTTTTTTCAAATTTTGCCCGGTTTGGAAAATCCTTCACAATTTTCCCAAAACGCCCCAACTGTGCTTGATTTTGCTCCTTTCTTACTCAGTCCGCCCCCTGGCACCTTTTTAGCAAGGTTTGGGAAAATCCCCATTTTTGACTTTTTCAACACTACCGGCCCTGTCTTTTTTTCAAATTTTGCCCGGTTTGGAAAATCCTTCACAATTTTCACAAAACGCCCCAACTGTGCTTGATTTTGCTCGTTTTTCAATCAGCCCGCCCCCTGGCCCCTTTTAGCAAAAATTTGGCAAAATCCCAATTTTTGACTTTTTCCACACTACCGGACCTGTCGTTTTTTTCAAATTTTGCCCACGTTGGAAAATCCTTCACAATTTTCCCAAAACGCCCCAACTGTGCTTGATTTTGCTCCTTTCTGACTCAGTCCGCCCCCTGGCACCTTTTAGCAAGGTTTGGGAAAATCCCCATTTTTGACTTTTTCGACACTACCGGCCCTGTCTTTTTTTCAAATTTTGCCCGGTTTGGAAAATCCTTCACAATTTTCACAAAACGCCCCAACTGTGCTTGATTTTGCTCGTTTCTGACTCAGTCCGCCCCCCTGGCCCGTTTTAGCAAGGTTTGGGAAAATCCCAATTTTTGACTTTTTCGACACTACCGGACCTGTCGTTTTTTTCAAATTTAGCCCACTTTGGAAAATCCTTCACAATTTTCTCAAAACGCCCCAACTGTGCTTGATTTTGCTCCTTTCTGACTCAGTCCACCCCCTGGCACCTTTTAGCAAGGTTTGTGAAAATCCCCATTTTTGACTTTTTCGACACTACCGCCGCTGTCGTTTTTTTTAAATTTTCGCCATCTTTGGAAAATCCTTCACAATTTTCACAAAACGCCCCAACTGTGCTTGATTTTGCTCCTTTTTCACCCAGCCCCCCCCTCTGGCCTCTTTAAGCAAAGTTTGGGAAAATCCCCATTTTTGACTTTTTCGACACTACCGGCACTGTCGTTTTTTTCAAATTTTGCCCGGTTTGGAAAATCCTTCACAATTTTCACAAAACGCCCCAACTGTGCTTGATTTTGCTCCTTTCTGACTCAGTCCGCCCCCTGGCACCTTTTAGCAAGGTTTGGGAAAATCCCCATTTTTGACTTTTTCGACACTACCGGCCCTGTCGTTTTTTTCAAATTTTGCCCGGTTTGGAAAATCTTTCACAATTTTCCCAAAACGCCCCAACTGTGCTTGATTTTGCTCCTTTCTGACTCAGTCCGCCCCCCTGGCCCGTTTTAGCAAGGTTTGTGAAAATCCCCATTTTTGACTTTTTCGACACTACCGCCCCTGTCGTTTTTTTCAATTTTTACCCGGTTTGGAATATCCTTCACAATTTTCCCAAAACGCCCCAACTGTGCTTGATTTTGCTCCTTTCTGACTCAGTCCGCCCCCTGGCACCTTTTAGCAAGGTTTGGGAAAATCCCCATTTTTGACTTTTTCGACACTACCGGCCCTGTCTTTTTTTCAAATTTTGCCCACTTTGGAAAATCCTTCACAATTTTCACAAAACGCCCCAACTGTGCTTGATTTTGCTCCTTTTTCACCCAGCCCCCCCCCTCTGGCACCTTTTAGCAAGGTTTGGGAAAATCCCCATTTTTGACTTTTTCGACACTACCGGCCCTGTCTTTTTTTTCAAATTTTGCCCGGTTTGGAAAATCCTTCACAATTTTCCCAAAACGCCCCAACTGTGCTTGATTTTGCTCCTTTCTGACTCAGTCCGCCCCCCTGGCCCCTTTTAGCAAGGTTTGGGAAAATCCCCATTTTTGACTTTTTCGACACTACCGGCCCTGTCTTTTTTTTCAAATTTTACCCGGTTTGGAAAATCCTTCACAATTTTCCCAAAACGCCCCAACTGTGCTTGATTTTGCTCCTTTCTGACTCAGTCCGCCCCCTGGCACCTTTTAGCAAGGTTTGGGAAAATCCCCATTTTTGACTTTTTCGACACTACCGGCCCTGTCTTTTTTTTCAAATTTTACCCGGTTTGGAAAATCCTTCACAATTTTCCCAAAACGCCCCAACTGTGCTTGATTTTGCTCCTTTCTGACTCAGTCCGCCCCCTGGCACCTTTTAGCAAGGTTTGGGAAAATCCCCATTTTTGACTTTTTCGACACTACCGGCCCTGTCTTTTTTTTCAAATTTTACCCGGTTTGGAAAATCCTTCACAATTTTCCCAAAACGCCCCAACTGTGCTTGATTTTGCTCCTTTCTGACTCAGTCCGCCCCCTGGCACCTTTTAGCAAGGTTTGGGAAAATCCCCATTTTTGACTTTTTCGACACTACCGGCCCTGTCTTTTTTTTCAAATTTTACCCGGTTTGGAAAATCCTTCACAATTTTCCCAAAACGCCCCAACTGTGCTTGATTTTGCTCCTTTCTGACTCAGTCCGCCCCCTGGCACCTTTTAGCAAGGTTTGGGAAAATCCCCATTTTTGACTTTTTCGACACTACCGGCCCTGTCTTTTTTTCAAATTTTGCCCGGTTTGGAAAATCCTTCACAATTTTCACAAAACGCCCCAACTGTGCTTGATTTTGCTCGTTTTTCAATCAGCCCGCCCCCTGGCCCCTTTTAGCAAAAATTTGGGAAAATCCCCATTTTTGACTTTTTCGACACTACCGGCCCTGTCGTTTTTTTCAAATTTTGCCCGGTTTGGAAAATCCTTCACAATTTTCCCAAAACGCCCCAACTGTGCTTGATTTTGCTCCTTTCTGACTCAGTCCGCCCCCCTGGCCCGTTTTAGCAAGGTTTGTGAAAATCCCCATTTTTGACTTTTTCGACACTACCGCCCCTGTCGTTTTTTTCAAATTTTGCCCGGTTTGGAAAATCCTTCACAATTTTCACAAAACGCCCCAACTGTGCTTGATTTTGCTCGTTTCTGACTCAGTCCGCCCCCCTGGCCCGTTTTAGCAAGGTTTGGGAAAATCCCAATTTTTGACTTTTTCGACACTACCGGACCTGTCGTTTTTTTCAAATTTAGCCCACTTTGGAAAATCCTTCACAATTTTCTCAAAACGCCCCAACTGTGCTTGATTTTGCTCCTTTCTGACTCAGTCCACCCCCTGGCACCTTTTAGCAAGGTTTGTGAAAATCCCCATTTTTGACTTTTTCGACACTACCGCCGCTGTCGTTTTTTTTAAATTTTCGCCATCTTTGGAAAATCCTTCACAATTTTCACAAAACGCCCCAACTGTGCTTGATTTTGCTCCTTTTTCACCCAGCCCCCCCCTCTGGCCTCTTTAAGCAAAGTTTGGGAAAATCCCCATTTTTGACTTTTTCGACACTACCGGCACTGTCGTTTTTTTCAAATTTTGCCCGGTTTGGAAAATCCTTCACAATTTTCACAAAACGCCCCAACTGTGCTTGATTTTGCTCCTTTCTGACTCAGTCCGCCCCCTGGCACCTTTTAGCAAGGTTTGGGAAAATCCCCATTTTTGACTTTTTCGACACTACCGGCCCTGTCGTTTTTTTCAAATTTTGCCCGGTTTGGAAAATCTTTCACAATTTTCCCAAAACGCCCCAACTGTGCTTGATTTTGCTCCTTTCTGACTCAGTCCGCCCCCCTGGCCCGTTTTAGCAAGGTTTGGGAAAATCCCCATTTTTGACTTTTTCGACACTACCGCCCCTGTCGTTTTTTTCAATTTTTACCCGGTTTGGAATATCCTTCACAATTTTCCCAAAACGCCCCAACTGTGCTTGATTTTGCTCCTTTCTGACTCAGTCCGCCCCCTGGCACCTTTTAGCAAGGTTTGGGAAAATCCCCATTTTTGACTTTTTCGACACTACCGGCCCTGTCTTTTTTTCAAATTTTGCCCACTTTGGAAAATCCTTCACAATTTTCACAAAACGCCCCAACTGTGCTTGATTTTGCTCCTTTTTCACCCAGCCCCCCCCCTCTGGCCTCTTTAAGCAAAGTTTGGGAAAATCCCCATTTTTGACTTTTTCGACACTACCGGCACTGTCGTTTTTTTCAAATTTTGCCCGGTTTGGAAAATCCTTCACAATTTTCCCAAAACGCCCCAACTGTGCTTGATTTTGCTCCTTTCTGACTCAGTCCGCCCCCCTGGCCCCTTTTAGCAAGGTTTGGGAAAATCCCCATTTTTGACTTTTTCGACACTACCGGCCCTGTCTTTTTTTTCAAATTTTACCCGGTTTGGAAAATCCTTCACAATTTTCCCAAAACGCCCCAACTGTGCTTGATTTTGCTCCTTTCTGACTCAGTCCGCCCCCTGGCACCTTTTAGCAAGGTTTGGGAAAATCCCCATTTTTGACTTTTTCGACACTACCGGCCCTGTCTTTTTTTTCAAATTTTACCCGGTTTGGAAAATCCTTCACAATTTTCCCAAAACGCCCCAACTGTGCTTGATTTTGCTCCTTTCTGACTCAGTCCGCCCCCTGGCACCTTTTAGCAAGGTTTGGGAAAATCCCCATTTTTGACTTTTTCGACACTACCGGCCCTGTCTTTTTTTTCAAATTTTACCCGGTTTGGAAAATCCTTCACAATTTTCCCAAAACGCCCCAACTGTGCTTGATTTTGCTCCTTTCTGACTCAGTCCGCCCCCTGGCACCTTTTAGCAAGGTTTGGGAAAATCCCCATTTTTGACTTTTTCGACACTACCGGCCCTGTCTTTTTTTTCAAATTTTACCCGGTTTGGAAAATCCTTCACAATTTTCCCAAAACGCCCCAACTGTGCTTGATTTTGCTCCTTTCTGACTCAGTCCGCCCCCTGGCACCTTTTAGCAAGGTTTGGGAAAATCCCCATTTTTGACTTTTTCGACACTACCGGCCCTGTCTTTTTTTTCAAATTTTACCCGGTTTGGAAAATCCTTCACAATTTTCCCAAAACGCCCCAACTGTGCTTGATTTTGCTCCTTTCTGACTCAGTCCGCCCCCTGGCACCTTTTAGCAAGGTTTGGGAAAATCCCCATTTTTGACTTTTTCGACACTACCGGCCCTGTCTTTTTTTTCAAATTTTACCCGGTTTGGAAAATCCTTCACAATTTTCCCAAAACGCCCCAACTGTGCTTGATTTTGCTCCTTTCTGACTCAGTCCGCCCCCTGGCACCTTTTAGCAAGGTTTGGGAAAATCCCCATTTTTGACTTTTTCGACACTACCGGCCCTGTCTTTTTTTCAAATTTTGCCCGGTTTGGAAAATCCTTCACAATTTTCACAAAACGCCCCAACTGTGCTTGATTTTGCTCGTTTTTCAATCAGCCCGCCCCCTGGCCCCTTTTAGCAAAAATTTGGGAAAATCCCCATTTTTGACTTTTTCGACACTACCGGCCCTGTCGTTTTTTTCAAATTTTGCCCGGTTTGGAAAATCCTTCACAATTTTCCCAAAACGCCCCAACTGTGCTTGATTTTGCTCCTTTCTGACTCAGTCCGCCCCCCTGGCCCGTTTTAGCAAGGTTTGTGAAAATCCCCATTTTTGACTTTTTCGACACTACCGCCCCTGTCGTTTTTTTCAATTTTTGCCATCTTTGGAAAATCCTTCACAATTTTCACAAAACGCCCCAACTGTGCTTGATTTTGCTCCTTTTTCACCCAGCCCCCCCCCTCTGGCCTCTTTAAGCAAAGTTTGGGAAAATCCCCATTTTTGACTTTTTCGACACTACCGGCACTGTCGTTTTTTTCAAATTTTGCCCGGTTTGGAAAATCCTTCACAATTTTCCCAAAACGCCCCAACTGTGCTTGATTTTGCTCCTTTCTGACTCAGTCCGCCCCCTGGCACCTTTTAGCAAGGTTTGGGAAAATCCCCATTTTTGACTTTTTCAACACTACCGGCCCTGTCTTTTTTTCAAATTTTGCCCGGTTTGGAAAATCCTTCACAATTTTCACAAAACGCCCCAACTGTGCTTGATTTTGCTCGTTTTTCAATCAGCCCGCCCCCTGGCCCCTTTTAGCAAAAATTTGGCAAAATCCCAATTTTTGACTTTTTCGACACTACCGGACCTGTCGTTTTTTTCAAATTTAGCCCACTTTGGAAAATCCTTCACAATTTTCTCAAAACGCCCCAACTGTGCTTGATTTTGCTCCTTTCTGACTCAGTCCACCCCCTGGCACCTTTTAGCAAGGTTTGTGAAAATCCCCATTTTTGACTTTTTCGACACTACCGCCGCTGTCGTTTTTTTTAAATTTTCGCCATCTTTGGAAAATCCTTCACAATTTTCACAAAACGCCCCAACTGTGCTTGATTTTGCTCCTTTTTCACCCAGCCCCCCCCTCTGGCCTCTTTAAGCAAAGTTTGGGAAAATCCCCATTTTTGACTTTTTCGACACTACCGGCCCTGTCTTTTTTTCAAATTTTGCCCACTTTGGAAAATCCTTCACAATTTTCACAAAACGCCCCAACTGTGCTTGATTTTGCTCCTTTTTCACCCAGCCCCCCCCCTCTGGCCTCTTTAAGCAAAGTTTGGGAAAATCCCCATTTTTGACTTTTTCGACACTACCGGCACTGTCGTTTTTTTCAAATTTTGCCCGGTTTGGAAAATCCTTCACAATTTTCCCAAAACGCCCCAACTGTGCTTGATTTTGCTCCTTTCTGACTCAGTCCGCCCCCCTGGCCCCTTTTAGCAAGGTTTGGGAAAATCCCCATTTTTGACTTTTTCGACACTACCGGCCCTGTCTTTTTTTTCAAATTTTACCCGGTTTGGAAAATCCTTCACAATTTTCCCAAAACGCCCCAACTGTGCTTGATTTTGCTCCTTTCTGACTCAGTCCGCCCCCTGGCACCTTTTAGCAAGGTTTGGGAAAATCCCCATTTTTGACTTTTTCGACACTACCGGCCCTGTCTTTTTTTTCAAATTTTACCCGGTTTGGAAAATCCTTCACAATTTTCCCAAAACGCCCCAACTGTGCTTGATTTTGCTCCTTTCTGACTCAGTCCGCCCCCTGGCACCTTTTAGCAAGGTTTGGGAAAATCCCCATTTTTGACTTTTTCGACACTACCGGCCCTGTCTTTTTTTTCAAATTTTACCCGGTTTGGAAAATCCTTCACAATTTTCCCAAAACGCCCCAACTGTGCTTGATTTTGCTCCTTTCTGACTCAGTCCGCCCCCTGGCACCTTTTAGCAAGGTTTGGGAAAATCCCCATTTTTGACTTTTTCGACACTACCGGCCCTGTCTTTTTTTTCAAATTTTACCCGGTTTGGAAAATCCTTCACAATTTTCCCAAAACGCCCCAACTGTGCTTGATTTTGCTCCTTTCTGACTCAGTCCGCCCCCTGGCACCTTTTAGCAAGGTTTGGGAAAATCCCCATTTTTGACTTTTTCGACACTACCGGCCCTGTCTTTTTTTTCAAATTTTACCCGGTTTGGAAAATCCTTCACAATTTTCCCAAAACGCCCCAACTGTGCTTGATTTTGCTCCTTTCTGACTCAGTCCGCCCCCTGGCACCTTTTAGCAAGGTTTGGGAAAATCCCCATTTTTGACTTTTTCGACACTACCGGCCCTGTCTTTTTTTCAAATTTTGCCCGGTTTGGAAAATCCTTCACAATTTTCACAAAACGCCCCAACTGTGCTTGATTTTGCTCGTTTTTCAATCAGCCCGCCCCCTGGCCCCTTTTAGCAAAAATTTGGGAAAATCCCCATTTTTGACTTTTTCGACACTACCGGCCCTGTCGTTTTTTTCAAATTTTGCCCGGTTTGGAAAATCCTTCACAATTTTCCCAAAACGCCCCAACTGTGCTTGATTTTGCTCCTTTCTGACTCAGTCCGCCCCCCTGGCCCGTTTTAGCAAGGTTTGTGAAAATCCCCATTTTTGACTTTTTCGACACTACCGCCCCTGTCGTTTTTTTCAATTTTTGCCATCTTTGGAAAATCCTTCACAATTTTCACAAAACGCCCCAACTGTGCTTGATTTTGCTCCTTTTTCACCCAGCCCCCCCCCTCTGGCCTCTTTAAGCAAAGTTTGGGAAAATCCCCATTTTTGACTTTTTCGACACTACCGGCACTGTCGTTTTTTTCAAATTTTGCCCGGTTTGGAAAATCCTTCACAATTTTCCCAAAACGCCCCAACTGTGCTTGATTTTGCTCCTTTCTGACTCAGTCCGCCCCCTGGCACCTTTTAGCAAGGTTTGGGAAAATCCCCATTTTTGACTTTTTCAACACTACCGCCGCTGTCGTTTTTTTTAAATTTTCGCCATCTTTGGAAAATCCTTCACAATTTTCACAAAACGCCCCAACTGTGCTTGATTTTGCTCCTTTTTCACCCAGCCCCCCCCTCTGGCCTCTTTAAGCAAAGTTTGGGAAAATCCCCATTTTTGACTTTTTCGACACTACCGGCACTGTCGTTTTTTTCAAATTTTGCCCGGTTTGGAAAATCCTTCACAATTTTCACAAAACGCCCCAACTGTGCTTGATTTTGCTCCTTTCTGACTCAGTCCGCCCCCTGGCACCTTTTAGCAAGGTTTGGGAAAATCCCCATTTTTGACTTTTTCGACACTACCGGCCCTGTCGTTTTTTTCAAATTTTGCCCGGTTTGGAAAATCTTTCACAATTTTCCCAAAACGCCCCAACTGTGCTTGATTTTGCTCCTTTCTGACTCAGTCCGCCCCCCTGGCCCGTTTTAGCAAGGTTTGTGAAAATCCCCATTTTTGACTTTTTCGACACTACCGCCCCTGTCGTTTTTTTCAATTTTTACCCGGTTTGGAATATCCTTCACAATTTTCCCAAAACGCCCCAACTGTGCTTGATTTTGCTCCTTTCTGACTCAGTCCGCCCCCTGGCACCTTTTAGCAAGGTTTGGGAAAATCCCCATTTTTGACTTTTTCGACACTACCGGCCCTGTCTTTTTTTCAAATTTTGCCCACTTTGGAAAATCCTTCACAATTTTCACAAAACGCCCCAACTGTGCTTGATTTTGCTCCTTTTTCACCCAGCCCCCCCCCTCTGGCCTCTTTAAGCAAAGTTTGGGAAAATCCCCATTTTTGACTTTTTCGACACTACCGGCACTGTCGTTTTTTTCAAATTTTGCCCGGTTTGGAAAATCCTTCACAATTTTCCCAAAACGCCCCAACTGTGCTTGATTTTGCTCCTTTCTGACTCAGTCCGCCCCCCTGGCCCCTTTTAGCAAGGTTTGGGAAAATCCCCATTTTTGACTTTTTCGACACTACCGGCCCTGTCTTTTTTTTCAAATTTTACCCGGTTTGGAAAATCCTTCACAATTTTCCCAAAACGCCCCAACTGTGCTTGATTTTGCTCCTTTCTGACTCAGTCCGCCCCCTGGCACCTTTTAGCAAGGTTTGGGAAAATCCCCATTTTTGACTTTTTCGACACTACCGGCCCTGTCTTTTTTTTCAAATTTTACCCGGATTGGAAAATCCTTCACAATTTTCCCAAAACGCCCCAACTGTGCTTGATTTTGCTCCTTTCTGACTCAGTCCGCCCCCTGGCACCTTTTAGCAAGGTTTGGGAAAATCCCCATTTTTGACTTTTTCGACACTACCGGCCCTGTCTTTTTTTTCAAATTTTACCCGGTTTGGAAAATCCTTCACAATTTTCCCAAAACGCCCCAACTGTGCTTGATTTTGCTCCTTTCTGACTCAGTCCGCCCCCTGGCACCTTTTAGCAAGGTTTGGGAAAATCCCCATTTTTGACTTTTTCGACACTACCGGCCCTGTCTTTTTTTTCAAATTTTACCCGGTTTGGAAAATCCTTCACAATTTTCCCAAAACGCCCCAACTGTGCTTGATTTTGCTCCTTTCTGACTCAGTCCGCCCCCTGGCACCTTTTAGCAAGGTTTGGGAAAATCCCCATTTTTGACTTTTTCGACACTACCGGCCCTGTCTTTTTTTTCAAATTTTACCCGGTTTGGAAAATCCTTCACAATTTTCCCAAAACGCCCCAACTGTGCTTGATTTTGCTCCTTTCTGACTCAGTCCGCCCCCTGGCACCTTTTAGCAAGGTTTGGGAAAATCCCCATTTTTGACTTTTTCGACACTACCGGCCCTGTCTTTTTTTTCAAATTTTACCCGGTTTGGAAAATCCTTCACAATTTTCCCAAAACGCCCCAACTGTGCTTGATTTTGCTCCTTTCTGACTCAGTCCGCCCCCTGGCACCTTTTAGCAAGGTTTGGGAAAATCCCCATTTTTGACTTTTTCGACACTACCGGCCCTGTCTTTTTTTCAAATTTTGCCCGGTTTGGAAAATCCTTCACAATTTTCACAAAACGCCCCAACTGTGCTTGATTTTGCTCGTTTTTCAATCAGCCCGCCCCCTGGCCCCTTTTAGCAAAAATTTGGGAAAATCCCCATTTTTGACTTTTTCGACACTACCAGCCCTGTCGTTTTTTTCAAATTTTGCCCGGTTTGGAAAATCCTTCACAATTTTCCCAAAACGCCCCAACTGTGCTTGATTTTGCTCCTTTCTGACTCAGTCCGCCCCCCTGGCCCGTTTTAGCAAGGTTTGTGAAAATCCCCATTTTTGACTTTTTC
This sequence comes from Scomber scombrus, assembly GCF_963691925.1. Lineage (NCBI taxonomy): Eukaryota > Metazoa > Chordata > Actinopteri > Scombriformes > Scombridae > Scomber > Scomber scombrus. The sequence goes on from NC_084981.1 coordinate 152,708, forward strand.
GACACTACCCGCCCCTGTCGTTTTTTTCAATTTTTGCCATCTTTGGAAAATCCTTCACAATTTTCACAAAACGCCCCAACTGTGCTTGATTTTGCTCCTTTTTCACCCAGCCCCCCCCCTCTGGCCTCTTTAAGCAAAGTTTGGGAAAATCCCCATTTTTGACTTTTTCGACACTACCGGCACTGTCGTTTTTTTCAAATTTTGCCCGGTTTGGAAAATCCTTCACAATTTTCCCAAAACGCCCCAACTGTGCTTGATTTTGCTCCTTTCTGACTCAGTCCGCCCCCTGGCACCTTTTAGCAAGGTTTGGGAAAATCCCCATTTTTGACTTTTTCAACACTACCGGCCCTGTCTTTTTTTCAAATTTTGCCCGGTTTGGAAAATCCTTCACAATTTTCACAAAACGCCCCAACTGTGCTTGATTTTGCTCGTTTTTCAATCAGCCCGCCCCCTGGCCCCTTTTAGCAAAAATTTGGGAAAATCCCAATTTTTGACTTTTTCTACACTACCGGACCTGTCGTTTTTTTCAAATTTTGCCCGGTTTGGAAAATCCTTCACAATTTTCTCAAAACGCCCCAACTGTGCTTGATTTTGCTCATTTCTGACTCAGTCCGCCCCACTGGCCCCTTTTAGCAAGGTTTGGGAAAATCCGCATTTTTGACATTTTCGACACTACCGGCCCTGTCGTTTTTTTCAATTTTTGCCCACTTTGGAAAATCCTTCACAATTTTCACACAACGCCCCAACTGTGCTTGATTTTGCTCCTTTCTTACTTAGTCCGCCCCCCTGGCCCCTTTTAGCAAGGTTTTGGAAAATCCCCATTTTTGACTTTTTCGACACTACCGGACCTGTCGTTTTTTTCAAATTTTGCCCGGTTTGGAAAATCCTTCACAATTTTCTCAAAACGCCCCAACTGTGCTTGATTTTGCTCCTTTCTGACTCAGTCCGCCCCCTGGCACCTTTTAGCAAGGTTTGGGAAAATCCCCATTTTTGACTTTTTCGACACTACCGGCCCTGTCTTTTTTTTCAAATTTTACCCGGTTTGGAAAATCCTTCACAATTTTCCCAAAACGCCCCAACTGTGCTTGATTTTGCTCCTTTCTGACTCAGTCCGCCCCCTGGCACCTTTTAGCAAGGTTTGGGAAAATCCCCATTTTTGACTTTTTCGACACTACCGGCCCTGTCTTTTTTTCAAATTTTGCCCGGTTTGGAAAATCCTTCACAATTTTCACAAAACGCCCCAACTGTGCTTGATTTTGCTCGTTTTTCAATCAGCCCGCCCCCTGGCCCCTTTTAGCAAAAATTTGGGAAAATCCCCATTTTTGACTTTTTCGACACTACCGGCCCTGTCGTTTTTTTCAAATTTTGCCCGGTTTGGAAAATCCTTCACAATTTTCCCAAAACGCCCCAACTGTGCTTGATTTTGCTCCTTTCTGACTCAGTCCGCCCCCCTGGCCCGTTTTAGCAAGGTTTGTGAAAATCCCCATTTTTGACTTTTTCGACACTACCGCCCCTGTCGTTTTTTTCAATTTTTGCCATCTTTGGAAAATCCTTCACAATTTTCACAAAACGCCCCAACTGTGCTTGATTTTGCTCCTTTTTCACCCAGCCCCCCCCCTCTGGCCTCTTTAAGCAAAGTTTGGGAAAATCCCCATTTTTGACTTTTTCGACACTACCGGCACTGTCGTTTTTTTCAAATTTTGCCCGGTTTGGAAAATCCTTCACAATTTTCCCAAAACGCCCCAACTGTGCTTGATTTTGCTCCTTTCTGACTCAGTCCGCCCCCTGGCACCTTTTAGCAAGGTTTGGGAAAATCCCCATTTTTGACTTTTTCAACACTACCGGCCCTGTCTTTTTTTCAAATTTTGCCCGGTTTGGAAAATCCTTCACAATTTTCACAAAACGCCCCAACTGTGCTTGATTTTGCTCGTTTTTCAATCAGCCCGCCCCCTGGCCCCTTTTAGCAAAAATTTGGGAAAATCCCAATTTTTGACTTTTTCGACACTACCGGACCTGTCGTTTTTTTCAAATTTTGCCCGGTTTGGAAAATCCTTCACAATTTTCTCAAAACGCCCCAACTGTGCTTGATTTTGCTCATTTCTGACTCAGTCCGCCCCACTGGCCCCTTTTAGCAAGGTTTGGGAAAATCCGCATTTTTGACATTTTCGACACTACCGGCCCTGTCGTTTTTTTCAATTTTTGCCCACTTTGGAAAATCCTTCACAATTTTCACACAACGCCCCAACTGTGCTTGATTTTGCTCCTTTCTTACTTAGTCCGCCCCCCTGGCCCCTTTTAGCAAGGTTTTGGAAAATCCCCATTTTTGACTTTTTCGACACTACCGGACCTGTCGTTTTTTTCAAATTTTGCCCGGTTTGGAAAATCCTTCACAATTTTCTCAAAACGCCCCAACTGTGCTTGATTTTGCTCATTTCTGACTCAGTCCGCCCCCCTGGCCCCTTTTAGCAAGGTTTGGGAAAATCCGCATTTTTGACTTTTTCGACACTACCGGCCCTGTCGTTTTTTTCAATTTTTGCCCACTTTGGAAAATCCTTCACAATTTTCACACAACGCCCCAACTGTGCTTGATTTTGCTCCTTTCTGACTCAGCCCGCCCCCCTGGCCCCTTTTAGCAAGGTTTGGGAAAATCCCCATTTTTGACTTTTTCGACACTACCGGCCCTGTCGTTTTTTTCAATTTTTGCCCACTATGGAAAATCCTTCACAATTTTCACAAAACGCCCCAACTGTGCTTGATTTTGCTCGTTTTTCACTCAGCCCCCCCCTCTGGCCTCTTTAAGCAAGGATTTGGGAAAATCCCCATTTTTGACTTTTTCGACACTACCGGCCCTGTCGTTTTTTTCAAATTTTGCCCGGTTTGGAAAATCCTTCACAATTTTCCCAAAACGCCCCAACTGTGCTTGATTTTGCTCCTTTCTGACACAGTCCGCCCCCCTGGCCCCTTTTAGCAAGGTTTGGGAAAATCCCCATTTTTGACTTTTTCGACACTACCGGCCCTGTCTTTTTTTCAAATTTTGCCCGGTTTGGAAAATCCTTCACAATTTTCACAAAACGCCCCAACTGTGCTTGATTTTGCTCGTTTTTCAATCAGCCCGCCCCCTGGCCCCTTTTAGCAAAAATTTGGGAAAATCCCCATTTTTGACTTTTTCGACACTACCGGCCCTGTCGTTTTTTTCAAATTTTGCCCGGTTTGGAAAATCCTTCACAATTTTCCCAAAACGCCCCAACTGTGCTTGATTTTGCTCCTTTCTGACTCAGTCCGCCCCCCTGGCCCCTTTTAGCAAAAATTTGGGAAAATCCCCATTTTTGACTTTTTCGACACTACCGGCCCTGTCGTTTTTTTCAAATTTTGCCCGGTTTAAAAAATCCTTCACAATTTTCCCAAAACGCCCCAACTGTGCTTGATTTTGCTCCTTTCTTACTTAGCCCGCCCCCCTGGCCCCTTTTAGCAAGGTTTGGGAAAATCCCCATTTTTGACTTTTTCGACACTACCGGCCCTGTCGTTTTTTTCAATTTTTGCCCACTATGGAAAATCCTTCACAATTTTCACAAAACGCCCCAACTGTGCTTGATTTTGCTCGTTTTTCACTCAGCCCCCCCCTCTGGCCTCTTTAAGCAAATTTTGTGAAAATCCCCATTTTTGACTTTTTCGACACTACCGGACCTGTCGTTTTTTTCAAATTTTGCCCGGTTTGGAAAATCCTTCACAATTTTCTCAAAACGCCCCAACTGTGCTTGATTTTGCTCATTTCTGACTCAGTCCGCCCCCCTGGCCCCTTTTAGCAAGGTTTGGGAAAATCCCAATTTTTGACTTTTTTGACACTACCGGCCCTGTCGTTTTTTTCAATTTTTGCCCACGTTGGAAAATCCTTCACAATTTTCCCAAAACGCCCCAACTGTACTTGATTTTGCTCCTTTCTGACTCAGTCCGCCCCCTGGCACCTTTTAGCAAGGTTTGGGAAAATCCCCATTTTTGACTTTTTCGACACTACCGGCCCTGTCTTTTTTTCAAATTTTGCCCGGTTTGGAAAATCCTTCACAATTTTCAATAAAACGCCCCAACTGTGCTTGATTTTACTCCTTTCTTACTTAGTCCGCCCCCCTGGCCCCTTTTAGCAAGGTTTGGGAAAATCCCCATTTTTGACTTTTTCGACACTACTGGCCCCTTCTTTTTTTTTCAAATTTTACCCGGTTTGGAAAATCCTTCACAATTTTCCCAAAACGCCCCAACTGTGCTTGATTTTGCTCCTTTCTGACTCAGTCCGCCCCCCTGGCCCGTTTTAGCAAGGTTTGGGAAAATCCCAATTTTTGACTTTTTCGACACTACCGGACCTGTCGTTTTTTTCAAATTTTGCCCGGTTTGGAAAATCCTTCACAATTTTCTCAAAACGCCCCAACTGTGCTTGATTTTGCTCCTTTCTGACTCAGTCCACCCCCTGGCACCTTTTAGCAAGGTTTGTGAAAATCCCCATTTTTGACTTTTTCGACACTACCCGCCCCTGTCGTTTTTTTCAATTTTTGCCCTCTTTGGAAAATCCTTCACAATTTTCACACAACGCCCCAACTGTGCTTGATTTTGCTCCTTTCTGACTCAGTCCGCCCCCCTGGCCCCTTTTAGCAAAAATTTGGGAAAATCCCAATTTTTGACTTTTTCGACACTACCGGACCTGTCGTTTTTTTCAAATTTTGCCCACTTTGGAAAATCCTTCACAATTTTCTCAAAACGCCCCAACTGTGCTTGATTTTGCTCCTTTCTGACTCAGTCCACCCCCTGGCACCTTTTAGCAAGGATTGTGAAAATCCCCATTTTTGACTTTTTCGACACTACCGGCCCTGTCGTTTTTTTCAATTATGCCCGGTTTGGAAAATCCTTCACAATTTTCACAAAACGCCCCAACTGTGCTTGATTTTGCTCGTTTTTCAATCAGCCCGCCCCCTGGCCCCTTTTAGCAAAAATTTGGGAAAATCCCACATTTTGACTTTTTCGACACTACCGGACCTGTCGTGTTTTTCAAATTTTGCCCACTTTGGAAAATCCTTCACAATTTTCTCAAAACGCCCCAACTGTGCTTGATTTTGCTCCTTTCTGACTCAGTCCACCCCCTGGCACCTTTTAGCAAGGCTTGGGAAAATCCCCATTTTTGACTTTTTCGACACTACCGGCCCTGTCGTTTTTTTCAATTTTTGCCCACTATGGAAAATCCTTCACAATTTTCACAAAACACCCCAACTGTGGTTGATTTTGCTCGTTTTTCACTCAGCCCCCCCTCTGGCCTCTTTAAGCAAATTTTGTGAAAATCCCCATTTTTGACTTTTTCGACACTACCGGCCCTGTCGTTTTTTTCAATTTTTGCCCACTTTGGAAAATCCTTCACAATTTTCACACAACGCCCCAACTGTGCTTGATTTTGCTCCTTTCTGACTCAGCCCGCCCCCCTGGCCCCTTTTAGCAAGGTTTGGGAAAATCCCCATTTTTGACTTTTTCGACACTACCGGCCCTGTCTTTTTTTTCAATTTATGCCCGGTTTGGAAAATCCTTCACAATTTTCTCAAAACGCCCCAACTGTGCTTGATTTTGCTCCTTTCTGACTCAGTCCGCCCCCTGGCAACTTTTAGCAAGGTTTGGGAAAATCCCCATTTTTGACTTTTTCGACACTACCGGCCCTGTCTTTTTTTCAAATTTTGCCCGGTTTGGAAAATACTTCACAATTTTCACAAAACGCCCCAACTGTGCATGATTTTGCTCGTTTTTCAATCAGCCCGCCCCCTGGCCCCTTTTAGCAAGGTTTGTGAAAATCCCCATTTTTGACTTTTTCGACACTACCGGCCCTGTCGTTTTTTTCAATTTTTACCCACTTTGGAAAATCCTTCACAATTTTCACAAAACGCCCCAACTGTGCTTGATTTTGCTCCTTTTTCACCCAGCCCCCCCCCTCTGGCCTCTTTAAGCAAAGTTTGGGAAAATCCCCATTTTTGACTTTTTCGACACTACCGGCACTGTCGTTTTTTTCAAATTTTGTCCGGTTTGGAAAATCCTTCACAATTTTCCCAAAACGCCCCAACTGTGCTTGATTTTGCTCCTTTCTGACTCAGTCCGCCCCCCTGGCCCCTTTTAGCAAGGTTTTGGAAAATCCCCATTTTTGACTTTTTCGACACTACCGGACCTGTCGTTTTTTTCAAATTTTGCCCGGTTTGGAAAATCCTTCACTATTTTCACAAAACGCCCCAACTGTGCTTGATTTTGCTCGTTTTTCAATCAGCCCGCCCCCTGGCCCCTTTTAGCAAAAATTTGGGAAAATCCCACTTTTTGACTTTTTCGACACTACCGGACCTGTCGTTTTTTTCAAATTTTGCCCACTTTGGAAAATCCTTCACAATTTTCTCAAAACGCCCCAACTGTGCTTGATTTTGCTCCTTTCTGACTCAGTCCACCCCTTGGCACCTTTTAGCAATGTTTGGGAAAATCCCCATTTTTGACTTTTTCGACACTACCGGCCCTGTCGTTTTTTTCAATTTTTGCCCACTTTGGAAAATCCTTCACAATTTTCACACAACGCCCCAACTGTGCTTGATTTTGCTCCTTTCTGACTCAGCCCGCCCCCCTGGCCCCTTTTAGCAAGGTTTGGGAAAATCCCCATTTTTGACTTTTTCGACACTACCGGCCCTGTCGTTTTTTTCAATTTTTGCCCACTATGGAAAATCCTTCACAATTTTCACAAAACGCCCCAACTGTGCTTGATTTTGCTCGTTTTTCACTCAGCCCCCCCCTCTGGCCTCTTTAAGCAAATTTTGTGAAAATCCCCATTTTTGACTTTTTCGACACTACCGGCCCTGTCGTTTTTTTCAAATTTTGCCCGGTTTGGAAAATCCTTCACAATTTTCCCAAAACGCCCCAACTGTGCTTGATTTTGCTCCATTCTGACTCAGCCCGCCCCCCTGGCCCCTTTTAGCAAGGTTTTGGAAAATCCCCATTTTTGACTTTTTCGACACTACCGGCCCTGTCGTTTTTTTCAAATTTTGCCCGGTTTGGAAAATCCTTCACAATTTTCTCAAAACGCCCCAACTGTGCTTGATTTTGCTCATTTCTGACTCAGTCCGCCCCACTGGCCCCTTTTAGCAAGGTTTGGGAAAATCCGCATTTTTGACATTTTCGACACTACCGGCCCTGTCGTTTTTTTCAATTTTTGCCCACTTTGGAAAATCCTTCACAATTTTCACACAACGCCCCAACTGTGCTTGATTTTGCTCCTTTCTGACTCAGCCCGCCCCCCTGGCCCCTTTTAGCAAGGTTTGGGAAAATCCCCATTTTTGACTTTTTCGACACTACCGGCCCTGTCGTTTTTTTCAATTTTTGCCCACTATGGAAAATCCTTCACAATTTTCACAAAACGCCCCAACTGTGCTTGATTTTGCTCGTTTTTCACTCAGCCCCCCCCTCTGGCCTCTTTAAGCAAATTTTGTGAAAATCCCCATTTTTGACTTTTTCGACACTACCGGACCTGTCGTTTTTTTCAAATTTTGCCCGGTTTGGAAAATCCTTCACAATTTTCTCAAAACGCCCCAACTGTGCTTGATTTTGCTCATTTCTGACTCAGTCCGCCCCCCTGGCCCCTTTTAGCAAGGTTTGGGAAAATCCCAATTTTTGACTTTTTTGACACTACCGGCCCTGTCGTTTTTTTCAATTTTTTCCCACGTTGGAAAATCCTTCACAATTTTCCCAAAACGCCCCAACTGTACTTGATTTTGCTCCTTTCTGACTCAGTCCGCCCCCTGGCACCTTTTAGCAAGGTTTGGGAAAATCCCCATTTTTGACTTTTTCGACACTACCGGCCCTGTCTTTTTTTCAAATTTTGCCCGGTTTGGAAAATCCTTCACAATTTTCCCAAAACGCCCCAACTGTGCTTGATTTTGCTCCTTTCTGACTCAGCCCGCCCCCCTGGCCCCTTTTAGCAAGGTTTGGGAAAATCCCCATTTTTGACTTTTTCGACACTACCGGCCCTGTCGTTTTTTTCAATTATGCCCGGTTTGGAAAATCCTTCACAATTTTCACAAAACGCCCCAACTGTGCTTGATTTTGCTCGTTTTTCAATCAGCCCGCCCCCTGGCCCCTTTTAGCAAAAATTTGGGAAAATCCCACATTTTGACTTTTTCGACACTACCGGACCTGTCGTGTTTTTCAAATTTTGCCCACTTTGGAAAATCCTTCACAATTTTCTCAAAACGCCCCAACTGTGCTTGATTTTGCTCCTTTCTGACTCAGTCCACCCCCTGGCACCTTTTAGCAAGGCTTGGGAAAATCCCCATTTTTGACTTTTTCGACACTACCGGCCCCGTCGTTTTTTTCAATTTTTGCCCACTATGGAAAATCCTTCACAATTTTCACAAAACACCCCAACTGTGGTTGATTTTGCTCGTTTTTCACTCAGCCCCCCCTCTGGCCTCTTTAAGCAAATTTTGTGAAAATCCCCATTTTTGACTTTTTCGACACTACCGGCCCTGTCGTTTTTTTCAATTTTTGCCCACTTTGGAAAATCCTTCACAATTTTCACACAACGCCCCAACTGTGCTTGATTTTGCTCCTTTCTGACTCAGCCCGCCCCCCTGGCCCCTTTTAGCAAGGTTTGGGAAAATCCCCATTTTTGACTTTTTCGACACTACCGGCCCTGTCGTTTTTTTCAATTTTTGCCCACTTTGGAAAATCCTTCACAATTTTCACACAACGCCCCAACTGTGCTTGATTTTGCTCCTTTCTGACTCAGCCCGCCCCCCTGGCCCCTTTTAGCAAGGTTTGGGAAAATCCCCATTTTTGACTTTTTCGACACTACCGGCCCTGTCGTTTTTTTCAAATTTTGCCCGGTTTGGAAAATCCTTCACAATTTTCCCAAAACGCCCCAACTGTGCTTGATTTTGCTCCTTTCTGACTCAGTCCGCCCCCCTGGCCCCTTTTAGCAAGGTTTGGGAAAATCCCCATTTTTGACTTTTTCGACACTACCGGCCCTGTCTTTTTTTTCAATTTATGCCCGGTTTGGAAAATCCTTCACAATTTTCTCAAAACGCCCCAACTGTGCTTGATTTTGCTCCTTTCTGACTCAGTCCGCCCCCTGGCAACTTTTAGCAAGGTTTGGGAAAATCCCCATTTTTGACTTTTTCGACACTACCGGCCCTGTCTTTTTTTCAAATTTTGCCCGGTTTGGAAAATCCTTCACAATTTTCACAAAACGCCCCAACTGTGCTTGATTTTGCTCGTTTTTCAATCAGCCCGCCCCCTGGCCCCTTTTAGCAAGGTTTGTGAAAATCCCAATTTTTGACTTTTTCGACACTACCGGCCCTGTCGTTTTTTTCAATTTTTGCCCACTTTGGAAAATCCTTCACAATTTTCACAAAACGCCCCAACTGTGCTTGATTTTGCTCCTTTTTCACCCAGCCCCCCCCCTCTGGCCTCTTTAAGCAAAGTTTGGGAAAATCCCCATTTTTGACTTTTTCGACACTACCGGCACTGTCGTTTTTTTCAAATTTTGTCCGGTTTGGAAAATCCTTCACAATTTTCCCAAAACGCCCCAACTGTGCTTGATTTTGCTCCTTTCTGACTCAGTCCGCCCCCCTGGCCCCTTTTAGCAAGGTTTTGGAAAATCCCCATTTTTGACTTTTTCGACACTACCGGACCTGTCGTTTTTTTCAAATTTTGCCCGGTTTGGAAAATCCTTCACTATTTTCACAAAACGCCCCAACTGTGCTTGATTTTGCTCGTTTTTCAATCAGCCCGCCCCCTGGCCCCTTTTAGCAAAAATTTGGGAAAATCCCACTTTTTGACTTTTTCGACACTACCGGACCTGTCGTTTTTTTCAAATTTTGCCCACTTTGGAAAATCCTTCACAATTTTCTCAAAACGCCCCAACTGTGCTTGATTTTGCTCCTTTCTGACTCAGTCCACCCCCTGGCACCTTTTAGCAATGTTTGGGAAAATCCCCATTTTTGACTTTTTCGACACTACCGGCCCTGTCGTTTTTTTCAATTTTTGCCCACTTTGGAAAATCCTTCACAATTTTCACACAACGCCCCAACTGTGCTTGATTTTGCTCCTTTCTGACTCAGCCCGCCCCCCTGGCCCCTTTTAGCAAGGTTTGGGAAAATCCCCATTTTTGACTTTTTCGACATTACCGGCCCTGTCGTTTTTTTCAATTTTTGCCCACTATGGAAAATCCTTCACAATTTTCACAAAACGCCCCAACTGTGCTTGATTTTGCTCGTTTTTCACTCAGCCCCCCCCTCTGGCCTCTTTAAGCAAATTTTGTAAAAATCCCCATTTTTGACTTTTTCGACACTACCGGCCCTGTCGTTTTTTTCAAATTTTGCCCGGTTTGGAAAATCCTTTACAATTTTCCCAAAACGCCCCAACTGTGCTTGATTTTGCTCCTTTCTGACTCAGCCCGCCCCCCTGGCCCCTTTCAGCAAGGTTTGGGAAAATCCCCATTTTTGACTTTTTCGACACTACCGGCCCTGTCGTTTTTTTCAATTATGCCCGGTTTGGAAAATCCTTCACAATTTTCACAAAACGCCCCAACTGTGCTTGATTTTGCTCGTTTTTCAATCAGCCCGCCCCCTGGCCCCTTTTAGCAAAAATTTGGGAAAATCCCACATTTTGACTTTTTCGACACTACCGGACCTGTCGTGTTTTTCAAATTTTGCCCACTTTGGAAAATCCTTCACAATTTTCTCAAAACGCCCCAACTGTGCTTGATTTTGCTCCTTTCTGACTCAGTCCACCCCCTGGCACCTTTTAGCAAGGCTTGGGAAAATCCCCATTTTTGACTTTTTCGACACTACCGGCCCTGTCGTTTTTTTCAATTTTTGCCCACTATGGAAAATCCTTCACAATTTTCACAAAACACCCCAACTGTGGTTGATTTTGCTCGTTTTTCACTCAGCCCCCCCTCTGGCCTCTTTAAGCAAATTTTGTGAAAATCCCCATTTTTGACTTTTTCGACACTACCGGCCCTGTCGTTTTTTTCAATTTTTGCCCACTTTGGAAAATCCTTCACAATTTTCACACAACGCCCCAACTGTGCTTGATTTTGCTCCTTTCTGACTCAGCCCGCCCCCCTGGCCCCTTTTAGCAAGGTTTGGGAAAATCCCCATTTTTGACTTTTTCGACACTACCGGCCCTGTCGTTTTTTTCAATTTTTGCCCACTTTGGAAAATCCTTCACAATTTTCACACAACGCCCCAACTGTGCTTGATTTTGCTCCTTTCTGACTCAGCCTGCCCCCCTGGCCCCTTTTAGCAAGGTTTGGGAAAATCCCCATTTTTGACTTTTTCGACACTACCGGCCCTGTCGTTTTTTTCAATTTTTGCCCACTATGGAAAATCCTTCACAATTTTCACAAAACGCCCCAACTGTGCTTGATTTTGCTCGTTTTTCACTCAGCCCCCCCCTCTGGCCTCTTTAAGCAAATTTTGTGAAAATCCCCATTTTTGACTTTTTCGACACAACCGGACCTGTCGTTTTTTTCAAATTTTGCCCGGTTTGGAAAATCCTTCACAATTTTTTCAAAACGCCCCAACTGTGCTTGATTTTGCTCATTTCTGACTCAGTCCGCCCCCCTGGCCCCTTTTAGCAAGGTTTGGGAAAATCCCCATTTTTGACTTTTTCGACACTACCGGCCCTGTCGTTTTTTTCAAATTTTGCCCGGTTTGGAAAATCCTTCACAATTTTCCCAAAACGCCCCAACTGTGCTTGATTTTGCTCCTTTCTGACTCAGTCCGCCCCCCTGGCCCCTTTTAGCAAGGTTTGGGAAAATCCCCATTTTTGACTTTTTCGACACTACCGGCCCTGTCGTTTTTTCAAATTTTGCCCGGTTTGGAAAATCCTTCACAATTTTCCCAAAACGCCCCAACTGTGCTTGATTTTGCTCCTTTCTTACTTAGTCCGCCCCCCTGGCCCCTTTTAGCAAGGTTTTGGAAAATCCCCATTTTTGACTTTTTCGACACTACCGGACCTGTCGTTTTTTTCAATTTTTGCCCGGTTTGGAAAATCCTTCACAATTTTCTCAGAACGCCCCAACTGTGCTTGATTTTGCTCATTTCTGACTCAGTCCGCCCCACTGGCCCCTTTTAGCAAGGTTTGGGTAAATCCGCATTTTTGACTTTTTCGACACTACCGGCCCTGTCGTTTTTTTCAAATTTTGCCCGGTTTGGAAAATCCTTCACAATTTTCCCAAAACGCCCCAACTGTGCTTGATTTTGCTCCTTTCTGACTCAGTCCGCCCCCCTGGCCCCTTTTAGCAAGGTTTGGGAAAATCCCCATTTTTGACTTTTTCGACACTACCGGCCCTGTCTTTTTTTTCAATTTATGCCCGGTTTGGAAAATCCTTCACAATTTTCTCAAAACGCCCCAACTGTGCTTGATTTTGCTCATTTCTGACTCAGTCCGCCCCCCTGGCCCCTTTTAGCAAGGTTTGGGAAAATCCGCATTTTTGCCTATTTCGACACTACCGGCCCTGTCGTTTTTTTCAATTTTTGCCCACTTTGGAAAATCCTTCACAATTTTCCCAAAACGCCCCAACTGTGCTTGATTTTGCTCCTTTCTGACTCAGTCCGCCCCCTGGCAACTTTTAGCAAGGTTTGGGAAAATCCCCATTTTTGACTTTTTCGACACTACCGGCCCTGTCTTTTTTTCAAATTTTGCCCGGTTTGGAAAATCCTTCACAATTTTCACAAAACGCCCCAACTGTGCTTGATTTTGCTCGTTTTTCAATCAGCCCGCCCCCTGGCCCCTTTTAGCAAGGTTTGTGAAAATCCCCATTTTTGACTTTTTCGACACTACCGGCCCAGTCGTTTTTTTCAATTTTTGCCCACTTTGGAAAATCCTTCACAATTTTCACAAAACGCCCCAACTGTGCTTGATTTTGCTCCTTTTTCACCCAGCCCCCCCCTCTGGCCTCTTTAAGCAAAGTTTGGGAAAATCCCCATTTTTGACTTTTTCGACACTACCGGCACTGTCGTTTTTTTCAAATTTTGTCCGGTTTGGAAAATCCTTCACAATTTTCCCAAAACGCCCCAACTGTGCTTGATTTTGCTCCTTTCTGACTCAGTCCGCCCCCCTGGCCCCTTTTAGCAAGGTTTTGGAAAATCCCCATTTTTGACTTTTTCGACACTACTGGACCTGTCGTTTTTTTCAAATTTTGCCCGGTTTGGAAAATCCTTCACAATTTTCACAAAACGCCCCAACTGTGCTTGATTTTGCTCGTTTTTCAATCAGCCCGCCCCCTGGCCCCTTTTAGCAAAAATTTGGGAAAATCCCACTTTTTGACTTTTTCGACACTACCGGACCTGTCGTTTTTTTCAAATTTTGCCCACTTTGGAAAATCCTTCACAATTTTCTCAAAACGCCCCAACTGTGCTTGATTTTGCTCCTTTCTGACTCAGTCCACCCCCTGGCACCTTTTAGCAATGTTTGGGAAAATCCCCATTTTTGACTTTTTCGACACTACCGGCCCTGTCGTTTTTTTCAATTTTTGCCCACTTTGGAAAATCCTTCACAATTTTCACACAACGCCCCAACTGTGCTTGATTTTGCTCCTTTCTGACTCAGCCCGCCCCCCTGGCCCCTTTTAGCAAGGTTTGGGAAAATCCCCATTTTTGACTTTTTCGACACTACCGGCCCTGTCGTTTTTTTCAATTTTTGCCCACTATGGAAAATCCTTCACAATTTTCACAAAACGCCCCAACTGTGCTTGATTTTGCTCGTTTTTCACTCAGCCCCCCCCTCTGGCCTCTTTAAGCAAATTTTGTGAAAATCCCCATTTTTGACTTTTTCGACACAACCGGACCTGTCGTTTTTTTCAAATTTTGCCCGGTTTGGAAAATCCTTCACAATTTTCTCAAAACGCCCCAACTGTGCTTGATTTTGCTCATTTCTGACTCAGTCCGCCCCCCTGGCCCCTTTTAGCAAGGTTTGGGAAAATCCCCATTTTTGACTTTTTCGACACTACCGGCCCTGTCGTTTTTTTAAAATTTTGCCCGGTTTGGAAAATCCTTCACAATTTTCCCAAAACGCCCCAACTGTGCTTGATTTTGCTCCTTTCTGACTCAGTCCGCCCCCCTGGCCCCTTTTAGCAAGGTTTGGGAAAATCCCCATTTTTGACTTTTTCGACACTACCGGCCCTGTCGTTTTTTCAAATTTTGCCCGGTTTGGAAAATCCTTCACAATTTTCCCAAAATGCCCCAACTGTGCTTGATTTTGCTCCTTTCTTACTTAGTCCGCCCCCCTGGCCCCTTTTAGCAAGGTTTTGGAAAATCCCCATTTTTGACTTTTTCGACACTACCGGACCTGTCGTTTTTTTCAATTTTTGCCCGGTTTGGAAAATCCTTCACAATTTTCTCAGAACGCCCCAACTGTGCTTGATTTTGCTCATTTCTGACTCAGTCCGCCCCACTGGCCCCTTTTAGCAAGGTTTGGGTAAATCCGCATTTTTGACTTTTTCGACACTACCGGCCCTGTCGTTTTTTTCAAATTTTGCCCGGTTTGGAAAATCCTTCACAATTTTCCCAAAACGCCCCAACTGTGCTTGATTTTGCTCCTTTCTGACTCAGTCCGCCCCCCTGGCCCCTTTTAGCAAGGTTTGGGAAAATCCCCATTTTTGACTTTTTCGACACTACCGGCCCTGTCTTTTTTTTCAATTTATGCCCGGTTTGGAAAATCCTTCACAATTTTCTCAAAACGCCCCAACTGTGCTTGATTTTGCTCATTTCTGACTCAGTCCGCCCCCCTGGCCCCTTTTAGCAAGGTTTGGGAAAATCCGCATTTTTGCCTTTTTCGACACTACCGGCCCTGTCGTTTTTTTCAATTTTTGCCCACTTTGGAAAATCCTTCACAATTTTCCCAAAACGCCCCAACTGTGCTTGATTTTGCTCCTTTCTGACTCAGTCCGCCCCCTGGCAACTTTTAGCAAGGTTTGGGAAAATCCCCATTTTTGACTTTTTCGACACTACCGGCCCTGTCTTTTTTTCAAATTTTGCCCGGTTTGGAAAATCCTTCACAATTTTCACAAAACGCCCCAACTGTGCTTGATTTTGCTCGTTTTTCAATCAGCCCGCCCCCTGGCCCCTTTTAGCAAGGTTTGTGAAAATCCCCATTTTTGACTTTTTCGACACTACCGGCCCAGTCGTTTTTTTCAATTTTTGCCCACTTTGGAAAATCCTTCACAATTTTCACAAAACGCCCCAACTGTGCTTGATTTTGCTCCTTTTTCACCCAGCCCCCCCCTCTGGCCTCTTTAAGCAAAGTTTGGGAAAATCCCCATTTTTGACTTTTTCGACACTACCGGCACTGTCGTTTTTTTCAAATTTTGTCCGGTTTGGAAAATCCTTCACAATTTTCCCAAAACGCCCCAACTGTGCTTGATTTTGCTCCTTTCTGACTCAGTCCGCCCCCCTGGCCCCTTTTAGCAAGGTTTTGGAAAATCCCCATTTTTGACTTTTTCGACACTACCGGACCTGTCGTTTTTTTCAAATTTTGCCCGGTTTGGAAAATCCTTCACAATTTTCACAAAACGCCCCAACTGTGCTTGATTTTGCTCGTTTTTCAATCAGCCCGCCCCCTGGCCCCTTTTAGCAAAAATTTGGGAAAATCCCACTTTTTGACTTTTTCGACACTACCGGACCTGTCGTTTTTTTCAAATTTTGCCCACTTTGGAAAATCCTTCACAATTTTCTCAAAACGCCCCAACTGTGCTTGATTTTGCTCCTTTCTGACTCAGTCCACCCCCTGGCACCTTTTAGCAATGTTTGGGAAAATCCCCATTTTTGACTTTTTCGACACTACCGGCCCTGTCGTTTTTTTCAATTTTTGCCCACTTTGGAAAATCCTTCACAATTTTCACACAACGCCCCAACTGTGCTTGATTTTGCTCCTTTCTGACTCAGCCCGCCCCCCTGGCCCCTTTTAGCAAGGTTTGGGAAAATCCCCATTTTTGACTTTTTCGACACTACCGGCCCTGTCGTTTTTTTCAATTTTTGCCCACTATGGAAAATCCTTCACAATTTTCACAAAACGCCCCAACTGTGCTTGATTTTGCTCGTTTGTCACTCAGCCCCCCCCTCTGGCCTCTTTAAGCAAATTTTGTGAAAATCCCCATTTTTGACTTTTTCGACACAACCGGACCTGTCGTTTTTTTCAAATTTTGCCCGGTTTGGAAAATCCTTCACAATTTTCTCAAAACGCCCCAACTGTGCTTGATTTTGCTCATTTCTGACTCAGTCCGCCCCCCTGGCCCCTTTTAGCAAGGTTTGGGAAAATCCCCATTTTTGACTTTTTCGACACTACCGGCCCTGTCGTTTTTTTCAAATTTTGCCCGGTTTGGAAAATCCTTCACAATTTTCCCAAAACGCCCCAACTGTGCTTGATTTTGCTCCTTTCTGACTCAGTCCGCCCCCCTGGCCCCTTTTAGCAAGGTTTGGGAAAATCCCCATTTTTGACTTTTTCGACACTACCGGCCCTGTCGTTTTTTCAAATTTTGCCCGGTTTGGAAAATCCTTCACAATTTTCCCAAAACGCCCCAACTGTGCTTGATTTTGCTCCTTTCTTACTTAGTCCGCCCCCCTGGCCCCTTTTAGCAAGGTTTTGGAAAATCCCCATTTTTGACTTTTTCGACAATACCGGACCTGTCGTTTTTTTCAATTTTTGCCCGGTTTGGAAAATCCTTCACAATTTTCTCAGAACGCCCCAACTGTGCTTGATTTTGCTCATTTCTGACTCAGTCCGCCCCACTGGCCCCTTTTAGCAAGGTTTGGGTAAATCCGCATTTTTGACTTTTTCGACACTACCGGCCCTGTCGTTTTTTTCAATTTTTGCCCGGTTTGGAAAATCCTTCACAATTTTCTCAGAACGCCCCAACTGTGCTTGATTTTGCTCATTTCTGACTCAGTCCGCCCCACTGGCCCCTTTTAGCAAGGTTTGGGTAAATCCGCATTTTTGACTTTTTCGACACTACCGGCCCTGTCGTTTTTTTCAAATTTTGCCCGGTTTGGAAAATCCTTCACAATTTTCCCAAAACGCCCCAACTGTGCTTGATTTTGCTCCTTTCTGACTCAGTCCGCCCCCCTGGCCCCTTTTAGCAAGGTTTTGGAAAATCCCCATTTTTGACTTTTTCGACACTACCGGACCTGTCGTTTTTTTCAAATTTTGCCCGGTTTGGAAAATCCTTCACTATTTTCACAAAACGCCCCAACTGTGCTTGATTTTGCTCGTTTTTCAATCAGCCCGCCCCCTGGCCCCTTTTAGCAAAAATTTGGGAAAATCCCACATTTTGACTTTTTCGACACTACCGGACCTGTCGTGTTTTTCAAATTTTGCCCACTTTGGAAAATCCTTCACAATTTTCTCAAAACGCCCCAACTGTGCTTGATTTTGCTCCTTTCTGACTCAGTCCACCCCCTGGCACCTTTTAGCAAGGCTTGGGAAAATCCCCATTTTTGACTTTTTCGACACTACCGGCCCTGTCGTTTTTTTCAATTTTTGCCCACTATGGAAAATCCTTCACAATTTTCACAAAACACCCCAACTGTGGTTGATTTTGCTCGTTTTTCACTCAGCCCCCCCTCTGGCCTCTTTAAGCAAATTTTGTGAAAATCCCCATTTTTGACTTTTTCGACACTACCGGCCCTGTCGTTTTTTTCAATTTTTGCCCACTTTGGAAAATCCTTCACAATTTTCACACAACGCCCCAACTGTGCTTGATTTTGCTCCTTTCTGACTCAGCCCGCCCCCCTGGCCCCTTTTAGCAAGGTTTGGGAAAATCCCCATTTTTGACTTTTTCGACACTACCGGCCCTGTCGTTTTTTTCAATTTTTGCCCACTTTGGAAAATCCTTCACAATTTTCACACAACGCCCCAACTGTGCTTGATTTTGCTCCTTTCTGACTCAGCCTGCCCCCCTGGCCCCTTTTAGCAAGGTTTGGGAAAATCCCCATTTTTGACTTTTTCGACACTACCGGCCCTGTCGTTTTTTTCAATTTTTGCCCACTATGGAAAATCCTTCACAATTTTCACAAAACGCCCCAACTGTGCTTGATTTTGCTCGTTTTTCACTCAGCCCCCCCCTCTGGCCTCTTTAAGCAAATTTTGTGAAAATCCCCATTTTTGACTTTTTCGACACAACCGGACCTGTCGTTTTTTTCAAATTTTGCCCGGTTTGGAAAATCCTTCACAATTTTTTCAAAACGCCCCAACTGTGCTTGATTTTGCTCATTTCTGACTCAGTCCGCCCCCCTGGCCCCTTTTAGCAAGGTTTGGGAAAATCCCCATTTTTGACTTTTTCGACACTACCGGCCCTGTCGTTTTTTTCAAATTTTGCCCGGTTTGGAAAATCCTTCACAATTTTCCCAAAACGCCCCAACTGTGCTTGATTTTGCTCCTTTCTGACTCAGTCCGCCCCCCTGGCCCCTTTTAGCAAGGTTTGGGAAAATCCCCATTTTTGACTTTTTCGACACTACCGGCCCTGTCGTTTTTTCAAATTTTGCCCGGTTTGGAAAATCCTTCACAATTTTCCCAAAACGCCCCAACTGTGCTTGATTTTGCTCCTTTCTTACTTAGTCCGCCCCCCTGGCCCCTTTTAGCAAGGTTTTGGAAAATCCCCATTTTTGACTTTTTCGACACTACCGGACCTGTCGTTTTTTTCAATTTTTGCCCGGTTTGGAAAATCCTTCACAATTTTCTCAGAACGCCCCAACTGTGCTTGATTTTGCTCATTTCTGACTCAGTCCGCCCCACTGGCCCCTTTTAGCAAGGTTTGGGTAAATCCGCATTTTTGACTTTTTCGACACTACCGGCCCTGTCGTTTTTTTCAAATTTTGCCCGGTTTGGAAAATCCTTCACAATTTTCCCAAAACGCCCCAACTGTGCTTGATTTTGCTCCTTTCTGACTCAGTCCGCCCCCCTGGCCCCTTTTAGCAAGGTTTGGGAAAATCCCCATTTTTGACTTTTTCGACACTACCGGCCCTGTCTTTTTTTTCAATTTATGCCCGGTTTGGAAAATCCTTCACAATTTTCTCAAAACGCCCCAACTGTGCTTGATTTTGCTCATTTCTGACTCAGTCCGCCCCCCTGGCCCCTTTTAGCAAGGTTTGGGAAAATCCGCATTTTTGCCTATTTCGACACTACCGGCCCTGTCGTTTTTTTCAATTTTTGCCCACTTTGGAAAATCCTTCACAATTTTCCCAAAACGCCCCAACTGTGCTTGATTTTGCTCCTTTCTGACTCAGTCCGCCCCCTGGCAACTTTTAGCAAGGTTTGGGAAAATCCCCATTTTTGACTTTTTCGACACTACCGGCCCTGTCTTTTTTTCAAATTTTGCCCGGTTTGGAAAATCCTTCACAATTTTCACAAAACGCCCCAACTGTGCTTGATTTTGCTCGTTTTTCAATCAGCCCGCCCCCTGGCCCCTTTTAGCAAGGTTTGTGAAAATCCCCATTTTTGACTTTTTCGACACTACCGGCCCAGTCGTTTTTTTCAATTTTTGCCCACTTTGGAAAATCCTTCACAATTTTCACAAAACGCCCCAACTGTGCTTGATTTTGCTCCTTTTTCACCCAGCCCCCCCCTCTGGCCTCTTTAAGCAAAGTTTGGGAAAATCCCCATTTTTGACTTTTTCGACACTACCGGCACTGTCGTTTTTTTCAAATTTTGTCCGGTTTGGAAAATCCTTCACAATTTTCCCAAAACGCCCCAACTGTGCTTGATTTTGCTCCTTTCTGACTCAGTCCGCCCCCCTGGCCCCTTTTAGCAAGGTTTTGGAAAATCCCCATTTTTGACTTTTTCGACACTACTGGACCTGTCGTTTTTTTCAAATTTTGCCCGGTTTGGAAAATCCTTCACAATTTTCACAAAACGCCCCAACTGTGCTTGATTTTGCTCGTTTTTCAATCAGCCCGCCCCCTGGCCCCTTTTAGCAAAAATTTGGGAAAATCCCACTTTTTGACTTTTTCGACACTACCGGACCTGTCGTTTTTTTCAAATTTTGCCCACTTTGGAAAATCCTTCACAATTTTCTCAAAACGCCCCAACTGTGCTTGATTTTGCTCCTTTCTGACTCAGTCCACCCCCTGGCACCTTTTAGCAATGTTTGGGAAAATCCCCATTTTTGACTTTTTCGACACTACCGGCCCTGTCGTTTTTTTCAATTTTTGCCCACTTTGGAAAATCCTTCACAATTTTCACACAACGCCCCAACTGTGCTTGATTTTGCTCCTTTCTGACTCAGCCCGCCCCCCTGGCCCCTTTTAGCAAGGTTTGGGAAAATCCCCATTTTTGACTTTTTCGACACTACCGGCCCTGTCGTTTTTTTCAATTTTTGCCCACTATGGAAAATCCTTCACAATTTTCACAAAACGCCCCAACTGTGCTTGATTTTGCTCGTTTTTCACTCAGCCCCCCCCTCTGGCCTCTTTAAGCAAATTTTGTGAAAATCCCCATTTTTGACTTTTTCGACACAACCGGACCTGTCGTTTTTTTCAAATTTTGCCCGGTTTGGAAAATCCTTCACAATTTTCTCAAAACGCCCCAACTGTGCTTGATTTTGCTCATTTCTGACTCAGTCCGCCCCCCTGGCCCCTTTTAGCAAGGTTTGGGAAAATCCCCATTTTTGACTTTTTCGACACTACCGGCCCTGTCGTTTTTTTAAAATTTTGCCCGGTTTGGAAAATCCTTCACAATTTTCCCAAAACGCCCCAACTGTGCTTGATTTTGCTCCTTTCTGACTCAGTCCGCCCCCCTGGCCCCTTTTAGCAAGGTTTGGGAAAATCCCCATTTTTGACTTTTTCGACACTACCGGCCCTGTCGTTTTTTCAAATTTTGCCCGGTTTGGAAAATCCTTCACAATTTTCCCAAAATGCCCCAACTGTGCTTGATTTTGCTCCTTTCTTACTTAGTCCGCCCCCCTGGCCCCTTTTAGCAAGGTTTTGGAAAATCCCCATTTTTGACTTTTTCGACACTACCGGACCTGTCGTTTTTTTCAATTTTTGCCCGGTTTGGAAAATCCTTCACAATTTTCTCAGAACGCCCCAACTGTGCTTGATTTTGCTCATTTCTGACTCAGTCCGCCCCACTGGCCCCTTTTAGCAAGGTTTGGGTAAATCCGCATTTTTGACTTTTTCGACACTACCGGCCCTGTCGTTTTTTTCAAATTTTGCCCGGTTTGGAAAATCCTTCACAATTTTCCCAAAACGCCCCAACTGTGCTTGATTTTGCTCCTTTCTGACTCAGTCCGCCCCCCTGGCCCCTTTTAGCAAGGTTTGGGAAAATCCCCATTTTTGACTTTTTCGACACTACCGGCCCTGTCTTTTTTTTCAATTTATGCCCGGTTTGGAAAATCCTTCACAATTTTCTCAAAACGCCCCAACTGTGCTTGATTTTGCTCATTTCTGACTCAGTCCGCCCCCCTGGCCCCTTTTAGCAAGGTTTGGGAAAATCCGCATTTTTGCCTTTTTCGACACTACCGGCCCTGTCGTTTTTTTCAATTTTTGCCCACTTTGGAAAATCCTTCACAATTTTCCCAAAACGCCCCAACTGTGCTTGATTTTGCTCCTTTCTGACTCAGTCCGCCCCCTGGCAACTTTTAGCAAGGTTTGGGAAAATCCCCATTTTTGACTTTTTCGACACTACCGGCCCTGTCTTTTTTTCAAATTTTGCCCGGTTTGGAAAATCCTTCACAATTTTCACAAAACGCCCCAACTGTGCTTGATTTTGCTCGTTTTTCAATCAGCCCGCCCCCTGGCCCCTTTTAGCAAGGTTTGTGAAAATCCCCATTTTTGACTTTTTCGACACTACCGGCCCAGTCGTTTTTTTCAATTTTTGCCCACTTTGGAAAATCCTTCACAATTTTCACAAAACGCCCCAACTGTGCTTGATTTTGCTCCTTTTTCACCCAGCCCCCCCCTCTGGCCTCTTTAAGCAAAGTTTGGGAAAATCCCCATTTTTGACTTTTTCGACACTACCGGCACTGTCGTTTTTTTCAAATTTTGTCCGGTTTGGAAAATCCTTCACAATTTTCCCAAAACGCCCCAACTGTGCTTGATTTTGCTCCTTTCTGACTCAGTCCGCCCCCCTGGCCCCTTTTAGCAAGGTTTTGGAAAATCCCCATTTTTGACTTTTTCGACACTACCGGACCTGTCGTTTTTTTCAAATTTTGCCCGGTTTGGAAAATCCTTCACAATTTTCACAAAACGCCCCAACTGTGCTTGATTTTGCTCGTTTTTCAATCAGCCCGCCCCCTGGCCCCTTTTAGCAAAAATTTGGGAAAATCCCACTTTTTGACTTTTTCGACACTACCGGACCTGTCGTTTTTTTCAAATTTTGCCCACTTTGGAAAATCCTTCACAATTTTCTCAAAACGCCCCAACTGTGCTTGATTTTGCTCCTTTCTGACTCAGTCCACCCCCTGGCACCTTTTAGCAATGTTTGGGAAAATCCCCATTTTTGACTTTTTCGACACTACCGGCCCTGTCGTTTTTTTCAATTTTTGCCCACTTTGGAAAATCCTTCACAATTTTCACACAACGCCCCAACTGTGCTTGATTTTGCTCCTTTCTGACTCAGCCCGCCCCCCTGGCCCCTTTTAGCAAGGTTTGGGAAAATCCCCATTTTTGACTTTTTCGACACTACCGGCCCTGTCGTTTTTTTCAATTTTTGCCCACTATGGAAAATCCTTCACAATTTTCACAAAACGCCCCAACTGTGCTTGATTTTGCTCGTTTGTCACTCAGCCCCCCCCTCTGGCCTCTTTAAGCAAATTTTGTGAAAATCCCCATTTTTGACTTTTTCGACACAACCGGACCTGTCGTTTTTTTCAAATTTTGCCCGGTTTGGAAAATCCTTCACAATTTTCTCAAAACGCCCCAACTGTGCTTGATTTTGCTCATTTCTGACTCAGTCCGCCCCCCTGGCCCCTTTTAGCAAGGTTTGGGAAAATCCCCATTTTTGACTTTTTCGACACTACCGGCCCTGTCGTTTTTTTCAAATTTTGCCCGGTTTGGAAAATCCTTCACAATTTTCCCAAAACGCCCCAACTGTGCTTGATTTTGCTCCTTTCTGACTCAGTCCGCCCCCCTGGCCCCTTTTAGCAAGGTTTGGGAAAATCCCCATTTTTGACTTTTTCGACACTACCGGCCCTGTCGTTTTTTCAAATTTTGCCCGGTTTGGAAAATCCTTCACAATTTTCCCAAAACGCCCCAACTGTGCTTGATTTTGCTCCTTTCTTACTTAGTCCGCCCCCCTGGCCCCTTTTAGCAAGGTTTTGGAAAATCCCCATTTTTGACTTTTTCGACAATACCGGACCTGTCGTTTTTTTCAATTTTTGCCCGGTTTGGAAAATCCTTCACAATTTTCTCAGAACGCCCCAACTGTGCTTGATTTTGCTCATTTCTGACTCAGTCCGCCCCACTGGCCCCTTTTAGCAAGGTTTGGGTAAATCCGCATTTTTGACTTTTTCGACACTACCGGCCCTGTCGTTTTTTTCAAATTTTGCCCGGTTTGGAAAATCCTTCACAATTTTCCCAAAACGCCCCAACTGTGCTTGATTTTGCTCCTTTCTGACTCAGTCCGCCCCCCTGGCCCCTTTTAGCAAGGTTTTGGAAAATCCCCATTTTTGACTTTTTCGACACTACCGGACCTGTCGTTTTTTTCAAATTTTGCCCGGTTTGGAAAATCCTTCACTATTTTCACAAAACGCCCCAACTGTGCTTGATTTTGCTCGTTTTTCAATCAGCCCGCCCCCTGGCCCCTTTTAGCAAAAATTTGGGAAAATCCCACTTTTTGACTTTTTCGACACTACCGGACCTGTCGTTTTTTTCAAATTTTGCCCACTTTGGAAAATCCTTCACAATTTTCTCAAAACGCCCCAACTGTGCTTGATTTTGCTCCTTTCTGACTCAGTCCACCCCCTGGCACCTTTTAGCAATGTTTGGGAAAATCCCCATTTTTGACTTTTTCGACACTACCGGCCCTGTCGTTTTTTTCAATTTTTGCCCACTTTGGAAAATCCTTCACAATTTTCACACAACGCCCCAACTGTGCTTGATTTTGCTCCTTTCTGACTCAGCCCGCCCCCCTGGCCCCTTTTAGCAAGGTTTGGGAAAATCCCCATTTTTGACTTTTTCGACACTACCGGCCCTGTCGTTTTTTTCAATTTTTGCCCACTATGGAAAATCCTTCACAATTTTCACAAAACGCCCCAACTGTGCTTGATTTTGCTCGTTTTTCACTCAGCCCCCCCCTCTGGCCTCTTTAAGCAAATTTTGTAAAAATCCCCATTTTTGACTTTTTCGACACTACCGGCCCTGTCGTTTTTTTCAAATTTTGCCCGGTTTGGAAAATCCTTCACAATTTTCCCAAAACGCCCCAACTGTGCTTGATTTTGCTCCTTTCTGACTCAGTCCGCCCCCCTGGCCCCTTTTAGCAAGGTTTGGGAAAATCCCCATTTTTGACTTTTTCGACACTACCGGCCCTGTCTTTTTTTTCAATTTATGCCCGGTTTGGAAAATCCTTCACAATTTTCTCAAAACGCCCAAACTGTGCTTGATTTTGCTCATTTCTGACTCAGTCCGCCCCCCTGGCCCCTTTTAGCAAGGTTTGGGAAAATCCGCATTTTTGCCTTTTTCGACACTACCGGCCCTGTCGTTTTTTTCAATTTTTGCCCACTTTGGAAAATCCTTCACAATTTTCCCAAAACGCCCCAACTGTGCTTGATTTTGCTCCTTTCTGACTCAGTCCGCCCCCTGGCAACTTTTAGCAAGGTTTGGGAAAATCCCCATTTTTGACTTTTTCGACACTACCGGCCCTGTCTTTTTTTCAAATTTTGCCCGGTTTGGAAAATCCTTCACAATTTTCACAAAACGCCCCAACTGTGCTTGATTTTGCTCGTTTTTCAATCAGCCCGCCCCCTGGCCCCTTTTAGCAAGGTTTGTGAAAATCCCCATTTTTGACTTTTTCGACACTACCGGCCCTGTCGTTTTTTTCAATTTTTGCCAACTTTGGAAAATCCTTCACAATTTTCACAAAACGCCCCAACTGTGCTTGATTTTGCTCCTTTTTCACCCAGCCCCCCCCTCTGGCCTCTTTAAGCAAAGTTTGGGAAAATCCCCATTTTTGACTTTTTCGACACTACCGGCACTGTCGTTTTTTTCAAATTTTGTCCGGTTTGGAAAATCCTTCACAATTTTCCCAAAACGCCCCAACTGTGCTTGATTTTGCTCCTTTCTGACTCAGTCCGCCCCCCTGGCCCCTTTTAGCAAGGTTTTGGAAAATCCCCATTTTTGACTTTTTCGACACTACCGGACCTGTCGTTTTTTTCAAATTTTGCCCGGTTTGGAAAATCCTTCACAATTTTCACAAAACGCCCCAACTGTGCTTGATTTTGCTCGTTTTTCAATCAGCCCGCCCCCTGGCCCCTTTTAGCAAAAATTTGGGAAAATCCCCATTTTTGACTTTTTCGACACTACCGGCCCTGTCTTTTTTTTCAATTTATGCCCGGTTTGGAAAATCCTTCACAATTTTCTCAAAACGCCCCAACTGTGCTTGATTTTGCTCATTTCTGACTCAGTCCGCCCCCCTGGCCCCTTTTAGCAAGGTTTGGGAAAATCCGCATTTTTGCCTTTTTCGACACTACCGGCCCTGTCGTTTTTTTCAATTTTTGCCCACTTTGGAAAATCCTTCACAATTTTCCCAAAACGCCCCAACTGTGCTTGATTTTGCTCCTTTCTGACTCAGTCCGCCCCCTGGCAACTTTTAGCAAGGTTTGGGAAAATCCCCATTTTTGACTTTTTCGACACTACCGGCCCAGTCGTTTTTTTCAATTTTTGCCCACTTTGGAAAATCCTTCACAATTTTCACAAAACGCCCCAACTGTGCTTGATTTTGCTCCTTTTTCACCCAGCCCCCCCCCTCTGGCCTCTTTAAGCAAAGTTTGGGAAAATCCCCATTTTTGACTTTTTCGACACTACCGGCACTGTCGTTTTTTTCAAATTTTGTCCGGTTTGGAAAATCCTTCACAATTTTCCCAAAACGCCCCAACTGTGCTTGATTTTGCTCCTTTCTGACTCAGTCCGCCCCCCTGGCCCCTTTTAGCAAGGTTTTGGAAAATCCCCATTTTTGACTTTTTCGACACTACCGGACCTGTCGTTTTTTTCAAATTTTGCCCGGTTTGGAAAATCCTTCACAATTTTCACAAAACGCCCCAACTGTGCTTGATTTTGCTCGTTTTTCAATCAGCCCGCCCCCTGGCCCCTTTTAGCAAAAATTTGGGAAAATCCCACTTTTTGACTTTTTCGACACTACCGGACCTGTCTTTTTTTCAAATTTTGCCCACTTTGGAAAATCCTTCACAATTTTCTCAAAACGCCCCAACTGTGCTTGATTTTGCTCCTTTCTGACTCAGTCCACCCCCTGGCACCTTTTAGCAATGTTTGGGAAAATCCCCATTTTTGACTTTTTCGACACTACCGGCCCTGTCGTTTTTTTCAATTATTGCCCACTTTGGAAAATCCTTCACAATTTTCACACAACGCCCCAACTGTGCTTGATTTTGCTCCTTTCTGACTCAGCCCGCCCCCCTGGCCCCTTTTAGCAAGGTTTGGGAAAATCCCCATTTTTGACTTTTTCGACACTACCGGCCCTGTCGTTTTTTTCAATTTTTGCCCACTATGGAAAATCCTTCACAATTTTCACAAAACGCCCCAACTGTGCTTGATTTTGCTCGTTTTTCACTCAGCCCCCCCCTCTGGCCTCTTTAAGCAAATTTTGTGAAAATCCCCATTTTTGACTTTTTCGACACAACCGGACCTGTCGTTTTTTTCAAATTTTGCCCGGTTTGGAAAATCCTTCACAATTTTCTCAAAACGCCCCAACTGTGCTTGATTTTGCTCGTTTTTCAATCAGCCCGCCCCCTGGCCCCTTTTAGCAAAAATTTGGGAAAATCCCCATTTTTGACTTTTTCGACACTACCGGCCCTGTCGTTTTTTTCAAATTTTGCCCGGTTTGGAAAATCCTTCACAATTTTCCCAAAACGCCCCAACTGTGCTTGATTTTGCTCCTTTCTGACTCAGTCCGCCCCCCTGGCCCGTTTTAGCAAGGTTTGGGAAAATCCCAATTTTTGACTTTTTCGACACTACCGGACCTGTCGTTTTTTTCAAATTTAGCCCACTTTGGAAAATCCTTCACAATTTTCTCAAAACGCCCCAACTGTGCTTGATTTTGCTCCTTTCTGACTCAGTCCACCCCCTGGCACCTTTTAGCAAGGTTTGTGAAAATCCCCATTTTTGACTTTTTCGACACTACCGCCGCTGTCGTTTTTTTTAAATTTTTGCCATCTTTGGAAAATCCTTCACAATTTTCACAAAACGCCCCAACTGTGCTTGATTTTGCTCCTTTTTCACCCAGCCCCCCCCTCTGGCCTCTTTAAGCAAAGTTTGGGAAAATCCCCATTTTTGACTTTTTCGACACTACCGGCACTGTCGTTTTTTTCAAATTTTGCCCGGTTTGGAAAATCCTTCACAATTTTCACAAAACGCCCCAACTGTGCTTGATATTGCTCGTTTTTCAATCAGCCCGCCCCCTGGCCCCTTTTAGCAAAAATTTGGGAAAATCCCCATTTTTGACTTTTTCGACACTACCGGCCCTGTCTTTTTTTTCAAATTTTACCCGGTTTGGAAAATCCTTCACAATTTTCCCAAAACGCCCCAACTGTGCTTGATTTTGCTCCTTTCTGACTCAGTCCGCCCCCTGGCACCTTTTAGCAAGGTTTGGGAAAATCCCCATTTTTGACTTTTTCGACACTACCGGCCCTGTCGTTTTTTTCAAATTTTGCCCGGTTTGGAAAATCCTTCACAATTTTCCCAAAACGCCCCAACTGTGCTTGATTTTGCTCCTTTCTGACTCAGTCCGCCCCCCTTGCCCGTTTTAGCAAGGTTTGTGAAAATCCCCATTTTTGACTTTTTCGACACTACCGCCCCTGTCGTTTTTTTCAATTTTTACCCGGTTTGGAATATCCTTCACAATTTTCCCAAAACGCCCCAACTGTGCTTGATTTTGCTCCTTTCTGACTCAGTCCGCCCCCTGGCACCTTTTAGCAAGGTTTGGGAAAATCCCCATTTTTGACTTTTTCGACACTACCGGCCCTGTCTTTTTTTCAAATTTTGCCCACTTTGGAAAATCCTTCACAATTTTCACAAAACGCCCCAACTGTGCTTGATTTTGCTCCTTTTTCACCCAGCCCCCCCCCCTCTGGCCTCTTTAAGCAAAGTTTGGGAAAATCCCCATTTTTGACTTTTTCGACACTACCGGACCTGTCGTGTTTTTCAAATTTTGCCCACTTTGGAAAATCCTTCACAATTTTCTCAAAACGCCCCAACTGTGCTTGATTTTGCTCCTTTCTGACTCAGTCCGCCCCCCTGGCCCCTTTTAGCAAGGTTTGGGAAAATCCCCATTTTTGACTTTTTCGACACTACCGGCCCTGTCTTTTTTTGAAATTTTGCCCGGTTTGGAAAATCCTTCACAATTTTCACAAAACGCCCCAACTGTGCTTGATTTTGCTCGTTTTTTAATCAGCCCGCCCCCTGGCCCCTTTTAGCAAAAATTTGGGAAAATCCCAATTTTTGACTTTTTCGACACTACCGGACCTGTCGTTTTTTTCAAATTTTGACCGGTTTGGAAAATCCTTCACAATTTTCTCAAAACGCCCCAACTGTGCTTGATTTTGCTCATTTCTGACTCAGTCCGCCCCACTGGCCCCTTTTAGCAAGGTTTGGGAAAATCCGCATTTTTGACATTTTCGACACTACCGGCCCTGTCGTTTTTTTCAATTTTTGCCCACTTTGGAAAATCCTTCACAATTTTCACACAACGCCCCAACTGTGCTTGATTTTGCTCCTTTCTTACTTAGTCCGCCCCCCTGGCCCCTTTTAGCAAGGTTTTGGAAAATCCCCATTTTTGACTTTTTCGACACTACCGGACCTGTCGTTTTTTTCAAATTTTGCCCGGTTTGGAAAATCCTTCACAATTTTCTCAAAACGCCCCAACTGTGCTTGATTTTGCTCATTTCTGACTCAGTCCGCCCCCCTGGCCCCTTTTAGCAAGGTTTGGGAAAATCCGCATTTTTGACTTTTTCGACACTACCGGCCCTGTCGTTTTTTTCAATTTTTGCCCACTTTGGAAAATCCTTCACAATTTTCACACAACGCCCCAACTGTGCTTGATTTTGCTCCTTTCTGACTCAGCCCGCCCCCCTGGCCCCTTTTAGCAAGGTTTGGGAAAATCCCCATTTTTGACTTTTTCGACACTACCGGCCCTGTCGTTTTTTTCAATTTTTGCCCACTATGGAAAATCCTTCACAATTTTCACAAAACGCCCCAACTGTGCTTGATTTTGCTCGTTTTTCACTCAGCCCCCCCCTCTGGCCTCTTTAAGCAAGGATTTGGGAAAATCCCCATTTTTGACTTTTTCGACACTACCGGCCCTGTCGTTTTTTTCAAATTTTGCCCGGTTTGGAAAATCCTTCACAATTTTCCCAAAACGCCCCAACTGTGCTTGATTTTGCTCCTTTCTGACTCAGTCCGCCCCCCTGGCCCGTTTTAGCAAGGTTTGTAAAAATCCCCATTTTTGACTTTTTCGACACTACCGCCCCTGTCGTTTTTTTCAATTTTTGCCCTCTTTGGAAAATCCTTCACAATTTTCACAAAACGCCCCAACTGTGCTTGATTTTGCTCCTTTTTCACCCAGCCCCCCCCTCTGGCTTCTTTAAGCAAATTTTGGGAAAATCCCCATTTTTGACTTTTTCGACACTACCGGCACTGTCGTTTTTTTTCAAATTTTGCCCGGTTTGGAAAATCCTTCACAATTTTCCCAAAACGCCCCAACTGTGCTTGATTTTGCTCCTTTCTGACTCAGTCCGCCCCCTGGCACCTTTCAGCAAGGTTTGGGAAAATCCCCATTTTTGACTTTTTCAACACTACCGGCCCTGTCTTTTTTTCAAATTTTGCCCGGTTTGGAAAATCCTTCACAATTTTCACAAAACGCCCCAACTGTGCTTGATTTTGCTCGTTTTTCAATCAGCCCGCCCCCTGGCCCCTTTTAGCAAAAATTTGGGAAAATCCCAATTTTTGACTTTTTCGACACTACCGGACCTGTCGTTTTTTTCAAATTTTGCCCACGTTGGAAAATCCTTCACAATTTTCCCAAAACGCCCCAACTGTGCTTGATTTTGCTCCTTTCTGACTCAGTCCGCCCCCTGGCACCTTTTAGCAAGGTTTGGGAAAATCCCCATTTTTGACTTTTTCGACACTACCGGCCCTGTCTTTTTTTCAAATTTTGCCCGGTTTGGAAAATCCTTCACAATTTTCACAAAACGCCCCAACTGTGCTTGATTTTGCTCGTTTTTCAATCAGCCCGCCCCCTGGCCCCTTTTAGCAAAAATTTGGGAAAATCCCCATTTTTGACTTTTTCGACACTACCGGCCCTGTCGTTTTTTTCAAATTTTGCCCGGTTTGGAAAATCCTTCACAATTTTCCCAAAACGCCCCAACTGTGCTTGATTTTGCTCCTTTCTGACTCAGTCCGCCCCCCTGGCCCGTTTTTGCAAGGTTTGGGAAAATCCCAATCTTGGACTTTTTCGACACTACCGGCCCTGTCTTTTTTTCAAATTTTGCCCGGTTTGGAAAATCCTTCACAATTTTCACAAAACGCCCCAACTGTGCTTGATTTTGCTCGTTTTTTGCAATCAGCCCGCCCCCTGGCCCCTTTTAGCAAAAATTTGCGAAAATCCCCATTTTTGACTTTTTCGACACTACCGGCCCTGTCGTTTTTTTCAAATTTTGCCCGGTTTAAAAAATCCTTCACAATTTTCCCAAAACGCCCCAACTGTGCTTGATTTTGCTCCTTTCTTACTTAGTCCGCCCCCCTAGCCCCTTTTAGCAAGGTTTTGGAAAATCCCCATTTTTGACTTTTTCGACACTACCGGACCTGTCGTTTTTTTCAAATTTTGCCCGGTTTGGAAAATCCTTCACAATTTTCTCAAAACGCCCCAACTGTGCTTGATTTTGCTCATTTCTGACTCAGTCCGCCCCACTGGCCCCTTTTAGCAAGGTTTGGGAAAATCCGCATTTTTGACATTTTCGACACTACCGGCCCTGTCGTTTTTTTCAATTTTTGCCCACTTTGGAAAATCCTTCACAATTTTCACACAACGCCCCAACTGTGCTTGATTTTGCTCCTTTCTGACTCAGCCCGCCCCCCTGGCCCCTTTTAGCAAGGTTTGGGAAAATCCCCATTTTTGACTTTTTCGACACTACCGGCCCTGTCGTTTTTTTCAATTTTTGCCCACTATGGAAAATCCTTCACAATTTTCACAAAACGCCCCAACTGTGCTTGATTTTGCTCGTTTTTCACTCAGCCCCCCCCTCTGGCCTCTTTAAGCAAATTTTGTGAAAATCCCCATTTTTGACTTTTTCGACACTACCGGACCTGTCGTTTTTTTCAAATTTTGCCCGGTTTGGAAAATCCTTCACAATTTTCTCAAAACGCCCCAACTGTGCTTGATTTTGCTCATTTCTGACTCAGTCCGCCCCCCTGGCCCCTTTTAGCAAGGTTTGGGAAAATCCCAATTTTTGACTTTTTTGACACTACCGGCCCTGTCGTTTTTTTCAATTTTTGCCCACGTTGGAAAATCCTTCACAATTTTCCCAAAACGCCCCAACTGTACTTGATTTTGCTCCTTTCTGACTCAGTCCGCCCCCTGGCACCTTTTAGCAAGGTTTGGGAAAATCCCCATTTTTGACTTTTTCGACACTACCGGCCCTGTCTTTTTTTCAAATTTTGCCCGGTTTGGAAAATCCTTCACAATTTTCAATAAAACGCCCCAACTGTGCTTGATTTTGCTCCTTTCTTACTTAGTCCGCCCCCCTGGCCCCTTTTAGCAAGGTTTGGGAAAATCCCCATTTTTGACTTTTTCGACACTACTGGCCCCTTCTTTTTTTTTCAAATTTTACCCGGTTTGGAAAATCCTTCACAATTTTCCCAAAACGCCCCAACTGTGCTTGATTTTGCTCCTTTCTGACTCAGTCCGCCCCCCTGGCCCGTTTTAGCAAGGTTTGGGAAAATCCCAATTTTTGACTTTTTCGACACTACCGGACCTGTCGTTTTTTTCAAATTTTGCCCGGTTTGGAAAATCCTTCACAATTTTCTCAAAACGCCCCAACTGTGCTTGATTTTGCTCCTTTCTGACTCAGTCCACCCCCTGGCACCTTTTAGCAAGGTTTGTGAAAATCCCCATTTTTGACTTTTTCGACACTACCGCCCCTGTCGTTTTTTTCAATTTTTGCCCTCTTTGGAAAATCCTTCACAATTTTCACACAACGCCCCAACTGTGCTTGATTTTGCTCCTTTCTGACTCAGTCCGCCCCCCTGGCCCCTTTTAGCAAAAATTTGGGAAAATCCCAATTTTTGACTTTTTCGACACTACCGGACCTGTCGTTTTTTTCAAATTTTGCCCACTTTGGAAAATCCTTCACAATTTTCTCAAAACGCCCCAACTGTGCTTGATTTTGCTCCTTTCTGACTCAGTCCACCCCCTGGCACCTTTTAGCAAGGATTGTGAAAATCCCCATTTTTTACTTTTTCGACACTACCGGCCCTGTCGTTTTTTTCAATTTTTGCCCTCTTTGGAAAATCCTTCACAATTTTCACAAAACGCCCCAACTGTGCTTGATTTTGCTCCTTTTTCACCCAGCCCCCCCCCCTCTGGCCTCTTTAAGCAAAGTTTGGGAAAATCCCCATTTTTGACTTTTTCGACACTACCGGCACTGTCGTTTTTTTCAAATTTTGCCCGGTTTGGAAAATCCTTCACAATTTTCCCAAAACGCCCCAACTGTGCTTGATTTTGCTCCTTTCTTACTTAGTCCGCCCCCCTGGCCCCTTTTAGCAAGGTTTGGGAAAATCCCAATTTTTGACTTTTTCGACACTACCGGACCTGTCGTTTTTTTCAAATTTTCCCCGGTTTGGAAAATCCTTCACAATTTTCTCAAAACGCCCCAACTGTGCTTGATTTTGCTCCTTTCTGAGTCAGTCCACCCCCTGGCACCTTTTAGCAAGGTTTGTGAAAATCCCCATTTTTGACTTTTTCGACACTACCGCCCCTGTCGTTTTTTTCAATTTTTGCCCTCTTTGGAAAATCCTTCACAATTTTCACAAAACGCCCCAACTGTGCTTGATTTTGCTCCTTTTTCACCCAGCCCCCCCCTCTGGCTTCTTTAAGCAAATTTTGGGAAAATCCCCATTTTTGACTTTTTCGACACTACCGGCACTGTCGTTTTTTTCAAATTTTGCCCGGTTTGGAAAATCCTTCACAATTTTCCCAAAACGCCCCAACTGTGCTTGATTTTGCTCCTTTCTGACTCAGTCCGCCCCCCTGGCCCCTTTTAGCAAGGTTTGGGAAAATCCCCATTTTTGACTTTTTCGACACTACCGGCCCTGTCGTTTTTTCAAATTTTGCCCGGTTTGGAAAATCCTTCACAATTTTCCCAAAACGCCCCAACTGTGCTTGATTTTGCTCCTTTCTTACTTAGTCCGCCCCCCTGGCCCCTTTTAGCAAGGTTTGGGAAAATCCCCATTTTTGACTTTTTCGACACTACTGGCCCCTTCTTTTTTTTTCAAATTTTACCCGGTTTGGAAAATCCTTCATAATTTTCCCAAAACGCCCCAACTGTGCTTGATTTTGCTCCTTTCTGACTCAGTCCGCCCCCCTGGCCCGTTTTAGCAAGGTTTGGGAAAATCCCAATTTTTGACTTTTTCGACACTACCGGACCTGTCGTTTTTTTCAAATTTTGCCCGGTTTGGAAAATCCTTCACAATTTTCTCAAAACGCCCCAACTGTGCTTGATTTTGCTCCTTTCTGACTCAGTCCACCCCCTGGCACCTTTTAGCAAGGTTTGTGAAAATCCCCATTTTTGACTTTTTCGACACTACCGCCCCTGTCGTTTTTTTCAATTTTTGCCCTCTTTGGAAAATCCTTCACAATTTTCACACAACGCCCCAACTGTGCTTGATTTTGCTCCTTTCTGACTCAGTCCGCCCCCCTGGCCCCTTTTAGCAAAAATTTGGGAAAATCCCAATTTTTGACTTTTTCGACACTACCGGACCTGTCGTTTTTTTCAAATTTTGCCCACTTTGGAAAATCCTTCACAATTTTCTCAAAACGCCCCAACTGTGCTTGATTTTGCTCCTTTCTGACTCAGTCCACCCCCTGGCACCTTTTAGCAAGGATTGTGAAAATCCCCATTTTTTACTTTTTCGACACTACCGGACCTGTCGTTTTTTTCAATTTTTGCCCGGTTTGGAAAATCCTTCACAATTTTCTCAGAACGCCCCAACTGTGCTTGATTTTGCTCATTTCTGACTCAGTCCGCCCCACTGGCCCCTTTTAGCAAGGTTTGGGTAAATCCGCATTTTTGACTTTTTCGACACTACCGGCCCTGTCGTTTTTTTCAAATTTTGCCCGGTTTGGAAAATCCTTCACAATTTTCCCAAAACGCCCCAACTGTGCTTGATTTTGCTCCTTTCTGACTCAGTCCGCCCCCCTGGCCCCTTTTAGCAAGGTTTGGGAAAATCCCCATTTTTGACTTTTTCGACACTACCGGCCCTGTCTTTTTTTTCAATTTATGCCCGGTTTGGAAAATCCTTCACAATTTTCTCAAAACGCCCCAACTGTGCTTGATTTTGCTCCTTTCTGACTCAGTCCGCCCCCTAGCAACTTTTAGCAAGGTTTGGGAAAATCCCCATTTTTGACTTTTTCGACACTACCGGCCCTGTCTTTTTTTCAAATTTTGCCCGGTTTGGAAAATCCTTCACAATTTTCACAAAACGCCCCAACTGTGCTTGATTTTGCTCGTTTTTCAATCATCCCGCCCCCTGGCCCCTTTTAGCAAGGTTTGTGAAAATCCCCATTTTTGACTTTTTCGACACTACCGGCCCTGTCGTTTTTTTCAATTTTTGCCCACTTTGGAAAATCCTTCACAATTTTCACAAAACGCCCCAACTGTGCTTGATTTTGCTCCTTTTTCACCCAGCCCCCCCCCTCTGGCCTCTTTAAGCAAAGTTTGGGAAAATCCCCATTTTTGACTTTTTCGACACTACCGGCACTGTCGTTTTTTTCAAATTTTGTCCGGTTTGGAAAATCCTTCACAATTTTCCCAAAACGCCCCAACTGTGCTTGATTTTGCTCGTTTTTCAATCAGCCCGCCCCCTGGCCCCTTTTAGCAAAAATTTGGGAAAATCCCACTTTTTGACTTTTTCGACACTACCGGACCTGTCGTTTTTTTCAAATTTTGCCCACTTTGGAAAATCCTTCACAATTTTCTCAAAACGCCCCAACTGTGCTTGATTTTGCTCCTTTCTGACTCAGTCCACCCCCTGGCACCTTTTAGCAATGTTTGGGAAAATCCCCATTTTTGACTTTTTCGACACTACCGGCCCTGTCGTTTTTTTCAATTTTTGCCCACTTTGGAAAATCCTTCACAATTTTCACACAACGCCCCAACTGTGCTTGATTTTGCTCCTTTCTGACTCAGCCCGCCCCCCTGGCCCCTTTTAGCAAGGTTTGTGAAAATCCCCATTTTTGACTTTTTCGACACTACCGGCCCTGTCGTTTTTTTCAATTTTTGCCCACTATGGAAAATCCTTCACAATTTTCACAAAACGCCCCAACTGTGCTTGATTTTGCTCGTTTTTCACTCAGCCCCCCCCTCTGGCCTCTTTAAGCAAATTTTGTGAAAATCCCCATTTTTGACTTTTTCGACACTACCGGCCCTGTCGTTTTTTTCAAATTTTGCCCGGTTTGGAAAATCCTTCACAATTTTCCCAAAACGCCCCAACTGTGCTTGATTTTGCTCCTTTCTGACTCAGCCCGCCCCCCTGGCCCCTTTTAGCAAGGTTTGGGAAAATCCCCATTTTTGACTTTTTCGACACTACCGGCCCTGTCGTTTTTTTCAATTATGCCCGGTTTGGAAAATCCTTCACAATTTTCACAAAACGCCCCAACTGTGCTTGATTTTGCTCGTTTTTCAATCAGCCCGCCCCCTGGCCCCTTTTAGCAAAAATTTGGGAAAATCCCACATTTTGACTTTTTCGACACTACCGGACCTGTCGTGTTTTTCAAATTTTGCCCACTATGGAAAATCCTTCACAATTTTCTCAAAACGCCCCAACTGTGCTTGATTTTGCTCCTTTCTGACTCAGTCCACCCCCTGGCACCTTTTAGCAAGGCTTGGGAAAATCCCCATTTTTGACTTTTTCGACACTACCGGCCCTGTCGTTTTTTTCAATTTTTGCCCACTATGGAAAATCCTTCACAATTTTCACAAAACGCCCCAACTGTGGTTGATTTTGCTCGTTTTTCACTCAGCCCCCCCTCTGGCCTCTTTAAGCAAATTTTGTGAAAATCCCCATTTTTGACTTTTTCGACACTACCGGCCCTGTCGTTTTTTTCAATTTTTGCCCACTTTGGAAAATCCTTCACAATTTTCCCAAAACGCCCCAACTGTGCTTGATTTTGCTCCTTTCTGACTCAGCCCGCCCCCCTGGCCCCTTTTAGCAAGGTTTGGGAAAATCCCCATTTTTGACTTTTTCGACACTACCGGCCCTGTCGTTTTTTTCAATTATGCCCGGTTTGGAAAATCCTTCACAATTTTCACAAAACGCCCCAACTGTGCTTGATTTTGCTCGTTTTTCAATCAGCCCGCCCCCTGGCCCCTTTTAGCAAAAATTTGGGAAAATCCCACATTTTGACTTTTTCGACACTACCGGACCTGTCGTGTTTTTCAAATTTTGCCCACTATGGAAAATCCTTCACAATTTTCTCAAAACGCCCCAACTGTGCTTGATTTTGCTCCTTTCTGACTCAGTCCACCCCCTGGCACCTTTTAGCAAGGCTTGGGAAAATCCCCATTTTTGACTTTTTCGACACTACCGGCCCTGTCGTTTTTTTCAATTTTTGCCCACTATGGAAAATCCTTCACAATTTTCACAAAACGCCCCAACTGTGGTTGATTTTGCTCGTTTTTCACTCAGCCCCCCCTCTGGCCTCTTTAAGCAAATTTTGTGAAAATCCCCATTTTTGACTTTTTCGACACTACCAGCCCTGTCGTTTTTTTCAATTTTGCCCACTTTGGAAAATCCTTCACAATTTTCACACAACGCCCCAACTGTGCTTGATTTTGCTCCTTTCTGACTCAGCCCGCCCCCCTGGCCCCTTTTAGCAAGGTTTGGGAAAATCCCCATTTTTGACTTTTTCGACACTACCGGCCCTGTCGTTTTTTTCAATTTTTGCCCACTTTGGAAAATCCTTCACAATTTTCACACAACGCCCCAACTGTGCTTGATTTTGCTCCTTTCTGACTCAGCCCGCCCCCCTGGCCCCTTTTAGCAAGGTTTGGGAAAATCCCCATTTTTGACTTTTTCGACACTACCGGCCCTGTCGTTTTTTTCAATTTTTGCCCACTATGGAAAATCCTTCACAATTTTCACAAAACGCCCCAACTGTGCTTGATTTTGCTCGTTTTTCACTCAGCCCCCCCCTCTGGCCTCTTTAAGCAAATTTTGTGAAAATCCCCATTTTTGACTTTTTCGACACAACCGGACCTGTCGTTTTTTTCAAATTTTGCCCGGTTTGGAAAATCCTTCACAATTTTCTCAAAACGCCCCAACTGTGCTTGATTTTGCTCATTTCTGACTCAGTCCGCCCCCCTGGCCCCTTTTAGCAAGGTTTGGGAAAATCCCCATTTTTGACTTTTTCGACACTACCGGCCCTGTCGTTTTTTTCAAATTTTGCCCGGTTTGGAAAATCCTTCACAATTTTCCCAAAACGCCCCAACTGTGCTTGATTTTGCTCCTTTCTGACTCAGTCCGCCCCCCTGGCCCCTTTTAGCAAGGTTTGGGAAAATCCCCATTTTTGACTTTTTCGACACTACCGGCCCTGTCGTTTTTTCAAATTTTGCCCGGTTTGGAAAATCCTTCACAATTTTCCCAAAACGCCCCAACTGTGCTTGATTTTGCTCCTTTCTTACTTAGTCCGCCCCCCTGGCCCCTTTTAGCAAGGTTTTGGAAAATCCCCATTTTTGACTTTTTCGACACTACCGGACCTGTCGTTTTTTTCAATTTTTGCCCGGTTTGGAAAATCCTTCACAATTTTCTCAGAACGCCCCAACTGTGCTTGATTTTGCTCATTTCTGACTCAGTCCGCCCCACTGGCCCCTTTTAGCAAGGTTTGGGTAAATCCGCATTTTTGACTTTTTCGACACTACCGGCCCTGTCGTTTTTTTCAAATTTTGCCCGGTTTGGAAAATCCTTCACAATTTTCCCAAAACGCCCCAACTGTGCTTGATTTTGCTCCTTTCTGACTCAGTCCGCCCCCCTGGCCCCTTTTAGCAAGGTTTGGGAAAATCCCCATTTTTGACTTTTTCGACACTACCGGCCCTGTCTTTTTTTTCAATTTATGCCCGGTTTGGAAAATCCTTCACAATTTTCTCAAAACGCCCCAACTGTGCTTGATTTTGCTCATTTCTGACTCAGTCCGCCCCCCTGGCCCCTTTTAGCAAGGTTTGGGAAAATCCGCATTTTTGCCTTTTTCGACACTACCGGCCCTGTCGTTTTTTTCAATTTTTGCCCACTTTGGAAAATCCTTCACAATTTTCCCAAAACGCCCCAACTGTGCTTGATTTTGCTCCTTTCTGACTCAGTCCGCCCCCTGGCAACTTTTAGCAAGGTTTGGGAAAATCCCCATTTTTGACTTTTTCGACACTACCGGCCCTGTCGTTTTTTTCAAATTTTGCCCGGTTTGGAAAATCCTTCACAATTTTCCCAAAACGCCCCAACTGTGCTTGATTTTGCTCCTTTCTGACTCAGTCCGCCCCCTGGCACCTTTTAGCAAGGTTTGGGAAAATCCCCATTTTTGACTTTTTCAACACTACCGGCCCTGTCTTTTTTTCAAATTTTGCCCGGTTTGGAAAATCCTTCACAATTTTCACAAAACGCCCCAACTGTGCTTGATTTTGCTCGTTTTTCAATCAGCCCGCCCCCTGGCCCCTTTTAGCAAAAATTTGGGAAAATCCCAATTTTTGACTTTTTCGACACTACCGGACCTGTCGTTTTTTTCAAATTTTGCCCACGTTGGAAAATCCTTCACAATTTTCCCAAAACGCCCCAACTGTGCTTGATTTTGCTCCTTTCTGACTCAGTCCGCCCCCTGGCACCTTTTAGCAAGGTTTGGGAAAATCCCCATTTTTGACTTTTTCGACACTACCGGCCCTGTCTTTTTTTCAAATTTTGCCCGGTTTGGAAAATCCTTCACAATTTTCACAAAACGCCCCAACTGTGCTTGATTTTGCTCGTTTTTCAATCAGCCCGCCCCCTGGCCCCTTTTAGCAAAAATTTGGGAAAATCCCCATTTTTGACTTTTTCGACACTACCGGCCCTGTCGTTTTTTTCAAATTTTGCCCGGTTTGGAAAATCCTTCACAATTTTCCCAAAACGCCCCAACTGTGCTTGATTTTGCTCCTTTCTGACTCAGTCCGCCCCCCTGGCCCGTTTTAGCAAGGTTTGGGAAAATCCCAATTTTTGACTTTTTCGACACTACCGGACCTGTCGTTTTTTTCAATTTTTGCCATCTTTGGAAAATCCTTCACAATTTTCTCAAAATGCCCCAACTGTGCTTGATTTTGCTTCTTTCTGACTCAGTCCACCCCTCTGGCCTCTTTAAGCAAAGTTTGGGAAAATCCCCATTTTTGACTTTTTCGACACTACCGGCACTGTCGTTTTTTTCAAATTTTGCCCGGTTTGGAAAATCCTCCACAATTTTCACAAAACGCCCCAACTGTGCTTGATATTGCTCGTTTTTCAATCAGCCCGCCCCCTGGCCCCTTTTAGCAAAAATTTGGGAAAATCCCCATTTTTGACTTTTTCGACACTACCGGCCCTGTCTTTTTTTTCATATTTTACCCGGTTTGGAAAATCCTTCACAATTTTCCCAAAACGCCCCAACTGTGCTTGATTTTGCTCCTTTCTGACTCAGTCCGCCCCCTGGCACCTTTTAGCAAGGTTTGGGAAAATCCCCATTTTTGACTTTTTCGACACTACCGGCCCTGTCGTTTTTTTCAAATTTTGCCCGGTTTGGAAAATCCTTCACAATTTTCCCAAAACGCCCCAACTGTGCTTGATTTTGCTCCTTTCTGACTCAGTCCGCCCCCCTGGCCCGTTTTAGCAAGGTTTGTGAAAATCCCCATTTTTGACTTTTTCGACACTACCGCCCCTGTCGTTTTTTTCAATTTTTACCCGGTTTGGAATATCCTTCACAATTTTCCCAAAACGCCCCAACTGTGCTTGATTTTGCTCCTTTCTGACTCAGTCCGCCCCCTGGCACCTTTTAGCAAGGTTTGGGAAAATCCCCATTTTTGACTTTTTCGACACTACCGGCCCTGTCGTTTTTTCAAATTTTGCCCACTTTGGAAAATCCTTCACAATTTTCACAAAACGCCCCAACTGTGCTTGATTTTGCTCCTTTTTCACCCAGCCCCCCCCCCTCTGGCCTCTTTAAGCAAAGTTTGGGAAAATCCCCATTTTTGACTTTTTCGACACTACCGGCACTGTCGTTTTTTTCAAATTTTGCCCGGTTTGGAAAATCCTTCACAATTTTCCCAAAATGCCCCAACTGTGCTTGATTTTGCTCCTTTCTGACTCAGTCCGCCCCCCTGGCCCCTTTTAGCAAGGTTTGGGAAAATCCCCATTTTTGACTTTTTCGACACTACCGGCCCTGTCTTTTTTTTCAAATTTTACCCGGTTTGGAAAATCCTTCACAATTTTCCCAAAACGCCCCAACTGTGCTTGATTTTGCTCCTTTCTGACTCAGTCCGCCCCCTGGCACCTTTTAGCAAGGTTTGGGAAAATCCCCATTTTTGACTTTTTCGACACTACCGGCCCTGTCTTTTTTTCAAATTTTGCCCGGTTTGGAAAATCTTTCACAATTTTCACAAAACGCCCCAACTGTGCTTGATTTTGCTCGTTTTTCAATCAGCCCGCCCCCTGGCCCCTTTTAGCAAAAATTTGGGAAAATCCCCATTTTTGACTTTTTCGACACTACCGGCCCTGTCGTTTTTTTCAAATTTTGCCCGGTTTGGAAAATCCTTCAAAATTTTCCCAAAACGCCCCAACTGTGCTTGATTTTGCTCCTTTCTGACTCAGTCCGCCCCCCTGGCCCGTTTTAGCAAGGTTTGTGAAAATCCCCATTTTTGACTTTTTCGACACTACCGCCCCTGTCGTTTTTTTCAATTTTTGCCATCTTTGGAAAATCCTTCACAATTTTCACAAAACGCCCCAACTGTGCTTGATTTTGCTCCTTTTTCACCCAGCCCCCCCCCTCTGGCCTCTTTAAGCAAAGTTTGGGAAAATCCCCATTTTTGACTTTTTCGACACTACCGGCACTGTCGTTTTTTTCAAATTTTGCCCGGTTTGGAAAATCCTTCACAATTTTCCCAAAACGCCCCAACTGTGCTTGATTTTGCTCCTTTCTGACTCAGTCCGCCCCCTGGCACCTTTTAGCAAGGTTTGGGAAAATCCCCATTTTTGACTTTTTCGACACTACCGGCCCTGTCTTTTTTTCAAATTTTGCCCGGTTTGGAAAATCCTTCACAATTTTCCCAAAACGCCCCAACTGTGCTTGATTTTGCTCCTTTCTGACTCAGTCCGCCCCCTGGCACCTTTTAGCAAGGTTTGGGAAAATCCCCATTTTTGACTTTTTCGACACTACCGGCCCTGTCTTTTTTTCAAATTTTGCCCGGTTTGGAAAATCCTTCACAATTTTCACAAAACGCCCCAACTGTGCTTGATTTTGCTCGTTTTTCAATCAGCCCGCCCCCTGGCCCCTTTTAGCAAAAATTTGGGAAAATCCCCATTTTTGACTTTTTCGACACTACCGGCCCTGTCGTTTCTTTCAAATTTTGCCCGGTTTGGAAAATCCTTCACAATTTTCCCAAAACGCCCCAACTGTGCTTGATTTTGCTCCTTTCTGACTCAGTCCGCCCCCCTGGCCCGTTTTAGCAAGGTTTGGGAAAATCCCAATTTTGGACTTTTTCGACACTACCGGCCCTGTCTTTTTTTCAAATTTTGCCCGGTTTGGAAAATCCTTCACAATTTTCACAAAACGCCCCAACTGTGCTTGATTTTGCTCGTTTTTTGCAATCAGCCCGCCCCCTGGCCCCTTTTAGCAAAAATTTGGGAAAATCCCCATTTTTGACTTTTTCGACACTACCGGCCCTGTCGTTTTTTTCAAATTTTGCCCGGTTTAAAAAATCCTTCACAATTTTCCCAAAACGCCCCAACTGTGCTTGATTTTGCTCCTTTCTTACTTAGTCCGCCCCCCTGGCCCCTTTTAGCAAGGTTTTGGAAAATCCCCATTTTTGACTTTTTCGACACTACCGGACCTGTCGTTTTTTTCAAATTTTGCCCGGTTTGGAAAATCCTTCACAATTTTCTCAAAACGCCCCAACTGTGCTTGATTTTGCTCCTTTCTGACTCAGCCCGCCCCCCTGGCCCCTTTTAGCAAGGTTTGGGAAAATCCCCATTTTTGACTTTTTCGACACTACCGGCCCTGTCGTTTTTTTCAATTTTTGCCCACTATGGAAAATCCTTCACAATTTTCACAAAACGCCCCAACTGTGCTTGATTTTGCTCGTTTTTCACTCAGCCCCCCCCTCTGGCCTCTTTAAGCAAATTTTGTGAAAATCCCCATTTTTGACTTTTTCGACACTACCGGACCTTTCGTTTTTTTCAAATTTTGCCCGGTTTGGAAAATCCTTCACAATTTTCTCAAAACGCCCCAACTGTGCTTGATTTTGCTCATTTCTGACTCAGTCCGCCCCCCTGGCCCCTTTTAGCAAGGTTTGGGAAAATCCCAATTTTTGACTTTTTTGACACTACCGGCCCTGTCGTTTTTTTCAATTTTTGCCCACGTTGGAAAATCCTTCACAATTTTCCCAAAACGCCCCAACTGTACTTGATTTTGCTCCTTTCTGACTCAGTCCGCCCCCTGGCACCTTTTAGCAAGGTTTGGGAAAATCCCCATTTTTGACTTTTTCGACACTACCGGCCCTGTCTTTTTTTCAAATTTTGCCCGGTTTGGAAAATCCTTCACAATTTTCAATAAAACGCCCCAACTGTGCTTGATTTTGCTCCTTTCTTACTTAGTCCGCCCCCCTGGCCCCTTTTAGCAAGGTTTGGGAAAATCCCCATTTTTGACTTTTTCGACACTACTGGCCCCTTCTTTTTTTTTCAAATTTTACCCGGTTTGGAAAATCCTTCACAATTTTCCCAAAACGCCCCAACTGTGCTTGATTTTGCTCCTTTCTGACTCAGTCCGCCCCCCTGGCCCGTTTTAGCAAGGTTTGGGAAAATCCCAATTTTTGACTTTTTCGACACTACCGGACCTGTCGTTTTTTTCAAATTTTGCCCGGTTTGGAAAATCCTTCACAATTTTCTCAAAACGCCCCAACTGTGCTTGATTTTGCTCCTTTCTGACTCAGTCCACCCCCTGGCACCTTTTAGCAAGGTTTGTGAAAATCCCCATTTTTGACTTTTTCGACACTACCGCCCCTGTCGTTTTTTTCAATTTTTGCCCTCTTTGGAAAATCCTTCACAATTTTCACACAACGCCCCAACTGTGCTTGATTTTGCTCCTTTCTGACTCAGTCTGCCCCCCTGGCCCCTTTTAGCAAAAATTTGGGAAAATCCCAATTTTTGACTTTTTCGACACTACCGGACCTGTCGTTTTTTTCAAATTTTGCCCACTTTGGAAAATCCTTCACAATTTTCTCAAAACGCCCCAACTGTGCTTGATTTTGCTCCTTTCTGACTCAGTCCACCCCCTGGCACCTTTTAGCAAAGTTTGGGAAAATCCCCATTTTTGACTTTTTCGACACTACCGGCACTGTCGTTTTTTTCAAATTTTGCCCGGTTTGGAAAATCCTTCACAATTTTCCCAAAACGCCCCAA
Organism: Scomber scombrus; assembly: GCF_963691925.1. Taxonomy (NCBI): domain Eukaryota; kingdom Metazoa; phylum Chordata; class Actinopteri; order Scombriformes; family Scombridae; genus Scomber; species Scomber scombrus. The sequence continues at coordinate 196,798 of NC_084981.1, forward strand.
CTGTGCTTGATTTTGCTCATTTCTGACTCAGTCCGCCCCACTGGCCCCTTTTAGCAAGGTTTGGGTAAATCCGCATTTTTGACTTTTTCGACACTACCGGCCCTGTCGTTTTTTTCAAATTTTGCCCGGTTTGGAAAATCCTTCACAATTTTCCCAAAACGCCCCAACTGTGCTTGATTTTGCTCCTTTCTGACTCAGTCCGCCCCCCTGGCCCCTTTTAGCAAGGTTTGGGAAAATCCCCATTTTTGACTTTTTCGACACTACCGGCCCTGTCTTTTTTTTCAATTCATGCCCGGTTTGGAAAATCCTTCACAATTTTCTCAAAACGCCCCAACTGTGCTTGATTTTGCTCATTTCTGACTCAGTCCGCCCCCCTGGCCCCTTTTAGCAAGGTTTGGGAAAATCCGCATTTTTGCCTTTTTCGACACTACCGGCCCTGTCGTTTTTTTCAATTTTTGCCCACTTTGGAAAATCCTTCACAATTTTCCCAAAACGCCCCAACTGTGCTTGATTTTGCTCCTTTCTGACTCAGTCCGCCCCCTGGCAACTTTTAGCAAGGTTTGGGAAAATCCCCATTTTTGACTTTTTCGACACTACCGGCCCTGTCTTTTTTTCAAATTTTGCCCGGTTTGGAAAATCCTTCACAATTTTCACAAAACGCCCCAACTGTGCTTGATTTTGCTCGTTTTTCAATCAGCCCGCCCCCTGGCCCCTTTTAGCAAAAATTTGGGAAAATCCCACTTTTTGACTTTTTCGACACTACCGGACCTGTCGTTTTTTTCAAATTTTGCCCACTTTGGAAAATCCTTCACAATTTTCTCAAAACGCCCCAACTGTGCTTGATTTTGCTCCTTTCTGACTCAGTCCACCCCCTGGCACCTTTTAGCAATGTTTGGGAAAATCCCCATTTTTGACTTTTTCGACACTACCGGCCCTGTCGTTTTTTTCAATTTTTGCCCACTTTGGAAAATCCTTCACAATTTTCACACAACGCCCCAACTGTGCTTGATTTTGCTCCTTTCTGACTCAGCCCGCCCCCCTGGCCCCTTTTAGCAAGGTTTGGGAAAATCCCCATTTTTGACTTTTTCGACACTACCGGCCCTGTCGTTTTTTTCAATTTTTGCCCACTATGGAAAATCCTTCACAATTTTCACAAAACGCCCCAACTGTGCTTGATTTTGCTCGTTTTTCACTCAGCCCCCCCCTCTGGCCTCTTTAAGCAAATTTTGTGAAAATCCCCATTTTTGACTTTTTCGACACTACCGGCCCTGTCGTTTTTTTCAAATTTTGCCCGGTTTGGAAAATCCTTCACAATTTTCCCAAAACGCCCCAACTGTGCTTGATTTTGCTCCTTTCTGACTCAGCCCGCCCCCCTGGCCCCTTTTAGCAAGGTTTGGGAAAATCCCCATTTTTGACTTTTTCGACACTACCGGCCCTGTCGTTTTTTTCAATTATGCCCGGTTTGGAAAATCCTTCACAATTTTCACAAAACGCCCCAACTGTGCTTGATTTTGCTCGTTTTTCAATCAGCCCGCCCCCTGGCCCCTTTTAGCAAAAATTTGGGAAAATCCCACATTTTGACTTTTTCGACACTACCGGACCTGTCGTGTTTTTCAAATTTTGCCCACTTTGGAAAATCCTTCACAATTTTCTCAAAACGCCCCAACTGTGCTTGATTTTGCTCCTTTCTGACTCAGTCCACCCCCTGGCACCTTTTAGCAAGGCTTGGGAAAATCCCCATTTTTGACTTTTTCGACACTACCGGCCCTGTCGTTTTTTTCAATTTTTGCCCACTATGGAAAATCCTTCACAATTTTCACAAAACGCCCCAACTGTGGTTGATTTTGCTCGTTTTTCACTCAGCCCCCCCTCTGGCCTCTTTAAGCAAATTTTGTGAAAATCCCCATTTTTGATTTTTTCGACACTACCGGCCCTGTCGTTTTTTTCAATTTTTGCCCACTTTGGAAAATCCTTCACAATTTTCACACAACGCCCCAACTGTGCTTGATTTTGCTCCTTTCTGACTCAGCCCGCCCCCCTGGCCCCTTTTAGCAAGGTTTGGGAAAATCCCCATTTTTGACTTTTTCGACACTACCGGCCCTGTCGTTTTTTTCAATTTTTGCCCACTTTGGAAAATCCTTCACAATTTTCACACAACGCCCCAACTGTGCTTGATTTTGCTCCTTTCTGACTCAGCCCGCCCCCCTGGCCCCTTTTAGCAAGGTTTGGGAAAATCCCCATTTTTGACTTTTTCGACACTACCGGCCCTGTCGTTTTTTTCAATTTTTGCCCACTATGGAAAATCCTTCACAATTTTCACAAAACGCCCCAACTGTGCTTGATTTTGCTCGTTTTTCACTCAGCCCCCCCCTCTGGCCTCTTTAAGCAAATTTTGTGAAAATCCCCATTTTTGACTTTTTCGACACAACCGGACCTGTCGTTTTTTTCAAATTTTGCCCGGTTTGGAAAATCCTTCACAATTTTCTCAAAACGCCCCAACTGTGCTTGATTTTGCTCATTTCTGACTCAGTCCGCCCCCCTGGCCCCTTTTAGCAAGGTTTGGGAAAATCCCCATTTTTGACTTTTTCGACACTACCGGCCCTGTCGTTTTTTTCAAATTTTGCCCGGTTTGGAAAATCCTTCACAATTTTCCCAAAACGCCCCAACTGTGCATGATTTTGCTCCTTTCTGACTCAGTCCGCCCCCTGGCACCTTTTAGCAAGGTTTGGGAAAATCCCCATTTTTGACTTTTTCAACACTACCGGCCCTGTCTTTTTTTCAAATTTTGCCCGGTTTGGAAAATCCTTCACAATTTTCCCAAAACGCCCCAACTGTGCTTGATTTTGCTCCTTTCTGACTCAGTCCGCCCCCCTGGCCCGTTTTAGCAAGGTTTGTGAAAATCCCAATTTTTGACTTTTTCGACACTACCGGACCTGTCGTTTTTTTCAAATTTAGCCCACTTTGGAAAATCCTTCACAATTTTCTCAAAACGCCCCAACTGTGCTTGATTTTGCTCCTTTCTGACTCAGTCCACCCCCTGGCACCTTTTAGCAAGGTTTGTGAAAATCCCCATTTTTGACTTTTTCGACACTACCGCCGCTGTCGTTTTTTTTAAATTTTTGCCATCTTTGGAAAATCCTTCACAATTTTCACATAACGCCCCAACTGTGCTTGATTTTGCTCCTTTTTCACCCAGCCCCCCCCTCTGGCCTCTTTAAGCAAAGTTTGGGAAAATCCCCATTTTTGACTTTTTCGACACTACCGGCACTGTCGTTTTTTTCAAATTTTGCCCGGTTTGGAAAATCCTTCACAATTTTCACAAAACGCCCCAACTGTGCTTGATATTGCTCGTTTTTCAATCAGCCCGCCCCCTGGCCCCTTTTAGCAAAAATTTGGGAAAATCCCCATTTTTGACTTTTTCGACACTACCGGCCCTGTCTTTTTTTTCAAATTTTGCCCGGTTTGGAAAATCCTTCACAATTTTCCCAAAACGCCCCAACTGTGCTTGATTTTGCTCCTTTCTAACTCAGTCCGCCCCCCTGGCCCGTTTTAGCAAGGTTTGTGAAAATCCCCATTTTTGACTTTTTCGACACTACCGCCCCTGTCGTTTTTTTCAATTTTTACCCGGTTTGGAATATCCTTCACAATTTTCCCAAAACGCCCCAACTGTGCTTGATTTTGCTCCTTTCTGACTCAGTCCGCCCCCTGGCACCTTTTAGCAAGGTTTGGGAAAATCCCCATTTTTGACTTTTTCGACACTACCGGCCCTGTCTTTTTTTCAAATTTTGCCCACTTTGGAAAATCCTTCACAATTTTCACAAAACGCCCCAACTGTGCTTGATTTTGCTCCTTTTTCACCCAGCCCCCCCCCTCTGGCCTCTTTAAGCAAAGTTTGGGAAAATCCCCATTTTTGACTTTTTCGACACTACCGGCACTGTCGTTTTTTTCAAATTTTGCCCGGTTTGGAAAATCCTTCACAATTTTCCCAAAACGCCCCAACTGTGCTTGATTTTGCTCCTTTCTGACTCAGTCCGCCCCCCTGGCCCCTTTTAGCAAGGTTTGGGAAAATCCCCATTTTTGACTTTTTCGACACTACCGGCCCTGTCTTTTTTTTCAAATTTTACCCGGTTTGGAAAATCCTTCACAATTTTCCCAAAACGCCCCAACTGTGCTTGATTTTGCTACTTTTTGACTCAGTCCGCCCCCTGGCACCTTTTAGCAAGGTTTGGGAAAATCCCCATTTTTGACTTTTTCGACACTACCGGCCCTGTCTTTTTTTCAAATTTTGCCCGGTTTGGAAAATCCTTCACAATTTTCACAAAACGCCCCAACTGTGCTTGATTTTGCTCGTTTTTCAATCAGTCCGCCCCCTGGCAACTTTTAGCAAGGTTTGGGAAAATCCCCATTTTTGACTTTTTCGACACTACCGGCCCTGTCTTTTTTTCAAATTTTGCCCGGTTTGGAAAATCCTTCACAATTTTCACAAAACGCCCCAACTGTGCTTGATTTTGCTCGTTTTTCAATCAGCCCGCCCCCTGGCCCCTTTTAGCAAAAATTTGGGAAAATCCCACTTTTTGACTTTTTCGACACTACCGGACCTGTCGTTTTTTTCAATTTTTGCCCACTATGGAAAATCCTTCACAATTTTCACAAAACGCCCCAACTGTGCTTGATTTTGCTCGTTTTTCACTCAGCCCCCCCCCTCTGGCCTCTTTAAGCAAATTTTGTGAAAATCCCCATTTTTGACTTTTTCGACACAACCGGACCTGTCGTTTTTTTCAAATTTTGCCCGGTTTGGAAAATCCTTCACAATTTTCTCAAAACGCCCCAACTGTGCTTGATTTTGCTCATTTCTGACTCAGTCCGCCCCCCTGGCCCCTTTTAGCAAGGTTTGGGAAAATCCCCATTTTTGACTTTTTCGACACTACCGGCCCTGTCGTTTTTTTCAAATTTTGCCCACTATGGAAAATCCTTCACAATTTTCACAAAACGCCCCAACTGTGCTTGATTTTGCTCGTTTTTCACTCAGCCCCCCCCTCTGGCCTCTTTAAGCAAATTTTGTGAAAATCCCCATTTTTGACTTTTTCGACACTACCGGCCCTGTCGTTTTTTTCAAATTTTGCCCGGTTTGGAAAATCCTTCACAATTTTCCCAAAACGCCCCAACTGTGCTTGATTTTGCTCCTTTCTGACTCAGCCCGCCCCCCTGGCCCCTTTTAGCAAGGTTTGGGAAAATCCCCATTTTTGACTTTTTCGACACTACCGGCCCTGTCGTTTTTTTCAATTATGCCCGGTTTGGAAAATCCTTCACAATTTTCACAAAACGCCCCAACTGTGCTTGATTTTGCTCGTTTTTCAATCAGCCCGCCCCCTGGCCCCTTTTAGCAAAAATTTGGGAAAATCCCACATTTTGACTTTTTCGACACTACCGGACCTGTCGTGTTTTTCAAATTTTGCCCACTTTGGAAAATCCTTCACAATTTTCTCAAAACGCCCCAACTGTGCTTGATTTTGCTCCTTTCTGACTCAGTCCACCCCCTGGCACCTTTTAGCAAGGCTTGGGAAAATCCCCATTTTTGACTTTTTCGACACTACCGGCCCTGTCGTTTTTTTCAATTTTTGCCCACTATGGAAAATCCTTCACAATTTTCACAAAACGCCCCAACTGTGGTTGATTTTGCTCGTTTTTCACTCAGCCCCCCCTCTGGCCTCTTTAAGCAAATTTTGTGAAAATCCCCATTTTTGATTTTTTCGACACTACCGGCCCTGTCGTTTTTTTCAATTTTTGCCCACTTTGGAAAATCCTTCACAATTTTCACACAACGCCCCAACTGTGCTTGATTTTGCTCCTTTCTGACTCAGCCCGCCCCCCTGGCCCCTTTTAGCAAGGTTTGGGAAAATCCCCATTTTTGACTTTTTCGACACTACCGGCCCTGTCGTTTTTTTCAATTTTTGCCCACTTTGGAAAATCCTTCACAATTTTCACACAACGCCCCAACTGTGCTTGATTTTGCTCCTTTCTGACTCAGCCCGCCCCCCTGGCCCCTTTTAGCAAGGTTTGGGAAAATCCCCATTTTTGACTTTTTCGACACTACCGGCCCTGTCGTTTTTTTCAATTTTTGCCCACTATGGAAAATCCTTCACAATTTTCACAAAACGCCCCAACTGTGCTTGATTTTGCTCGTTTTTCACTCAGCCCCCCCCCTCTGGCCTCTTTAAGCAAATTTTGTGAAAATCCCCATTTTTGACTTTTTCGACACAACCGGACCTGTCGTTTTTTTCAAATTTTGCCCGGTTTGGAAAATCCTTCACAATTTTCTCAAAACGCCCCAACTGTGCTTGATTTTGCTCATTTCTGACTCAGTCCGCCCCCCTGGCCCCTTTTAGCAAGGTTTGGGAAAATCCCCATTTTTGACTTTTTCGACACTACCGGCCCTGTCGTTTTTTTCAAATTTTGCCCGGTTTGGAAAATCCTTCACAATTTTCCCAAAACGCCCCAACTGTGCATGATTTTGCTCCTTTCTGACTCAGTCCGCCCCCTGGCACCTTTTAGCAAGGTTTGGGAAAATCCCCATTTTTGACTTTTTCAACACTACCGGCCCTGTCTTTTTTTCAAATTTTGCCCGGTTTGGAAAATCCTTCACAATTTTCCCAAAACGCCCCAACTGTGCTTGATTTTGCTCCTTTCTGACTCAGTCCACCCCCTGGCCCCTTTTAGCAAGGTTTGTGAAAATCCCCATTTTTGACTTTTTCGACACTACCGGCCCTGTCGTTTTTTTCAATTTTTGCCCACTTTGGAAAATCCTTCACAATTTTCACAAAACGCCCCAACTGTGCTTGATTTTGCTCCTTTTTCACCCATCCCCCCCCTCTGGCCTCTTTAAGCAAAGTTTGGGAAAATCCCCATTTTTGACTTTTTCGACACTACCGGCACTGTCGTTTTTTTCAAATTTTGCCCGGTTTGGAAAATCCTTCACAATTTTCCCAAAACGCCCCAACTGTGCTTGATTTTGCTCCTTTCTGACTCAGTCCGCCCCCCTGGCCCCTTTTAGCAAGGTTTGGGAAAATCCCCATTTTTGACTTTTTCGACACTACCGGCCCTGTCTTTTTTTTCAAATTTTACCCGGTTTGGAAAATCCTTCACAATTTTCCCAAAACGCCCCAACTGTGCTTGATTTTGCTACTTTTTGACTCAGTCCGCCCCCTGGCACCTTTTAGCAAGGTTTGGGAAAATCCCCATTTTTGACTTTTTCGACACTACCGGCCCTGTCTTTTTTTCAAATTTTGCCCGGTTTGGAAAATCCTTCACAATTTTCACAAAACGCCCCAACTGTGCTTGATTTTGCTCGTTTTTCAATCAGTCCGCCCCCTGGCAACTTTTAGCAAGGTTTGGGAAAATCCCCATTTTTGACTTTTTCGACACTACCGGCCCTGTCTTTTTTTCAAATTTTGCCCGGTTTGGAAAATCCTTCACAATTTTCACAAAACGCCCCAACTGTGCTTGATTTTGCTCGTTTTTCAATCAGCCCGCCCCCTGGCCCCTTTTAGCAAAAATTTGGGAAAATCCCACTTTTTGACTTTTTCGACACTACCGGACCTGTCGTTTTTTTCAATTTTTGCCCACTATGGAAAATCCTTCACAATTTTCACAAAACGCCCCAACTGTGCTTGATTTTGCTCGTTTTTCACTCAGCCCCCCCCCTCTGGCCTCTTTAAGCAAATTTTGTGAAAATCCCCATTTTTGACTTTTTCGACACAACCGGACCTGTCGTTTTTTTCAAATTTTGCCCGGTTTGGAAAATCCTTCACAATTTTCTCAAAACGCCCCAACTGTGCTTGATTTTGCTCATTTCTGACTCATTCCGCCCCCCTGGCCCCTTTTAGCAAGGTTTGGGAAAATCCCCATTTTTGACTTTTTCGACACTACCGGCCCTGTCGTTTTTTTCAAATTTTGCCCACTATGGAAAATCCTTCACAATTTTCACAAAACGCCCCAACTGTGCTTGATTTTGCTCGTTTTTCACTCAGCCCCCCCCTCTGGCCTCTTTAAGCAAATTTTGTGAAAATCCCCATTTTTGACTTTTTCGACACTACCGGCCCTGTCGTTTTTTTCAAATTTTGCCCGGTTTGGAAAATCCTTCACAATTTTCCCAAAACGCCCCAACTGTGCTTGATTTTGCTCCTTTCTGACTCAGCCCGCCCCCCTGGCCCCTTTTAGCAAGGTTTGGGAAAATCCCCATTTTTGACTTTTTCGACACTACCGGCCCTGTCGTTTTTTTCAATTATGCCCGGTTTGGAAAATCCTTCACAATTTTCACAAAACGCCCCAACTGTGCTTGATTTTGCTCGTTTTTCAATCAGCCCGCCCCCTGGCCCCTTTTAGCAAAAATTTGGGAAAATCCCACATTTTGACTTTTTCGACACTACCGGACCTGTCGTGTTTTTCAAATTTTGCCCACTTTGGAAAATCCTTCACAATTTTCTCAAAACGCCCCAACTGTGCTTGATTTTGCTCCTTTCTGACTCAGTCCACCCCCTGGCACCTTTTAGCAAGGCTTGGGAAAATCCCCATTTTTGACTTTTTCGACACTACCGGCCCTGTCGTTTTTTTCAATTTTTGCCCACTATGGAAAATCCTTCACAATTTTCACAAAACGCCCCAACTGTGGTTGATTTTGCTCGTTTTTCACTCAGCCCCCCCTCTGGCCTCTTTAAGCAAATTTTGTGAAAATCCCCATTTTTGATTTTTTCGACACTACCGGCCCTGTCGTTTTTTTCAATTTTTGCCCACTTTGGAAAATCCTTCACAATTTTCACACAACGCCCCAACTGTGCTTGATTTTGCTCCTTTCTGACTCAGCCCGCCCCCCTGGCCCCTTTTAGCAAGGTTTGGGAAAATCCCCATTTTTGACTTTTTCGACACTACCGGCCCTGTCGTTTTTTTCAATTTTTGCCCACTTTGGAAAATCCTTCACAATTTTCACACAACGCCCCAACTGTGCTTGATTTTGCTCCTTTCTGACTCAGCCCGCCCCCCTGGCCCCTTTTAGCAAGGTTTGGGAAAATCCCCATTTTTGACTTTTTCGACACTACCGGCCCTGTCGTTTTTTTCAATTTTTGCCCACTATGGAAAATCCTTCACAATTTTCACAAAACGCCCCAACTGTGCTTGATTTTGCTCGTTTTTCACTCAGCCCCCCCCCTCTGGCCTCTTTAAGCAAATTTTGTGAAAATCCCCATTTTTGACTTTTTCGACACAACCGGACCTGTCGTTTTTTTCAAATTTTGCCCGGTTTGGAAAATCCTTCACAATTTTCTCAAAACGCCCCAACTGTGCTTGATTTTGCTCATTTCTGACTCAGTCCGCCCCCCTGGCCCCTTTTAGCAAGGTTTGGGAAAATCCCCATTTTTGACTTTTTCGACACTACCGGCCCTGTCGTTTTTTTCAAATTTTGCCCGGTTTGGAAAATCCTTCACAATTTTCCCAAAACGCCCCAACTGTGCATGATTTTGCTCCTTTCTGACTCAGTCCGCCCCCTGGCACCTTTTAGCAAGGTTTGGGAAAATCCCCATTTTTGACTTTTTCAACACTACCGGCCCTGTCTTTTTTTCAAATTTTGCCCGGTTTGGAAAATCCTTCACAATTTTCCCAAAACGCCCCAACTGTGCTTGATTTTGCTCCTTTCTGACTCAGTCCGCCCCCCTGGCCCGTTTTAGCAAGGTTTGTGAAAATCCCAATTTTTGACTTTTTCGACACTACCGGACCTGTCGTTTTTTTCAAATTTAGCCCACTTTGGAAAATCCTTCACAATTTTCTCAAAACGCCCCAACTGTGCTTGATTTTGCTCCTTTCTGACTCAGTCCACCCCCTGGCACCTTTTAGCAAGGTTTGTGAAAATCCCCATTTTTGACTTTTTCGACACTACCGCCGCTGTCGTTTTTTTTAAATTTTTGCCATCTTTGGAAAATCCTTCACAATTTTCACATAACGCCCCAACTGTGCTTGATTTTGCTCCTTTTTCACCCAGCCCCCCCCTCTGGCCTCTTTAAGCAAAGTTTGGGAAAATCCCCATTTTTGACTTTTTCGACACTACCGGCACTGTCGTTTTTTTCAAATTTTGCCCGGTTTGGAAAATCCTTCACAATTTTCACAAAACGCCCCAACTGTGCTTGATATTGCTCGTTTTTCAATCAGCCCGCCCCCTGGCCCCTTTTAGCAAAAATTTGGGAAAATCCCCATTTTTGACTTTTTCGACACTACCGGCCCTGTCTTTTTTTTCAAATTTTGCCCGGTTTGGAAAATCCTTCACAATTTTCCCAAAACGCCCCAACTGTGCTTGATTTTGCTCCTTTCTGACTCAGTCCGCCCCCCTGGCCCGTTTTAGCAAGGTTTGTGAAAATCCCCATTTTTGACTTTTTCGACACTACCGCCCCTGTCGTTTTTTTCAATTTTTACCCGGTTTGGAATATCCTTCACAATTTTCCCAAAACGCCCCAACTGTGCTTGATTTTGCTCCTTTCTGACTCAGTCCGCCCCCTGGCACCTTTTAGCAAGGTTTGGGAAAATCCCCATTTTTGACTTTTTCGACACTACCGGCCCTGTCTTTTTTTCAAATTTTGCCCACTTTGGAAAATCCTTCACAATTTTCACAAAACGCCCCAACTGTGCTTGATTTTGCTCGTTTTTCACTCAGCCCCCCCCTCTGGCCTCTTTAAGCAAGGATTTGGGAAAATCCCCATTTTTGACTTTTTCGACACTACCGGCCCTGTCGTTTTTTTCAAATTTTGCCCGGTTTGGAAAATCCTTCACAATTTTCCCAAAACGCCCCAACTGTGCTTGATTTTGCTCCTTTCTGACACAGTCCGCCCCCCTGGCCCCTTTTAGCAAGGTTTGGGAAAATCCCCATTTTTGACTTTTTCGACACTACCGGCCCTGTCGTTTTTTAAAATTTTTGCCCACTTTGGAAAATCCTTCACAATTTTCACACAACGCCCCAACTGTGCTTGATTTTGCTCCTTTCTTACTTAGTCCGCCCCCAGGCCCCTTTTAGCAAGGTTTTGGAAAATTCCCATTTTTGACTTTTTCGACACTACCGGACCTGTCGTATTTTTTCAATTTTTGCCCTCTTTGGAAAATCCTTCACAATTTTCACAAAACGCCCCAACTGTGCTTGATTTTGCTCCTTTTTCACCCAGCCCCCCCCCCCGGCACCTTTTAGCAAGGTTTGTGAAAATCCCCATTTTTGACTTTTTCGACACTACCAGCCCTGTCTTTTTTTTCAAATTTTGCCCGGTTTGGAAAATCCTTCACAATTTTCACACAACGCCCCAACTGTGCTTGATTTTGCTCCTTTCTGACTCAGCCCGCCCCCCTGGCCCCTTTTAGCAAGGTTTGGGAAAATCCCCATTTGTGACTTTTTCGACACTACCGGCCCTGTCGTTTTTTTCAAATTTTGCCCGGTTTGGAAAATCCTTCACAATTTTCTCAAAACGCCCCAACTGTGCTTGATTTTGCTCATTTCTGACTCAGTCCGCCCCCCTGGCACCTTTTAGCAAGGTTTGGGAAAATCCCCATTTTTGACTTTTTCGACACTACCGGCCCTGTCTTTTTTTCAAATTTTGCCCGGTTTGGAAAATCCTTCACAATTTTCACAAAACGCCCCAACTGTGCTTGATTTTGCTCGTTTTTCAATCAGCCCTCCCCCTGGCCCCTTTTAGCAAAAATTTGGGAAAATCCAAATTTTTGACTTTTTCGACACTACCGGACCTGTCGTTTTTTTCAAATTTTGCCCGGTTTGGAAAATCCTTCACAATTTTCCCAAAACGCCCCAACTGTGCTGGATTTTGCTCCTTTCTGACTCAGTCCACCCCCTGGCACCTTTTAGCCATGTTTGTGAAAATCCCCATTTTTGATTTTTTCGACAGTACCGGCCCTGTCGTTTTTTTCAATTTTTGCCCACTTTGGAAAATCCTTCACAATTTTCACAAAACGCCCCAACTGTGCTTGATTTTGCTCCTTTTTCACCCAGCCCCCCCCCCCCCCCCATGGCCTCTTTAAGCAAAGTTTGGGAAAATCCCCATTTTTGACTTTTTCGACACTACCGGCACTGTCGTTTTTTTCAAATTTTGCCCGGTTTGGAAAATCCTTCACAATTTTCCCAAAACGCCCCAACTGTGCTTGATTTTGCTCGTTTTTCAATCAGCCCGCCCCCTGGCCCCTTTTAGCAAAAATTTGGGAAAATCCCACATTTTGACTTTTTCGACACTACCGGACCTGTCGTGTTTTTCAAATTTTGCCCACTTTGGAAAATCCTTCACAATTTTCTCAAAACGCCCCAACTGTGCTTGATTTTGCTCCTTTCTGACTCAGTCCACCCCCTGGCACCTTTTAGCAAGGCTTGGGAAAATCCCCATTTTTGACTTTTTCGACACTACCGGCCCTGTCGTTTTTTTCAATTTTTGCCCACTATGGAAAATCCTTCACAATTTTCACAAAACGCCCCAACTGTGGTTGATTTTGCTCGTTTTTCACTCAGCCCCCCCTCTGGCCTCTTTAAGCAAATTTTGTGAAAATCCCCATTTTTGATTTTTTCGACACTACCGGCCCTGTCGTTTTTTTCAATTTTTGCCCACTTTGGAAAATCCTTCACAATTTTCACACAACGCCCCAACTGTGCTTGATTTTGCTCCTTTCTGACTCAACCCGCCCCCCTGGCCCCTTTTAGCAAGGTTTGGGAAAATCCCCATTTTTGACTTTTTCGACACTACCGGCCCTGTCGTTTTTTTCAATTTTTGCCCACTTTGGAAAATCCTTCACAATTTTCACACAACGCCCCAACTGTGCTTGATTTTGCTCCTTTCTGACTCAGCCCGCCCCCCTGGCCCCTTTTAGCAAGGTTTGGGAAAATCCCCATTTTTGACTTTTTCGACACTACCGGCCCTGTCGTTTTTTTCAATTTTTGCCCACTATGGAAAATCCTTCACAATTTTCACAAAACGCCCCAACTGTGCTTGATTTTGCTCGTTTTTCACTCAGCCCCCCCCCTCTGGCCTCTTTAAGCAAATTTTGTGAAAATCCCCATTTTTGACTTTTTCGACACAACCGGACCTGTCGTTTTTTTCAAATTTTGCCCGGTTTGGAAAATCCTTCACAATTTTCTCAAAACGCCCCAACTGTGCTTGATTTTGCTCATTTCTGACTCAGTCCGCCCCCCTGGCCCCTTTTAGCAAGGTTTGGGAAAATCCCCATTTTTGACTTTTTCGACACTACCGGCCCTGTCGTTTTTTTCAAATTTTGCCCGGTTTGGAAAATCCTTCACAATTTTCCCAAAACGCCCCAACTGTGCATGATTTTGCTCCTTTCTGACTCAGTCCGCCCCCTGGCACCTTTTAGCAAGGTTTGGGAAAATCCCCATTTTTGACTTTTTCAACACTACCGGCCCTGTCTTTTTTTCAAATTTTGCCCGGTTTGGAAAATCCTTCACAATTTTCCCAAAACGCCCCAACTGTGCTTGATTTTGCTCCTTTCTGACTCAGTCCGCCCCCCTGGCCCGTTTTAGCAAGGTTTGTGAAAATCCCAATTTTTGACTTTTTCGACACTACCGGACCTGTCGTTTTTTTCAAATTTAGCCCACTTTGGAAAATCCTTCACAATTTTCTCAAAACGCCCCAACTGTGCTTGATTTTGCTCCTTTCTGACTCAGTCCACCCCCTGGCACCTTTTAGCAAGGTTTGTGAAAATCCCCATTTTTGACTTTTTCGACACTACCGCCGCTGTCGTTTTTTTTAAATTTTTGCCATCTTTGGAAAATCCTTCACAATTTTCACATAACGCCCCAACTGTGCTTGATTTTGCTCCTTTTTCACCCAGCCCCCCCCTCTGGCCTCTTTAAGCAAAGTTTGGGAAAATCCCCATTTTTGACTTTTTCGACACTACCGGCACTGTCGTTTTTTTCAAATTTTGCCCGGTTTGGAAAATCCTTCACAATTTTCACAAAACGCCCCAACTGTGCTTGATATTGCTCGTTTTTCAATCAGCCCGCCCCCTGGCCCCTTTTAGCAAAAATTTTTGGAAAATCCCCATTTTTGACTTTTTCGACCGGCCCTGTCTTTTTTTCAAATTTTGCCCGGTTTGGAAAATCCTTCACAATTTTCCCAAAACGCCCCAACTGTGCTTGATTTTGCTCCTTTCTGACTCAGTCCACCCCCTGGCACCTTTTAGCAAGGCTTGGGAAAATCCCCATTTTTGACTTTTTCGACACTACCCGGCCCTGTCGTTTTTTTCAATTTTTGCCCACTATGGAAAATCCTTCACAATTTTCACAAAACGCCCCAACTGTGGTTGATTTTGCTCGTTTTTCACTCAGCCCCCCCTCTGGCCTCTTTAAGCAAATTTTGTGAAAATCCCCATTTTTGATTTTTTCGACACTACCGGCCCTGTCGTTTTTTTCAATTTTTGCCCACTTTGGAAAATCCTTCACAATTTTCACACAACGCCCCAACTGTGCTTGATTTTGCTCCTTTCTGACTCAACCCGCCCCCCTGGCCCCTTTTAGCAAGGTTTGGGAAAATCCCCATTTTTGACTTTTTCGACACTACCCGGCCCTGTCGTTTTTTTCAATTTTTGCCCACTTTGGAAAATCCTTCACAATTTTCACACAACGCCCCAACTGTGCTTGATTTTGCTCCTTTCTGACTCAGCCCGCCCCCCTGGCCCCTTTTAGCAAGGTTTGGGAAAATCCCCATTTTTGACTTTTTCGACACTACCGGCCCTGTCGTTTTTTTCAATTTTTGCCCACTATGGAAAATCCTTCACAATTTTCACAAAACGCCCCAACTGTGCTTGATTTTGCTCGTTTTTCACTCAGCCCCCCCCCCTCTGGCCTCTTTAAGCAAATTTTGTGAAAATCCCCATTTTTGACTTTTTCGACACAACCGGACCTGTCGTTTTTTTCAAATTTTGCCCGGTTTGGAAAATCCTTCACAATTTTCTCAAAACGCCCCAACTGTGCTTGATTTTGCTCATTTCTGACTCAGTCCGCCCCCCTGGCCCCTTTTAGCAAGGTTTGGGAAAATCCCCATTTTTGACTTTTTCGACACTACCGGCCCTGTCGTTTTTTTCAAATTTTGCCCGGTTTGGAAAATCCTTCACAATTTTCCCAAAACGCCCCAACTGTGCATGATTTTGCTCCTTTCTGACTCAGTCCGCCCCCTGGCACCTTTTAGCAAGGTTTGGGAAAATCCCCATTTTTGACTTTTTCAACACTACCGGCCCTGTCTTTTTTTCAAATTTTGCCCGGTTTGGAAAATCCTTCACAATTTTCCCAAAACGCCCCAACTGTGCTTGATTTTGCTCCTTTCTGACTCAGTCCGCCCCCCTGGCCCGTTTTAGCAAGGTTTGTGAAAATCCCAATTTTTGACTTTTTCGACACTACCGGACCTGTCGTTTTTTTCAAATTTAGCCCACTTTGGAAAATCCTTCACAATTTTCTCAAAACGCCCCAACTGTGCTTGATTTTGCTCCTTTCTGACTCAGTCCACCCCCTGGCACCTTTTAGCAAGGTTTGTGAAAATCCCCATTTTTGACTTTTTCGACACTACCGCCGCTGTCGTTTTTTTTAAATTTTTGCCATCTTTGGAAAATCCTTCACAATTTTCACATAACGCCCCAACTGTGCTTGATTTTGCTCCTTTTTCACCCAGCCCCCCCCCTCTGGCCTCTTTAAGCAAAGTTTGGGAAAATCCCCATTTTTGACTTTTTCGACACTACCGGCACTGTCGTTTTTTTCAAATTTTGCCCGGTTTGGAAAATCCTTCACAATTTTCACAAAACGCCCCAACTGTGCTTGATATTGCTCGTTTTTCAATCAGCCCGCCCCCTGGCCCCTTTTAGCAAAAATTTTTGGAAAATCCCCATTTTTGACTTTTTCGACACTACCGGCCCTGTCTTTTTTTTCAAATTTTGCCCGGTTTGGAAAATCCTTCACAATTTTCCCAAAACGCCCCAACTGTGCTTGATTTTGCTCCTTTCTGACTCAGTCCGCCCCCCTGGCCCGTTTTAGCAAGGTTTGTGAAAATCCCCATTTTTGACTTTTTCGACACTACCGCCCCTGTCGTTTTTTTCAATTTTTACCCGGTTTGGAATATCCTTCACAATTTTCCCAAAACGCCCCAACTGTGCTTGATTTTGCTCCTTTCTGACTCAGTCCGCCCCCTGGCACCTTTTAGCAAGGTTTGGGAAAATCCCCATTTTTGACTTTTTCGACACTACCGGCCCTGTCTTTTTTTCAAATTTTGCCCACTTTGGAAAATCCTTCACAATTTTCACAAAACGCCCCAACTGTGCTTGATTTTGCTCGTTTTTCACTCAGCCCCCCCCTCTGGCCTCTTTAAGCAAGGATTTGGGAAAATCCCCATTTTTGACTTTTTCGACACTACCGGCCCTGTCGTTTTTTTCAAATTTTGCCCGGTTTGGAAAATCCTTCACAATTTTCCCAAAACGCCCCAACTGTGCTTGATTTTGCTCCTTTCTGACACAGTCCGCCCCCCTGGCCCCTTTTAGCAAGGTTTGGGAAAATCCCCATTTTTGACTTTTTCGACACTACCGGCCCTGTCGTTTTTTAAAATTTTTGCCCACTTTGGAAAATCCTTCACAATTTTCACACAACGCCCCAACTGTGCTTGATTTTGCTCCTTTCTTACTTAGTCCGCCCCCCAGGCCCCTTTTAGCAAGGTTTTGGAAAATTCCCATTTTTGACTTTTTCGACACTACCGGACCTGTCGTATTTTTTCAATTTTTGCCCTCTTTGGAAAATCCTTCACAATTTTCACAAAACGCCCCAACTGTGCTTGATTTTGCTCCTTTTTCACCCAGCCCCCCCCCCCGGCACCTTTTAGCAAGGTTTGTGAAAATCCCCATTTTTGACTTTTTCGACACTACCAGCCCTGTCTTTTTTTTCAAATTTTGCCCGGTTTGGAAAATCCTTCACAATTTTCACACAACGCCCCAACTGTGCTTGATTTTGCTCCTTTCTGACTCAGCCCGCCCCCCTGGCCCCTTTTAGCAAGGTTTGGGAAAATCCCCATTTGTGACTTTTTCGACACTACCGGCCCTGTCGTTTTTTTCAATTTTGCCCGGTTTGGAAAATCCTTCACAATTTTCACAAAACGCCCCAACTGTGCTTGATTTTGCTCGTTTTTCAATCAGCCCGCCCCCTGGCCCCTTTTAGCAAAGATTTGGGAAAATCCGCATTTTTGACTTTTTCGACACTACCGGCCCTGTCGTTTTTTTCAAATTTTGCCCGGTTTGGAAAATCCTTCACAATTTTCCCAAAACGCCCCAACTGTGCTTGATTTTGCTCCTTTCTTACTTAGTCCGCCCCCCTGGCCCCTTTTAGCAAGGTTTTGGAAAATCCCCATTTTTGACTTATCGACACTACCGGACCTGTCGTTTTTTTCAAATTTTGCCCGGTTTGGAAAATCCTTCACAATTTTCTCAAAACGCCCCAACTGTGCTTGATTTTGCTCATTTCTGACTCAGTCCGCCCCCCTGGCACCTTTTAGCAAGGTTTGGGAAAATCCCCATTTTTGACTTTTTCGACACTACCGGCCCTGTCTTTTTTTCAAATTTTGCCCGGTTTGGAAAATCCTTCACAATTTTCACAAAACGCCCCAACTGTGCTTGATTTTGCTCGTTTTTCAATCAGCCCTCCCCCTGGCCCCTTTTAGCAAAAATTTGGGAAAATCCAAATTTTTGACTTTTTCGACACTACCGGACCTGTCGTTTTTTTCAAATTTTGCCCGGTTTGGAAAATCCTTCACAATTTTCCCAAAACGCCCCAACTGTGCTGGATTTTGCTCCTTTCTGACTCAGTCCACCCCCTGGCACCTTTTAGCCATGTTTGTGAAAATCCCCATTTTTGATTTTTTCGACAGTACCGGCCCTGTCGTTTTTTTCAATTTTTGCCCACTTTGGAAAATCCTTCACAATTTTCACAAAACGCCCCAACTGTGCTTGATTTTGCTCCTTTTTCACCCAGCCCCCCCCCCCCCCCCATGGCCTCTTTAAGCAAAGTTTGGGAAAATCCCCATTTTTGACTTTTTCGACACTACCGGCACTGTCGTTTTTTTCAAATTTTGCCCGGTTTGGAAAATCCTTCACAATTTTCCCAAAACGCCCCAACTGTGCTTGATCTTGCTCCTTTCTGACTCAGTCCGCCCCCCTGGCCCCTTTTAGCAAGGTTTGGGAATATCCCCATTTTTGACTTTTTCGACACTACCGGCCCTGTCTTTTTTTTCAAATTTTACCCGGTTTGGAAAATCCTTCAAAATTTTCACAAAGCGCCCCGACTGTGCTTGATTTTGCTCGTTTTTCAATAAGCCCGCCCCCTGGCCCCTTTTAGCAAAGATTTGGGAAAATCCGCATTTTTGACTTTTTCGACACTACCGGCCCTGTCGTTTTTTTCAAATTTTGCCCGGTTTGGAAAATCCTTCACAATTTTCCCAAAACGCCCCAACTGTGCTTGATTTTGCTCCTTTCTGACTCAGTCCGCCCCCTGGCACCTTTTAGCAAGGTTTGTGAAAATCCCCATTTTTGACTTTTTCGACACTACCGGCCCTGTCTTTTTTTCAAATTTTGCCCGGTTTGGAAAATCCTTCTCAATTTTCCCAAAACGCCCCAACTGTGCTTGATTTTGCTCCTTTCTTACTCAGTCCGCCCCCCTGGCCCCTTTTAGCAAGGTTTGGGAAAATCCCCATTTTTGACTTTTTCGACACTACCGGCCCTGTCTTTTTTTTCAATTTATGCCCGGTTTGGAAAATCCTTCACAATTTTCCCAAAACGCCCCAACTGTGCTTGATTTTGCTCCTTTCTGACTCAGTCCGCACCCCGGCCCCTTTTAGCAAGGTTTGGGAAAATCCCCATTTTTGACTTTTTCGACACTACCGGCCCTGTCGTTTTTTAAAATTTTTGCCCACTTTGGAAAATCCTTCACAATTTTCACACAACGCCCCAACTGTGCTTGATTTTGCTCCTTTTTCACCCAGCCCCCCCCCCCCCCCCCTCTGGCCTCTTTAAGCAAAGTTTGGGAAAATCCCCATTTTTGACTTTTTCGACACTACCGGCCCTGTCGTTTTTTTCAATTTTTGCCCACTTTGGAAAATCCTTCACAATTTTCACAAAACGCCCCAACTGTGCTTGATTTTGCTCCTTTTTCACCAAGCCCCCCCATCTGGCCTCTTTAAGCAAAGTTTGGGAAAATCCCCATTTTTGACTTTTTCGACACTACCGGCACTGTCGTTTTTTTCAAATTTTCCCCGGTTTGGAAAATCCTTCACAATTTTCCCAAAACGCCCCAACTGTGCTTGATTTTGCTCCTTTCTGACTCAGTCCGCCCCCCTGGCCCGTTTTAGCAAGGTTTGGGAAAATCCGCATTTTTGACTTTTTCGACACTACCGGCCCTGTCGTTTTTTTCAATTTTTGCCCACTTTGGAAAATCCTTCACAATTTTCACAAAACGCCCCAACTGTGCTTGATTTTGCTCCTTTTTCACCCAGCCCCCCCTTCTGGCCTCTTTAAGCAAAGTTTGGGAAAATCCCCATTATTGACTTTTTCGACACTACCGGACCTGTCGTTTTTTTCAAATTTTGCCCGGTTTGGAAAATCCTTCACAATTTTCTCAAAACGCCCCAACTGTGCTTGATTTTGCTCATTTCTGACTCAGTCCGCCCCCCTGGCCCCTTTTAGCAAGGTTTGGGAAAATCCCCATTTTTGACTTTTTCGACACTACCGGCCCTGTCTTTTTTTCAAATTTTGCCCGGTTTGGAAAATCCTTCACAATTTTCACAAAACGCCCCAACTGTGCTTGATTTTGCTCGTTTTTCAATCAGCCCGCCCCCTGGCCCCTTTTAGCAAAAATTTGGGAAAATCCGCATTTTTGACTTTTTCGACACTACCGGCCCTGTCGTTTTTTTCAAATTTTGCCCGGTTTGGAAAATCCTTCACAATTTTCCCAAAACGCCCCAACTGTGCTTGATTTTGCTCCTTTCTTACTTAGTCCGCCCCCCTGGCCCCTTTTAGCAAGGTTTTGGAAAATCCCCATTTTTGACTTTTTCGACACTACCGGACCTGTCGTTTTTTTTCAAATTTTGCCCGGTTTGGAAAATCCTTCACAATTTTCTCAAAACGCCCCAACTGTGCTTGATTTTGCTCATTTCTGACTCAGTCCGCCCCCCTGGCACCTTTTAGCAAGGTTTGGGAAAATCCCCATTTTTGACTTTTTCGACACTACCGGCCCTGTCTTTTTTTCAAATTTTGCCCGGTTTGGAAAATCCTTCTCAATTTTCCCAAAACGCCCCAACTGTGCTTGATTTTGCTCCTTTCTGACTCAGTCCGCCCCCCTGGCCCCTTTTAGCAAGGTTTGGAAAATCCCCATTTTTGACTTTTTCGACACTACCGGCCCTGTCTTTTTTTTCAATTTATGCCCGGTTTGGAAAATCCTTCACAATTTTCCCAAAACGCCCCAACTGTGCTTGATTTTGCTCCTTTCTGACTCAGTCCGCACCCCGGCCCCTTTTAGCAAGGTTTGGGAAAATCCCAATTTTTGACTTTTTCGACACTACCGGCCCTGTCGTTTTTTAAAATTTTTGCCCACTTTGGAAAATCCTTCACAATTTTCACACAACGCCCCAACTGTGCTTGATTTTGCTCCTTTTTCACCCAGCCCCCCCCCCTCTGGCCTCTTTAAGCAAAGTTTGGGAAAATCCCCATTTTTGACTTTTTCGACACTACCGGACCTGTCGTTTTTTTCAAATTTTGCCCGGTTTGGAAAATCCTTCACAATTTTCTCAAAACGCCCCAACTGTGCTTGATTTTGCTCCTTTCTGACTCAGTCCGCCCCCTGGCACCTTTTAGCAAGGTTTGGGAAAATCCCCATTTTTGACTTTTTCGACACTACCGGCCCTGTCTTTTTTTCAAATTTTGCCCGGTTTGGAAAATCCTTCACAATTTTCACAAAACGCCCCAACTGTGCTTGATTTTGCTCGTTTTTCAATCAGCCCGCCCCCTGGCCCCTTTTAGCAAAAATTTGGGAAAATCCCAATTTTTGACTTTTTCGACACTACCGGACCTGTCGTTTTTTTCAAATTTTGCCCACTTTGGAAAATCCTTCACAATTTTCTCAAAACGCCCCAACTGTGCTTGATTTTGCTCCTTTCTGACTCCGTCCACCCCCTGGCACCTTTTAGCAAGGTTTGTGAAAATCCCCATTTTTGACTTTTTCGACACTACCGGCCCTGTCGTTTTTTTCAATTTTTGCCCACTTTGGAAAATCCTTCACAATTTTCACAAAACGCCCCAACTGTGCTTGATTTTGCTCCTTTTTCACCAAGCCCCCCCATCTGGCCTCTTTAAGCAAAGTTTGGGAAAATCCCCATTATTGACTTTTTCGACACTACCGGCACTGTCGTTTTTTTCAAATTTTGCCCGGTTTGGAAAATCCTTCACAATTTTCCCAAAACGCCCCAACTGTGCTTGATTTTGCTCCTTTCTGACTCAGTCCGCCCCCCTGGCCCGTTTTAGCAAGGTTTGGGAAAATCCGCATTTTTGACTTTTTCGACACTACCGGCCCTGTCGTTTTTTTCAATTTTTGCCCACTTTGGAAAATCCTTCACAATTTTCACACAACGCCCCAACTGTGCTTGATTTTGCTCCTTTCTGACTCAGCCCGCCCCCCTGGCCCCTTTTAGCAAGGTTTGGGAAAATCCCCATTTTTGACTTTTTCGACACTACCAGCCCTGTCGTTTTTTTCAATTTTTGCCCACTATGGAAAATCCTTCACAATTTTCTCAAAACGCCCCAACTGTGCTTGATTTTGCTCGTTTTTCACTCAGCCCCCCCCTCTGGCCTCTTTAAGCAAATTTTTTGAAAATCCCCATTTTTGACTTTTTCGACACTACCGGCCCTGTCTTTTTTTTCAATTTTTGCCCACTTTGGAAAATCCTTCACAATTTTCACAAAACGCCCCAACTGTGCTTGATTTTGCTCCTTTCTGACTCAGTCCGCCCCCCTGGCCCCTTTTAGCAAGGTTTGGGAAAATCCGCATTTTTGACTTTTTCGACACTACCGGCCCTGTCGTTTTTTTCAATTTTTGCCCACTTTGGAAAATCCTTCACAATTTTCACACAACGCCCCAACTGTGCTTGATTTTGCTCCTTTCTGACTCAGCCTGCCCCCCTGGCCCCTTTTAGCAAGGTTTGGGAAAATCCCCATTTTTGACTTTTTCGACACTACCGGCCCTGTCGTTTTTTTCAATTTTTGCCCACTATGGAAAATCCTTCACAATTTTCACAAAACGCCCCAACTGTGCTTGATTTTGCTCGTTTTTCACTCAGCCCCCCCCTCTGGCCTCTTTAAGCAAATTTTGTGAAAATCCGCATTTTTGACTTTTTCGACACTACCGGCCCTGTCGTGTTTTTCAATTTTTGCCCACTTTGGAAAATCCTTCACAATTTCCACACAACGCCCCAACTGTGCTTGATTTTGCTCCTTTCTGACTCAGCCCGCCCCCCTGGCCCCTTTTAGCAAGGTTTGGGAAAATCCCCATTTTTGACTTTTTCGACACTACCGGCCCTGTCGTTTTTTTCAAATTTTGCCCACGTTGGAAAATCCTTCACAATTTTCCCAAAACACCCCAACTGTGCTTGATTTTGCTCCTTTCTGACTCAGTCCGCCCCCTGGCACCTTTTAGCAAGGTTTGGGAAAATCCCCATTTTTGACTTTTTCGACACTACCGGCCCTGTCTTTTTTTCAAATTTTGCCCGGTTTGGAAAATCCTTCACAATTTTCACAAAACGCCCCAACTGTGCTTGATTTTGCTCGTTTTTCAATCAGCCCTCCCCCTGGCCCCTTTTAGCAAAAATTTGGGAAAATCCCAATTTTTGACTTTTTCGACACTACCGGACCTGTCGTTTTTTTCAAATTTTGCCCGGTTTGGAAAATCCTTCACAATTTTCCCAAAACGCCCCAACTGTGCTTGATTTTGCTCGTTTCTGACTCAGTCCGCCCCCCTGGCACCTTTTAGCAAGGTTTGGGAAAATCCCCATTTTTGACTTTTTCGACACTACCGGCCCTGTCTTTTTTTCAAATTTTGCCCTCTTTGGAAAATCCTTCACAATTTCACAAAACGCCCCAACTGTGCTTGATTTTGCTCGTTTTTCAATCAGCCCGCCCCCTGGCCCCTTTTAGCAAAAATTTGGGAAAATCCCAATTTTTGACTTTTTCGACACTACCGGCCCTGTCTTTTTTTTCAATTTTTGCCCACTTTGGAAAATCCTTCACAATTTTCACAAAACGCCCCAACTGTGCTTGATTTTGCTCCTTTCTTACTTAGTCCGCCCCCCTGGCCCCTTTTAGCAAGGTTTTGGAAAATCCCCATTTTTGACTTTTTCGACACTACCGGCCCTGTCGTTTTTTTTCAAATTTTGCCCGGTTTGGAAAATCCTTCACAAATTTCACAAAACGCCCCAACTGTGCTTGATTTTGCTCATTTCTGACTCAGTCCGCCCCCCTGGCACCTTTTAGCAAGGTTTGGGAAAATCCCCATTTTTGACTTTTTCGACACTACCGGCCCTGTCTTTTTTTCAAATTTTGCCCTCTTTGGAAAATCCTTCACAAATTTCACAAAACGCCCCAACTGTGCTTGATTTTGCTCGTTTTTCAATCAGCCCGCCCCCTGGCCCCTTTTAGCAAAAATTTGGGAAAATCCCAATTTTTGACTTTTTCGACACTACCGGCCCTGTCTTTTTTTTCAATTTTTGCCCACTTTGGAAAATCCTTCACAATTTTCACAAAACGCCCCAACTGTGCTTGATTTTGCTCCTTTCTGACTCAGTCCGCCCCCCTGGCCCCTTTTAGCAAGGTTTGGGAAAATCCGCATTTTTGACTTTTTCGACACTACCGGCCCTGTCGTTTTTTTCAATTTTTGCCCACTTTGGAAAATCCTTCACAATTTTCACACAACGCCCCAACTGTGCTTGATTTTGCTCCTTTCTGACTCAGCCTGCCCCCCTGGCCCCTTTTAGCAAGGTTTGGGAAAATCCCCATTTTTGACTTTTTCGACACTACCGGCCCTGTCGTTTTTTTCAATTTTTGCCCACTATGGAAAATCCTTCACAATTTTCACAAAACGCCCCAACTGTGCTTGATTTTGCTCGTTTTTCACTCAGCCCCCCCCTCTGGCCTCTTTAAGCAAATTTTGTGAAAATCCGCATTTTTGACTTTTTCGACACTACCGGCCCTGTCGTTTTTTTCAATTTTTGCCCACTTTGGAAAATCCTTCACAATTTTCCCAAAACGCCCCAACTGTGCTTGATTTTGCTCCTTTCTGACTCAGTCCGCCCCCTGGCACCTTTTAGCAAGGTTTGGGAAAATCCCCATTTTTGACTTTTTCGACACTACCGGCCCTGTCTTTTTTTCAAATTTTGCCCGGTTTGGAAAATCCTTCACAATTTTCACAAAACGCCCCAACTGTGCTTGATTTTGCTCGTTTTTCAATCAGCCCTCCCCCTGGCCCCTTTTAGCAAAAATTTGGGAAAATCCCAATTTTTGACTTTTTCGACACTACCGGCCCTGTCGTTTTTTTCAAATTTTGCCCGGTTTGGAAAATCCTTCACAATTTTCCCAAAACGCCCCAACTGTGCTTGATTTTGCTCCTTTCTTACTTAGTCCGCCCCCCTGGCCCCTTTTAGCAAGGTTTTGGAAAATCCCCATTTTTGACTTTTTCGACACTACCGGCCCTGTCGTTTTTTTCAAATTTTGCCCGGTTTGGAAAAAACTTCACAATTTTCTCAAAACGCCACAACTGTGCTTGATTTTGCTCCTTTATGACTCAGTCCGCCCCCTGGCACCTTTTAGCAAGGTTTGGGAAAATCCCCATTTTTGACTTTTTCGACACTACCGGCCCTGTCTTTTTTTCAAATTTTGCCCGGTTTGGAAAATCCTTCACAATTTTCCCAAAACGCCCAAACTGTGCTTGATTTTGCTCGTTTTTCAATCAGCCCGCCCCCTGGCCCCTTTTAGCAAAAATTTGGGAAAATCCCAATTTTTGACTTTTTCGACACTACCGGACCTGTCGTTTTTTTTCAAATTTTGCGCACTTTGGAAAATCCTTCACAATTTTCTCAAAACGCCCCAACTGTGCTTGATTTTGCTCCTTTCTGACTCAGTCCACCCCCTGGCACCTTTTAGCAAGGTTTGTGAAAATCCCCATTTTTGACTTTTTCGACACTACCGGCCCTGTCGTTTTTTTCAATTTTTGCCCACTTTGGAAAATCCTTCACAATTTTCACAAAACGCCCCAACTGTGCTTGATTTTGCTCCTTTTTCACCCAGCCCCCCCCTCTGGCCTCTTTAAGCAAAGTTTGGGAAAATCCCCATTTTTGACTTTTTCGACACTACCAGCCCTGTTGTTTTTTTCAAATTTTGCCCGGTTTGGAAAATCCTTCACAATTTTCTCAAAACGCCCCAACTGTGCTTGATTTTGCTCCTTTATGACTCAGTCCGCCCCCTGGCACCTTTTAGCAAGGTTTGGGAAAATCCCCATTTTTGACTTTTTCGACACTACCGGCCCTGTCTTTTTTTCAAATTTTGCCCGGTTTGGAAAATCCTTCACAATTTTCACAAAACGCCCCAACTGTGCTTGATTTTGCTCGTTTTTCAATCAGCCCGCCCCCTGGCCCCTTTTAGCAAAAATTTGGGAAAATCCCAATTTTTGACTTTTTCGACACTACCGGACCTGTCGTTTTTTTCAAATTTTGCCCACTTTGGAAAATCCTTCACAATTTTCTCAAAACGCCCCAACTGTGCTTGATTTTGCTCCTTTCTGACTCAGTCCACCCCCTGGCACCTTTTAGCAAGGTTTGTGAAAATCCGCATTTTTGACTTTTTCGACACTACCGGCACTGTCGTTTTTTTCAATTTTTGCCCACTTTGGAAAATCCTTCACAATTTTCACAAAACGCCCCAACTGTGCTTGATTTTGCTCCTTTTTCACCCAGCCCCCTCCTCTGGTCTCTTTAAGCAAAGTTTGGGAAAATCCCCATTTTTGACTTTTTCGACACTACCGGCCCTGTCTTTTTTTTCATATTTTACCCGGTTTGGAAAATCCTTCACAATTTTCACAAAACGCCCCAACTGTGCTTGATTTTGTTCGTTTTTCAATAAGCCCGCCCCCTGGCCCCTTTTAGCAAAGATTTGGGAAAATCCGCATTTTTGACTTTTTCGACACTACCGGCCCTGTCGTTTTTTTCAAATTTTGCCCGGTTTGGAAAATCCTTCTCAATTTTCCCAAAACGCCCCAACTGTGCTTGATTTTGCTCCTTTCTTACTTAGTCCGCCCCCCTGGCCCCTTTTAGCAAGGTTTGGGAAAATCCCCATTTTTGACTTTTTCGACACTACCGGCCCTGTCTTTTTTTCAAATTTTGCCCGGTTTGGAAAATCCTTCACAAATTTCCCAAAACGCCCCAACTGTGCTTGATTTTGCTCGTTTTTCAATAAGCCCGCCCCCTGGCCCCTTTTAGCAAAGATTTGGGAAAATCCGCATTTTTGACTTTTTCGACACTACCGGCCCTGTCTTTTTTTTCAATTTTTGCCCACTTTGGAAAATCCTTCACAATTTTCACAAAACGCCCCAACTGTGCTTGATTTTGCTCCTTTCTGACTCAGTCCGCCCCCCTGGCCCCTTTTAGCAAGGTTTGGGAAAATCCCCATTTTTGACTTTTTCGACACTACCGGCCCTGTCGTTTTTTTCAATTTTTGCCCACTATGGAAAATCCTTCACAATTTTCACAAAACGCCCCAACTGTGCTTGATTTTGCTCGTTTTTCACTCAGCCCCCCCCTCTGGCCTCTTTAAGCAAATTTTGTGAAAATCCGCATTTTTGACTTTTTCGACACTACCGGCCCTGTCGTTTTTTTCAATTTTTGCCCACTTTGGAAAATCCTTCACAATTTTCACACAACGCCCCAACTGTGCTTGATTTTGCTCCTTTCTGACTCAGTCCGCCCCCCTGGCCCGTTTTAGCAAGGTTTGGGAAAATCCGCATTTTTGACTTTTTCGACACTACCGGCCCTGTCGTTTTTTTCAATTTTTGCCCACTTTGGAAAATCCTTCACAATTTTCACAAAACGCCCCAACTGTGCTTGATTTTGCTCCTTTTTCACCCAGCCCCCCCTTCTGGCCTCTTTAAGCAAAGTTTGGGAAAATCCCCATTATTGACTTTTTCGACACTACCGGACCTGTCGTTTTTTTCAAATTTTGCCCGGTTTGGAAAATCCTTCACAATTTTCTCAAAACGCCCCAACTGTGCTTGATTTTGCTCATTTCTGACTCAGTCCGCCCCCCTGGCCCCTTTTAGCAAGGTTTGGGAAAATCCCCATTTTTGACTTTTTCGACACTACCGGCCCTGTCTTTTTTTCAAATTTTGCCCGGTTTGGAAAATCCTTCACAATTTTCACAAAACGCCCCAACTGTGCTTGATTTTGCTCGTTTTTCAATCAGCCCGCCCCCTGGCCCCTTTTAGCAAAAATTTGGGAAAATCCGCATTTTTGACTTTTTCGACACTACCGGCCCTGTCGTTTTTTTCAAATTTTGCCCGGTTTGGAAAATCCTTCACAATTTTCCCAAAACGCCCCAACTGTGCTTGATTTTGCTCCTTTCTTACTTAGTCCGCCCCCCTGGCCCCTTTTAGCAAGGTTTTGGAAAATCCCCATTTTTGACTTTTTCGACACTACCGGACCTGTCGTTTTTTTTCAAATTTTGCCCGGTTTGGAAAATCCTTCACAATTTTCTCAAAACGCCCCAACTGTGCTTGATTTTGCTCATTTCTGACTCAGTCCGCCCCCCTGGCACCTTTTAGCAAGGTTTGGGAAAATCCCCATTTTTGACTTTTTCGACACTACCGGCCCTGTCTTTTTTTCAAATTTTGCCCGGTTTGGAAAATCCTTCTCAATTTTCCCAAAACGCCCCAACTGTGCTTGATTTTGCTCCTTTCTGACTCAGTCCGCCCCCCTGGCCCCTTTTAGCAAGGTTTGGAAAATCCCCATTTTTGACTTTTTCGACACTACCGGCCCTGTCTTTTTTTTCAATTTATGCCCGGTTTGGAAAATCCTTCACAATTTTCCCAAAACGCCCCAACTGTGCTTGATTTTGCTCCTTTCTGACTCAGCCCGCCCCCCTGGCCCCTTTTAGCAAGGTTTGGGAAAATCCCCATTTTTGACTTTTTCGACACTACCAGCCCTGTCGTTTTTTTCAATTTTTGCCCACTATGGAAAATCCTTCACAATTTTCTCAAAACGCCCCAACTGTGCTTGATTTTGCTCGTTTTTCACTCAGCCCCCCCCTCTGGCCTCTTTAAGCAAATTTTTTGAAAATCCCCATTTTTGACTTTTTCGACACTACCGGCCCTGTCTTTTTTTTCAATTTTTGCCCACTTTGGAAAATCCTTCACAATTTTCACAAAACGCCCCAACTGTGCTTGATTTTGCTCCTTTCTGACTCAGTCCGCCCCCCTGGCCCCTTTTAGCAAGGTTTGGGAAAATCCGCATTTTTGACTTTTTCGACACTACCGGCCCTGTCGTTTTTTTCAATTTTTGCCCACTTTGGAAAATCCTTCACAATTTTCACACAACGCCCCAACTGTGCTTGATTTTGCTCCTTTCTGACTCAGCCTGCCCCCCTGGCCCCTTTTAGCAAGGTTTGGGAAAATCCCCATTTTTGACTTTTTCGACACTACCGGCCCTGTCGTTTTTTTCAATTTTTGCCCACTATGGAAAATCCTTCACAATTTTCACAAAACGCCCCAACTGTGCTTGATTTTGCTCGTTTTTCACTCAGCCCCCCCCTCTGGCCTCTTTAAGCAAATTTTGTGAAAATCCGCATTTTTGACTTTTTCGACACTACCGGCCCTGTCGTGTTTTTCAATTTTTGCCCACTTTGGAAAATCCTTCACAATTTCCACACAACGCCCCAACTGTGCTTGATTTTGCTCCTTTCTGACTCAGCCCGCCCCCCTGGCCCCTTTTAGCAAGGTTTGGGAAAATCCCCATTTTTGACTTTTTCGACACTACCGGCCCTGTCGTTTTTTTCAAATTTTGCCCACGTTGGAAAATCCTTCACAATTTTCCCAAAACGCCCCAACTGTGCTTGATTTTGCTCCTTTCTGACTCAGTCCGCCCCCTGGCACCTTTTAGCAAGGTTTGGGAAAATCCCCATTTTTGACTTTTTCGACACTACCGGCCCTGTCTTTTTTTCAAATTTTGCCCGGTTTGGAAAATCCTTCACAATTTTCACAAAACGCCCCAACTGTGCTTGATTTTGCTCGTTTTTCAATCAGCCCTCCCCCTGGCCCCTTTTAGCAAAAATTTGGGAAAATCCCAATTTTTGACTTTTTCGACACTACCGGACCTGTCGTTTTTTTCAAATTTTGCCCGGTTTGGAAAATCCTTCACAATTTTCCCAAAACGCCCCAACTGTGCTTGATTTTGCTCGTTTCTGACTCAGTCCGCCCCCCTGGCACCTTTTAGCAAGGTTTGGGAAAATCCCCATTTTTGACTTTTTCGACACTACCGGCCCTGTCTTTTTTTCAAATTTTGCCCTCTTTGGAAAATCCTTCACAATTTCACAAAACGCCCCAACTGTGCTTGATTTTGCTCGTTTTTCAATCAGCCCGCCCCCTGGCCCCTTTTAGCAAAAATTTGGGAAAATCCCAATTTTTGACTTTTTCGACACTACCGGCCCTGTCTTTTTTTTCAATTTTTGCCCACTTTGGAAAATCCTTCACAATTTTCACAAAACGCCCCAACTGTGCTTGATTTTGCTCCTTTCTTACTTAGTCCGCCCCCCTGGCCCCTTTTAGCAAGGTTTTGGAAAATCCCCATTTTTGACTTTTTCGACACTACCGGCCCTGTCGTTTTTTTTCAAATTTTGCCCGGTTTGGAAAATCCTTCACAAATTTCACAAAACGCCCCAACTGTGCTTGATTTTGCTCATTTCTGACTCAGTCCGCCCCCCTGGCACCTTTTAGCAAGGTTTGGGAAAATCCCCATTTTTGACTTTTTCGACACTACCGGCCCTGTCTTTTTTTCAAATTTTGCCCTCTTTGGAAAATCCTTCACAAATTTCACAAAACGCCCCAACTGTGCTTGATTTTGCTCGTTTTTCAATCAGCCCGCCCCCTGGCCCCTTTTAGCAAAAATTTGGGAAAATCCCAATTTTTGACTTTTTCGACACTACCGGCCCTGTCTTTTTTTTCAATTTTTGCCCACTTTGGAAAATCCTTCACAATTTTCACAAAACGCCCCAACTGTGCTTGATTTTGCTCCTTTCTGACTCAGTCCGCCCCCCTGGCCCCTTTTAGCAAGGTTTGGGAAAATCCGCATTTTTGACTTTTTCGACACTACCGGCCCTGTCGTTTTTTTCAATTTTTGCCCACTTTGGAAAATCCTTCACAATTTTCACACAACGCCCCAACTGTGCTTGATTTTGCTCCTTTCTGACTCAGCCTGCCCCCCTGGCCCCTTTTAGCAAGGTTTGGGAAAATCCCCATTTTTGACTTTTTCGACACTACCGGCCCTGTCGTTTTTTTCAATTTTTGCCCACTATGGAAAATCCTTCACAATTTTCACAAAACGCCCCAACTGTGCTTGATTTTGCTCGTTTTTCACTCAGCCCCCCCCTCTGGCCTCTTTAAGCAAATTTTGTGAAAATCCGCATTTTTGACTTTTTCGACACTACCGGCCCTGTCGTTTTTTTCAATTTTTGCCCACTTTGGAAAATCCTTCACAATTTTCCCAAAACGCCCCAACTGTGCTTGATTTTGCTCCTTTCTGACTCAGTCCGCCCCCTGGCACCTTTTAGCAAGGTTTGGGAAAATCCCCATTTTTGACTTTTTCGACACTACCGGCCCTGTCTTTTTTTCAAATTTTGCCCGGTTTGGAAAATCCTTCACAATTTTCACAAAACGCCCCAACTGTGCTTGATTTTGCTCGTTTTTCAATCAGCCCTCCCCCTGGCCCCTTTTAGCAAAAATTTGGGAAAATCCCAATTTTTGACTTTTTCGACACTACCGGCCCTGTCGTTTTTTTCAAATTTTGCCCGGTTTGGAAAATCCTTCACAATTTTCCCAAAACGCCCCAACTGTGCTTGATTTTGCTCCTTTCTTACTTAGTCCGCCCCCCTGGCCCCTTTTAGCAAGGTTTTGGAAAATCCCCATTTTTGACTTTTTCGACACTACCGGCCCTGTCGTTTTTTTCAAATTTTGCCCGGTTTGGAAAAAACTTCACAATTTTCTCAAAACGCCCCAACTGTGCTTGATTTTGCTCCTTTATGACTCAGTCCGCCCCCTGGCACCTTTTAGCAAGGTTTGGGAAAATCCCCATTTTTGACTTTTTCGACACTACCGGCCCTGTCTTTTTTTCAAATTTTGCCCGGTTTGGAAAATCCTTCACAATTTTCCCAAAACGCCCAAACTGTGCTTGATTTTGCTCGTTTTTCAATCAGCCCGCCCCCTGGCCCCTTTTAGCAAAAATTTGGGAAAATCCCAATTTTTGACTTTTTCGACACTACCGGACCTGTCGTTTTTTTTCAAATTTTGCGCACTTTGGAAAATCCTTCACAATTTTCTCAAAACGCCCCAACTGTGCTTGATTTTGCTCCTTTCTGACTCAGTCCACCCCCTGGCACCTTTTAGCAAGGTTTGTGAAAATCCCCATTTTTGACTTTTTCGACACTACCGGCCCTGTCGTTTTTTTCAATTTTTGCCCACTTTGGAAAATCCTTCACAATTTTCACAAAACGCCCCAACTGTGCTTGATTTTGCTCCTTTTTCACCCAGCCCCCCCCTCTGGCCTCTTTAAGCAAAGTTTGGGAAAATCCCCATTTTTGACTTTTTCGACACTACCAGCCCTGTTGTTTTTTTCAAATTTTGCCCGGTTTGGAAAATCCTTCACAATTTTCTCAAAACGCCCCAACTGTGCTTGATTTTGCTCCTTTATGACTCAGTCCGCCCCCTGGCACCTTTTAGCAAGGTTTGGGAAAATCCCCATTTTTGACTTTTTCGACACTACCGGCCCTGTCTTTTTTTCAAATTTTGCCCGGTTTGGAAAATCCTTCACAATTTTCACAAAACGCCCCAACTGTGCTTGATTTTGCTCGTTTTTCAATCAGCCCGCCCCCTGGCCCCTTTTAGCAAAAATTTGGGAAAATCCCAATTTTTGACTTTTTCGACACTACCGGACCTGTCGTTTTTTTCAAATTTTGCCCACTTTGGAAAATCCTTCACAATTTTCTCAAAACGCCCCAACTGTGCTTGATTTTGCTCCTTTCTGACTCAGTCCACCCCCTGGCACCTTTTAGCAAGGTTTGTGAAAATCCGCATTTTTGACTTTTTCGACACTACCGGCACTGTCGTTTTTTTCAATTTTTGCCCACTTTGGAAAATCCTTCACAATTTTCACAAAACGCCCCAACTGTGCTTGATTTTGCTCCTTTTTCACCCAGCCCCCTCCTCTGGTCTCTTTAAGCAAAGTTTGGGAAAATCCCCATTTTTGACTTTTTCGACACTACCGGCCCTGTCTTTTTTTTCATATTTTACCCGGTTTGGAAAATCCTTCACAATTTTCACAAAACGCCCCAACTGTGCTTGATTTTGTTCGTTTTTCAATAAGCCCGCCCCCTGGCCCCTTTTAGCAAAGATTTGGGAAAATCCGCATTTTTGACTTTTTCGACACTACCGGCCCTGTCGTTTTTTTCAAATTTTGCCCGGTTTGGAAAATCCTTCTCAATTTTCCCAAAACGCCCCAACTGTGCTTGATTTTGCTCCTTTCTTACTTAGTCCGCCCCCCTGGCCCCTTTTAGCAAGGTTTGGGAAAATCCCCATTTTTGACTTTTTCGACACTACCGGCCCTGTCTTTTTTTCAAATTTTGCCCGGTTTGGAAAATCCTTCACAAATTTCCCAAAACGCCCCAACTGTGCTTGATTTTGCTCGTTTTTCAATAAGCCCGCCCCCTGGCCCCTTTTAGCAAAGATTTGGGAAAATCCGCATTTTTGACTTTTTCGACACTACCGGCCCTGTCTTTTTTTTCAATTTTTGCCCACTTTGGAAAATCCTTCACAATTTTCACAAAACGCCCCAACTGTGCTTGATTTTGCTCCTTTCTGACTCAGTCCGCCCCCCTGGCCCCTTTTAGCAAGGTTTGGGAAAATCCCCATTTTTGACTTTTTCGACACTACCGGCCCTGTCGTTTTTTTCAATTTTTGCCCACTATGGAAAATCCTTCACAATTTTCACAAAACGCCCCAACTGTGCTTGATTTTGCTCGTTTTTCACTCAGCCCCCCCCTCTGGCCTCTTTAAGCAAATTTTGTGAAAATCCGCATTTTTGACTTTTTCGACACTACCGGCCCTGTCGTTTTTTTCAATTTTTGCCCACTTTGGAAAATCCTTCACAATTTTCACACAACGCCCCAACTGTGCTTGATTTTGCTCCTTTCTGACTCAGCCCGCCCCCCTGGCCCCTTTTAGCAAGGTTTGGGAAAATCCCCATTTTTGACTTTTTCGACACTACCGGCCCTGTCTTTTTTTCAAATTTTGCCCGGTTTGGAAAATCCTTCACAATTTTCACAAAACGCCCCAACTGTGCTTGATTTTGCTCGTTTTTCAATCAGCCCTCCCCCTGGCCCCTTTTAGCAAAAATTTGGGAAAATCCCAATTTTTGACTTTTTCGACACTACCGGACCTGTCGTTTTTTTCAAATTTTGCCCGGTTTGGAAAATCCTTCACAATTTTCCCAAAACGCCCCAACTGTGCTTGATTTTGCTCCTTTCTTACTTAGTCCGCCCCCCTGGCCCCTTTTAGCAAGGTTTTGGAAAATCCCCATTTTTGACTTTTTCGACACTACCGGCCCTGTCGTTTTTTTCAAATTTTGCCCGGTTTGGAAAATCCTTCACAATTTTCTCAAAACGCCCCAACTGTGCTTGATTTTGCTCATTTCTGACTCAGTCCGCCCCCCCTGGCCCCTTTTAGCAAGGTTTGGGAAAATCCGCATTTTTGACTTTTTCGACACTACCGGCCCTGTCGTTTTTTTCAATTTTTGCCCACTTTGGAAAATCCTTCACAATTTTCTCAAAACGCCCCAACTGTGCTGGATTTTGCTCCTTTCTGACTCAGTCCACCCCCTGGCACCTTTTAGCAAGGTTTGTGAAAATCCCCATTTTTGACTTTTTCGACACTACCGGCCCTGTCGTTTTTTTCAATTTTTGCCCACTTTGGAAAATCCTTCACAATTTTCACAAAACGCCCCAACTGTGCTTGATTTTGCTCCTTTTTCACCCAGCCCCCCCATCTGGCCTCTTTAAGCAAAGTTTGGGAAAATCCCCATTTTTGACTTTTTCGACACTACCGGCCCTGTCTTTTTTTTCAAATTTTACCCGGTTTGGAAAATCCTTCACAATTTTCTCAAAACGCCCCAACTGTGCTTGATTTTGCTCCTTTCTGACTCAGTCCGCCCCCTGGCACCTTTTAGCAAGGTTTGGGAAAATCCCCATTTTTGACTTTTTCGACACTACCGGCCCTGTCTTTTTTTCAGATTTTGCCCGGTTTGGAAAATCCTTCACAAATTTCACAAAACGCCCCAACTGTGCTTGATTTTGCTCCTTTCTGACTCAGTCCGCCCCCTGGCCCCTTTTAGCAAAAATTTTGGAAAATCCCCATTTTTGACTTTTTCGACATTACCGGCCCTGTCGTTTTTTTATAATTTTGCCCGGTTTGGAAAATCCTTCACAATTTTACCAAAACGCCCCAACTGTGCTTGATTTTGCTCCTTTCTGACTCAGTCCACCCCCTGGCACCTTTTAGCAAGGTTTGTGAAAATCCCCATTTTTGACTTTTTCGACACTACCGCCCCTGTCGTTTTTTTCAATTTTTGCCCGGTTTGGAAAATCCTTCACAATTTTCACAAAACGCCCCAACTGTGCTTGATTTTGCTCATTTTTCACCCAGCCCCCCCCTCTGGCCTCTTTAAGCAAAGTTTGGGAAAATCCCCATTTTTGACTTTTTCGACACTACGGCACTGTCGTTTTTTTCAAATTTTGCCCGGTTTGGAAAATCCTTCACAATTTTCTCAAAACGCCCCAACTGTGCTTGATTTTGCTCATTTCTGACTCAGTCCGCCCCACCGGCCCCTTTTAGCAAGGTTTGGGAAAATCCGCATTTTTGACTTTTTCGACACTACCGGCCCTGTCGTTTTTTTCAATTTTTGCCCACTTTGGAAAATCCTTCACAATTTTCACACAACGCCCCAACTGTGCTTGATTTTGCTCCTTTCTGACTCAGCCCGCCCCCCTGGCCCCTTTTAGCAAGGTTTGGGAAAATCCCCATTTTTGACTTTTTCGACACTACCGGCCCTGTCGTTTTTTTCAATTTTTGCCCACTATTGAAAATCCTTCACAATTTTCACAAAACGCCCCAACTGTGCTTGATTTTGCTCCTTTCTGACTCAGTCCGCCCCCTGGCACCTTTTAGCAAGGTTTGGGAAAATCCCCATTTTTGACTTTTTCGACACTACCGGCCCTGTCTTTTTTTCAAATTTTGCCCGGTTTGGAAAATCCTTCACAATTTTCACAAAACGCCCCAACTGTGCTTGATTTTGCTCGTTTTTCAATCAGCCCTCCCCCTGGCCCCTTTTAGCAAAAATTTGGGAAAATCCCAATTTTTGACTTTTTCGACACTACCGGCCCTGTCGTTTTTTTCAAATTTTGCCCGGTTTGGAAAATCCTTCACAATTTTCCCAAAACGCCCCAACTGTGCTTGATTTTGCTCCTTTCTTACTTAGTCCGCCCCCCTGGCCCCTTTTAGCAAGGTTTTGGAAAATCCCCATTTTTGACTTTTTCGACACTACCGGCCCTGTCGTTTTTTTCAAATTTTGCCCGGTTTGGAAAAAACTTCACAATTTTCTCAAAACGCCCCAACTGTGCTTGATTTTGCTCCTTTATGACTCAGTCCGCCCCCTGGCACCTTTTAGCAAGGTTTGGGAAAATCCCCATTTTTGACTTTTTCGACACTACCGGCCCTGTCTTTTTTTCAAATTTTGCCCGGTTTGGAAAATCCTTCACAATTTTCCCAAAACGCCCAAACTGTGCTTGATTTTGCTCGTTTTTCAATCAGCCCGCCCCCTGGCCCCTTTTAGCAAAAATTTGGGAAAATCCCAATTTTTGACTTTTTCGACACTACCGGACCTGTCGTTTTTTTTCAAATTTTGCGCACTTTGGAAAATCCTTCACAATTTTCTCAAAACGCCCCAACTGTGCTTGATTTTGCTCCTTTCTGACTCAGTCCACCCCCTGGCACCTTTTAGCAAGGTTTGTGAAAATCCCCATTTTTGACTTTTTCGACACTACCGGCCCTGTCGTTTTTTTCAATTTTTGCCCACTTTGGAAAATCCTTCACAATTTTCACAAAACGCCCCAACTGTGCTTGATTTTGCTCCTTTTTCACCCAGCCCCCCCCTCTGGCCTCTTTAAGCAAAGTTTGGGAAAATCCCCATTTTTGACTTTTTCGACACTACCAGCCCTGTTGTTTTTTTCAAATTTTGCCCGGTTTGGAAAATCCTTCACAATTTTCTCAAAACGCCCCAACTGTGCTTGATTTTGCTCCTTTATGACTCAGTCCGCCCCCTGGCACCTTTTAGCAAGGTTTGGGAAAATCCCCATTTTTGACTTTTTCGACACTACCGGCCCTGTCTTTTTTTCAAATTTTGCCCGGTTTGGAAAATCCTTCACAATTTTCACAAAACGCCCCAACTGTGCTTGATTTTGCTCGTTTTTCAATCAGCCCGCCCCCTGGCCCCTTTTAGCAAAAATTTGGGAAAATCCCAATTTTTGACTTTTTCGACACTACCGGACCTGTCGTTTTTTTCAAATTTTGCCCACTTTGGAAAATCCTTCACAATTTTCTCAAAACGCCCCAACTGTGCTTGATTTTGCTCCTTTCTGACTCAGTCCACCCCCTGGCACCTTTTAGCAAGGTTTGTGAAAATCCGCATTTTTGACTTTTTCGACACTACCGGCACTGTCGTTTTTTTCAATTTTTGCCCACTTTGGAAAATCCTTCACAATTTTCACAAAACGCCCCAACTGTGCTTGATTTTGCTCCTTTTTCACCCAGCCCCCTCCTCTGGTCTCTTTAAGCAAAGTTTGGGAAAATCCCCATTTTTGACTTTTTCGACACTACCGGCCCTGTCTTTTTTTTCATATTTTACCCGGTTTGGAAAATCCTTCACAATTTTCACAAAACGCCCCAACTGTGCTTGATTTTGTTCGTTTTTCAATAAGCCCGCCCCCTGGCCCCTTTTAGCAAAGATTTGGGAAAATCCGCATTTTTGACTTTTTCGACACTACCGGCCCTGTCGTTTTTTTCAAATTTTGCCCGGTTTGGAAAATCCTTCACAATTTTCCCAAAACGCCCCAACTGTGCTTGATTTTGCTCCTTTCTTACTTAGTCCGCCCCCCTGGCCCCTTTTAGCAAGGTTTGGGAAAATCCCCATTTTTGACTTTTTCGACACTACCGGCCCTGTCTTTTTTTCAAATTTTGCCCGGTTTGGAAAATCCTTCACAAATTTCCCAAAACGCCCCAACTGTGCTTGATTTTGCTCGTTTTTCAATAAGCCCGCCCCCTGGCCCCTTTTAGCAAAGATTTGGGAAAATCCGCATTTTTGACTTTTTCGACACTACCGGCCCTGTCTTTTTTTTCAATTTTTGCCCACTTTGGAAAATCCTTCACAATTTTCACAAAACGCCCCAACTGTGCTTGATTTTGCTCCTTTCTGACTCAGTCCGCCCCCCTGGCCCCTTTTAGCAAGGTTTGGGAAAATCCCCATTTTTGACTTTTTCGACACTACCGGCCCTGTCGTTTTTTTCAATTTTTGCCCACTATGGAAAATCCTTCACAATTTTCACAAAACGCCCCAACTGTGCTTGATTTTGCTCGTTTTTCACTCAGCCCCCCCCTCTGGCCTCTTTAAGCAAATTTTGTGAAAATCCGCATTTTTGACTTTTTCGACACTACCGGCCCTGTCGTTTTTTTCAATTTTTGCCCACTTTGGAAAATCCTTCACAATTTTCACACAACGCCCCAACTGTGCTTGATTTTGCTCCTTTCTGACTCAGCCCGCCCCCCTGGCCCCTTTTAGCAAGGTTTGGGAAAATCCCCATTTTTGACTTTTTCGACACTACCGGCCCTGTCTTTTTTTCAAATTTTGCCCGGTTTGGAAAATCCTTCACAATTTTCACAAAACGCCCCAACTGTGCTTGATTTTGCTCGTTTTTCAATCAGCCCTCCCCCTGGCCCCTTTTAGCAAAAATTTGGGAAAATCCCAATTTTTGACTTTTTCGACACTACCGGACCTGTCGTTTTTTTCAAATTTTGCCCGGTTTGGAAAATCCTTCACAATTTTCCCAAAACGCCCCAACTGTGCTTGATTTTGCTCCTTTCTTACTTAGTCCGCCCCCCTGGCCCCTTTTAGCAAGGTTTTGGAAAATCCCCATTTTTGACTTTTTCGACACTACCGGCCCTGTCGTTTTTTTCAAATTTTGCCCGGTTTGGAAAATCCTTCACAATTTTCTCAAAACGCCCCAACTGTGCTTGATTTTGCTCATTTCTGACTCAGTCCGCCCCCCCTGGCCCCTTTTAGCAAGGTTTGGGAAAATCCGCATTTTTGACTTTTTCGACACTACCGGCCCTGTCGTTTTTTTCAATTTTTGCCCACTTTGGAAAATCCTTCACAATTTTCTCAAAACGCCCCAACTGTGCTGGATTTTGCTCCTTTCTGACTCAGTCCACCCCCTGGCACCTTTTAGCAAGGTTTGTGAAAATCCCCATTTTTGACTTTTTCGACACTACCGGCCCTGTCGTTTTTTTCAATTTTTGCCCACTTTGGAAAATCCTTCACAATTTTCACAAAACGCCCCAACTGTGCTTGATTTTGCTCCTTTTTCACCCAGCCCCCCCATCTGGCCTCTTTAAGCAAAGTTTGGGAAAATCCCCATTTTTGACTTTTTCGACACTACCGGCCCTGTCTTTTTTTTCAAATTTTACCCGGTTTGGAAAATCCTTCACAATTTTCTCAAAACGCCCCAACTGTGCTTGATTTTGCTCCTTTCTGACTCAGTCCGCCCCCTGGCACCTTTTAGCAAGGTTTGGGAAAATCCCCATTTTTGACTTTTTCGACACTACCGGCCCTGTCTTTTTTTCAGATTTTGCCCGGTTTGGAAAATCCTTCACAAATTTCACAAAACGCCCCAACTGTGCTTGATTTTGCTCCTTTCTGACTCAGTCCGCCCCCTGGCCCCTTTTAGCAAAAATTTTGGAAAATCCCCATTTTTGACTTTTTCGACATTACCGGCCCTGTCGTTTTTTTATAATTTTGCCCGGTTTGGAAAATCCTTCACAATTTTACCAAAACGCCCCAACTGTGCTTGATTTTGCTCCTTTCTGACTCAGTCCACCCCCTGGCACCTTTTAGCAAGGTTTGTGAAAATCCCCATTTTTGACTTTTTCGACACTACCGCCCCTGTCGTTTTTTTCAATTTTTGCCCTCTTTGGAAAATCCTTCACAATTTTCACAAAACGCCCCAACTGTGCTTGATTTTGCTCATTTTTCACCCAGCCCCCCCCTCTGGCCTCTTTAAGCAAAGTTTGGGAAAATCCCCATTTTTGACTTTTTCGACACTACGGCACTGTCGTTTTTTTCAAATTTTGCCCGGTTTGGAAAATCCTTCACAATTTTCTCAAAACGCCCCAACTGTGCTTGATTTTGCTCATTTCTGACTCAGTCCGCCCCACCGGCCCCTTTTAGCAAGGTTTGGGAAAATCCGCATTTTTGACTTTTTCGACACTACCGGCCCTGTCGTTTTTTTCAATTTTTGCCCACTTTGGAAAATCCTTCACAATTTTCACACAACGCCCCAACTGTGCTTGATTTTGCTCCTTTCTGACTCAGCCCGCCCCCCTGGCCCCTTTTAGCAAGGTTTGGGAAAATCCCCATTTTTGACTTTTTCGACACTACCGGCCCTGTCGTTTTTTTCAATTTTTGCCCACTATTGAAAATCCTTCACAATTTTCACAAAACGCCCCAACTGTGCTTGATTTTGCTCGTTTTTCTCTCAGCCCCCCCCCTCTGGCCTCTTTAAGCAAATTTTGTGAAAATCCCCATTTTTGACTTTTACGACACTACCGGCCCTGTCGTTTTTTTCAATTTTTGCCCATTTTTGAAAATCCTTCACAATTTTCTCAAAGCGCCCCAACTGTGCTTGACTTTGCTCATTTCTGACTCTGTCCGTCCCCCTGGCCCCTTTTAGCAAGGATTTCGGAAAATCCCCATTTTTGACTTTTTCGACACTACCGGCCCTGTCTTTTTTTTCAATTTATGCCCGGTTTGGAAAATCCTTCACAATTTTCTCAAAACGCCCCAACTGTGCTTGATTTTGCTCATTTCTGACTCAGTCCGCCCCCCTGGCCCCTTTTAGCAAGGTTTGGGAAAATCCGCATTTTTGACTTTTTCGACACTACCGGCCCTGTCGTTTTTTTCAATTTTTGCCCACGTTGGAAAATCCTTCACAATTTTCCCAAAACGCCCCAACTGTGCTTGATTTTGCTCCTTTCTGACTCAGTCCGCCCCCTGGTACCTTTTAGCAAGGTTTGGGAAAATCCCCATTTTTGACTTTTTCGACACTACCGGCCCTGTCTTTTTTTCAAATTTTGCCCGGTTTGGAAAATCCTTCACAATTTTCCCAAAACGCCCCAACTGTGCTTGATTTTGCTCCTTTCTTACTTAGTCCGCCCCCCTGGCCCCTTTTAGCAAGGTTTTGGAAAATCCCCATTTTTGACTTTTTCGACACTACCGGACCTGTCGTTTTTTTCAAATTTTGCCCGGTTTGGAAAATCCTTCACAATTTTCTCAAAACGCCCCAACTGTGCTTGATTTTGCTCATTTCTGACTCAGTCCGCCCCCCTGGCAC
Source organism: Scomber scombrus (assembly GCF_963691925.1). Classification (NCBI taxonomy): domain Eukaryota; kingdom Metazoa; phylum Chordata; class Actinopteri; order Scombriformes; family Scombridae; genus Scomber; species Scomber scombrus. Next base: position 237,862 of record NC_084981.1, read on the forward strand.
CTTTTAGCAAGGTTTGGGAAAATCCCCATTTTTGACTTTTTCGACACTACCGCCCCTGTCGTTTTTTTCAATTTTTGCCCTCTTTGGAAAATCCTTCACAATTTTCACAAAACGCCCCAACTGTGCTTGATTTTGCTCCTTTTTCACCCAGCCCCCCCCTCTGGCCTCTTTAAGCAAAGTTTGGGAAAATCCCCATTTTTGACTTTTTCGACACTACGGCACTGTCGTTTTTTTCAAATTTTGCCCGGTTTGGAAAATCCTTCACAATTTTCTCAAAACGCCCCAACTGTGCTTGATTTTGCTCATTTCTGACTCAGTCCGCCCCACCGGCCCCTTTTAGCAAGGTTTGGGAAAATCCGCATTTTTGACTTTTTCGACACTACCGGCCCTGTCGTTTTTTTCAATTTTTGCCCACTTTGGAAAATCCTTCACAATTTTCACACAACGCCCCAACTGTGCTTGATTTTGCTCCTTTCTGACTCAGCCCGCCCCCCTGGCCCCTTTTAGCAAGGTTTGGGAAAATCCCCATTTTTGACTTTTTCGACACTACCGGCCCTGTCGTTTTTTTCAATTTTTGCCATCTATTGAAAATCCTTCACAATTTTCACAAAACGCCCCAACTGTGCTTGATTTTGCTCGTTTTTCTCTCAGCCCCCCCCCTCTGGCCTCTTTAAGCAAATTTTGTGAAAATCCCCATTTTTGACTTTTACGACACTACCGGCCCTGTCGTTTTTTTCAATTTTTGCCCATTTTTGAAAATCCTTCACAATTTTCTCAAAGCGCCCCAACTGTGCTTGACTTTGCTCATTTCTGACTCTGTCCGTCCCCCTGGCCCCTTTTAGCAAGGATTTCGGAAAATCCCCATTTTTGACTTTTTCGACACTACCGGCCCTGTCTTTTTTTTCAATTTATGCCCGGTTTGGAAAATCCTTCACAATTTTCTCAAAACGCCCCAACTGTGCTTGATTTTGCTCATTTCTGACTCAGTCCGCCCCCCTGGCCCCTTTTAGCAAGGTTTGGGAAAATCCGCATTTTTGACTTTTTCGACACTACCGGCCCTGTCGTTTTTTTCAATTTTTGCCCACGTTGGAAAATCCTTCACAATTTTCCCAAAACGCCCCAACTGTGCTTGATTTTGCTCCTTTCTGACTCAGTCCGCCCCCTGGTACCTTTTAGCAAGGTTTGGGAAAATCCCCATTTTTGACTTTTTCGACACTACCGGCCCTGTCTTTTTTTCAAATTTTGCCCGGTTTGGAAAATCCTTCACAATTTTCCCAAAACGCCCCAACTGTGCTTGATTTTGCTCCTTTCTTACTTAGTCCGCCCCCCTGGCCCCTTTTAGCACGGTTTTGGAAAATCCCCATTTTTGACTTTTTCGACACTACCGGACCTGTCGTTTTTTTCAATTTTTGCCCTCTTTGGAAAATCCTTCACAATTTTCACAAAACGCCCCAACTGTGCTTGATTTTGCTCCTTTTTCACCCAGCCCCCCCCTCTGGCCTCTTTAAGCAAAGTTTGGGAAAATCCCCATTTTTGACTTTTTCGACACTACCAGCCCTGTTGTTTTTTTCAAATTTTGCCCGGTTTGGAAAATCCTTCACAATTTTCTCAAAACGCCCCAACTGTGCTTGATTTTGCTCCTTTATGACTCAGTCCGCCCCCTGGCACCTTTTAGCAAGGTTTGGGAAAATCCCCATTTTTGACTTTTTCGACACTACCGGCCCTGTCTTTTTTTCAAATTTTGCCCGGTTTGGAAAATCCTTCACAATTTTCACAAAACGCACCAACTGTGCTTGATTTTGCTCGTTTTTCAATCAGCCCGCCCCCTGGCCCCTTTTAGCAAAAATTTGGGAAAATCCCAATTTTTGACTTTTTCGACACTACCGGACCTGTCGTTTTTTTCAAATTTTGCCCACTTTGGAAAATCCTTCACAATTTTCTCAAAACGCCCCAACTGTGCTTGATTTTGCTCCTTTCTGACTCAGTCCACCCCCTGGCACCTTTTAGCAAGGTTTGTGAAAATCCGCATTTTTGACTTTTTCGACACTACCGGCACTGTCGTTTTTTTCAATTTTTGCCCACTTTGGAAAATCCTTCACAATTTTCACAAAACGCCCCAACTGTGCTTGATTTTGCTCCTTTTTCACCCAGCCCCCTCCTCTGGCCTCTTTAAGCAAAGTTTGGGAAAATCCCCATTTTTGACTTTTTCGACACTACCGGCCCTGTCTTTTTTTTCAAATTTTACCCGGTTTGGAAAATCCTTCACAATTTTCACAAAACGCCCCAACTGTGCTTGATTTTGTTCGTTTTTCAATAAGCCCGCCCCCTGGCCCCTTTTAGCAAAGATTTGGGAAAATCCGCATTTTTGACTTTTTCGACACTACCGGCCCTGTCGTTTTTTTCAAATTTTGCCCGGTTTGGAAAATCCTTCACAATTTTCCCAAAACGCCCCAACTGTGCTTGATTTTGCTCCTTTCTTACTTAGTCCGCCCCCCTGGCCCCTTTTAGCAAGGTTTGGGAAAATCCCCATTTTTGACTTTTTCGACACTACCGGCCCTGTCTTTTTTTCAAATTTTGCCCGGTTTGGAAAATCCTTCACAAATTTCCCAAAACGCCCCAACTGTGCTTGATTTTGCTCGTTTTTCAATAAGCCCGCCCCCTGGCCCCTTTTAGCAAAGATTTGGGAAAATCCGCATTTTTGACTTTTTCGACACTACCGGCCCTGTCTTTTTTTTCAATTTTTGCCCACTTTGGAAAATCCTTCACAATTTTCACAAAACGCCCCAACTGTGCTTGATTTTGCTCCTTTCTGACTCAGTCCGCCCCCCTGGCCCCTTTTAGCAAGGTTTGGGAAAATCCGCATTTTTGACTTTTTCGACACTACCGGCCCTGTCGTTTTTTTCAATTTTTGCCCACTTTGGAAAATCCTTCACAATTTTCACACAACGCCCCAACTGTGCTTGATTTTGCTCCTTTCTGACTCAGCCTGCCCCCCTGGCCCCTTTTAGCAAGGTTTGGGAAAATCCCCATTTTTGACTTTTTCGACACTACCGGCCCTGTCGTTTTTTTCAATTTTTGCCCACTATGGAAAATCCTTCACAATTTTCACAAAACGCCCCAACTGTGCTTGATTTTGCTCGTTTTTCACTCAGCCCCCCCCTCTGGCCTCTTTAAGCAAATTTTGTGAAAATCCGCATTTTTGACTTTTTCGACACTACCGGCCCTGTCGTTTTTTTCAATTTTTGCCCACTTTGGAAAATCCTTCACAATTTTCACACAACGCCCCAACTGTGCTTGATTTTGCTCCTTTCTGACTCAGCCCGCCCCCCTGGCCCCTTTTAGCAAGGTTTGGGAAAATCCCCATTTTTGACTTTTTCGACACTACCGGCCCTGTCGTTTTTTTCAATTTTTGCCCACGTTGGAAAATCCTTCACAATTTTCCCAAAACGCCCCAACTGTGCTTGATTTTGCTCCTTTCTGACTCAGTCCGCCCCCTGGCACCTTTTAGCAAGGTTTGGGAAAATCCCCATTTTTGACTTTTTCGACACTACCGGCCCTGTCTTTTTTTCAAATTTTGCCCGGTTTGGAAAATCCTTCACAATTTTCACAAAACGCCCCAACTGTGCTTGATTTTGCTCGTTTTTCAATCAGCCCTCCCCCTGGCCCCTTTTAGCAAAAATTTGGGAAAATCCCAATTTTTGACTTTTTCGACACTACCGGACCTGTCGTTTTTTTCAAATTTTGCCCGGTTTGGAAAATCCTTCACAATTTTCCCAAAACGCCCCAACTGTGCTTGATTTTGCTCCTTTCTTACTTAGTCCGCCCCCCTGGCCCCTTTTAGCAAGGTTTTGGAAAATCCCCATTTTTGACTTTTTCGACACTACCGGCCCTGTCGTTTTTTTCAAATTTTGCCCGGTTTGGAAAATCCTTCACAATTTTCTCAAAACGCCCCAACTGTGCTTGATTTTGCTCATTTCTGACTCAGTCCGCCCCCCCTGGCCCCTTTTAGCAAGGTTTGGGAAAATCCGCATTTTTGACTTTTTCGACACTACCGGCCCTGTCGTTTTTTTCAATTTTTGCCCACTTTGGAAAATCCTTCACAATTTTCTCAAAACGCCCCAACTGTGCTGGATTTTGCTCCTTTCTGACTCAGTCCACCCCCTGGCACCTTTTAGCAAGGTTTGTGAAAATCCCCATTTTTGACTTTTTCGACACTACCGGCCCTGTCGTTTTTTTCAATTTTTGCCCACTTTGGAAAATCCTTCACAATTTTCACAAAACGCCCCAACTGTGCTTGATTTTGCTCCTTTTTCACCCAGCCCCCCCCTCTGGCCTCTTTAAGCAAAGTTTGGGAAAATCCCCATTTTTGACTTTTTCGACACTACGGCACTGTCGTTTTTTTCAAATTTTGCCCGGTTTGGAAAATCCTTCACAATTTTCTCAAAACGCCCCAACTGTGCTTGATTTTGCTCATTTCTGACTCAGTCCGCCCCACCGGCCCCTTTTAGCAAGGTTTGGGAAAATCCGCATTTTTGACTTTTTCGACACTACCGGCCCTGTCGTTTTTTTCAATTTTTGCCCACTTTGGAAAATCCTTCACAATTTTCACACAACGCCCCAACTGTGCTTGATTTTGCTCCTTTCTGACTCAGCCCGCCCCCCTGGCCCCTTTTAGCAAGGTTTGGGAAAATCCCCATTTTTGACTTTTTCGACACTACCGGCCCTGTCTTTTTTTCAAATTTTGCCCGGTTTGGAAAATCCTTCACAATTTTCACAAAACGCCCCAACTGTGCTTGATTTTGCTCGTTTTTCAATCAGCCCTCCCCCTGGCCCCTTTTAGCAAAAATTTGGGAAAATCCCAATTTTTGACTTTTTCGACACTACCGGACCTGTCGTTTTTTTCAAATTTTGCCCGGTTTGGAAAATCCTTCACAATTTTCCCAAAACGCCCCAACTGTGCTTGATTTTGCTCCTTTCTTACTTAGTCCGCCCCCCTGGCCCCTTTTAGCAAGGTTTTGGAAAATCCCCATTTTTGACTTTTTCGACACTACCGGCCCTGTCGTTTTTTTCAAATTTTGCCCGGTTTGGAAAATCCTTCACAATTTTCTCAAAACGCCCCAACTGTGCTTGATTTTGCTCATTTCTGACTCAGTCCGCCCCCCCTGGCCCCTTTTAGCAAGGTTTGGGAAAATCCGCATTTTTGACTTTTTCGACACTACCGGCCCTGTCGTTTTTTTCAATTTTTGCCCACTTTGGAAAATCCTTCACAATTTTCTCAAAACGCCCCAACTGTGCTGGATTTTGCTCCTTTCTGACTCAGTCCACCCCCTGGCACCTTTTAGCAAGGTTTGTGAAAATCCCCATTTTTGACTTTTTCGACACTACCGGCCCTGTCGTTTTTTTCAATTTTTGCCCACTTTGGAAAATCCTTCACAATTTTCACAAAACGCCCCAACTGTGCTTGATTTTGCTCCTTTTTCACCCAGCCCCCCCCTCTGGCCTCTTTAAGCAAAGTTTGGGAAAATCCCCATTTTTGACTTTTTCGACACTACGGCACTGTCGTTTTTTTCAAATTTTGCCCGGTTTGGAAAATCCTTCACAATTTTCTCAAAACGCCCCAACTGTGCTTGATTTTGCTCATTTCTGACTCAGTCCGCCCCACCGGCCCCTTTTAGCAAGGTTTGGGAAAATCCGCATTTTTGACTTTTTCGACACTACCGGCCCTGTCGTTTTTTTCAATTTTTGCCCACTTTGGAAAATCCTTCACAATTTTCACACAACGCCCCAACTGTGCTTGATTTTGCTCCTTTCTGACTCAGCCCGCCCCCCTGGCCCCTTTTAGCAAGGTTTGGGAAAATCCCCATTTTTGACTTTTTCGACACTACCGGCCCTGTCTTTTTTTCAAATTTTGCCCGGTTTGGAAAATCCTTCACAATTTTCACAAAACGCCCCAACTGTGCTTGATTTTGCTCGTTTTTCAATCAGCCCTCCCCCTGGCCCCTTTTAGCAAAAATTTGGGAAAATCCCAATTTTTGACTTTTTCGACACTACCGGACCTGTCGTTTTTTTCAAATTTTGCCCGGTTTGGAAAATCCTTCACAATTTTCCCAAAACGCCCCAACTGTGCTTGATTTTGCTCCTTTCTTACTTAGTCCGCCCCCCTGGCCCCTTTTAGCAAGGTTTTGGAAAATCCCCATTTTTGACTTTTTCGACACTACCGGCCCTGTCGTTTTTTCAAATTTTGCCCGGTTTGGAAAATCCTTCACAATTTTCTCAAAACGCCCCAACTGTGCTTGATTTTGCTCATTTCTGACTCAGTCCGCCCCCCCTGGCCCCTTTTAGCAAGGTTTGGGAAAATCCGCATTTTTGACTTTTTCGACACTACCGGCCCTGTCGTTTTTTTCAATTTTTGCCCACTTTGGAAAATCCTTCACAATTTTCTCAAAACGCCCCAACTGTGCTGGATTTTGCTCCTTTCTGACTCAGTCCACCCCCTGGCACCTTTTAGCAAGGTTTGTGAAAATCCCCATTTTTGACTTTTTCGACACTACCGGCCCTGTCGTTTTTTTCAATTTTTGCCCACTTTGGAAAATCCTTCACAATTTTCACAAAACGCCCCAACTGTGCTTGATTTTGCTCCTTTTTCACCCAGCCCCCCCCTCTGGCCTCTTTAAGCAAAGTTTGGGAAAATCCCCATTTTTGACTTTTTCGACACTACGGCACTGTCGTTTTTTTCAAATTTTGCCCGGTTTGGAAAATCCTTCACAATTTTCTCAAAACGCCCCAACTGTGCTTGATTTTGCTCATTTCTGACTCAGTCCGCCCCACCGGCCCCTTTTAGCAAGGTTTGGGAAAATCCGCATTTTTGACTTTTTCGACACTACCGGCCCTGTCGTTTTTTTCAATTTTTGCCCACTTTGGAAAATCCTTCACAATTTTCACACAACGCCCCAACTGTGCTTGATTTTGCTCCTTTCTGACTCAGCCCGCCCCCCTGGCCCCTTTTAGCAAGGTTTGGGAAAATCCCCATTTTTGACTTTTTCGACACTACCGGCCCTGTCTTTTTTCAAATTTTGCCCGGTTTGGAAAATCCTTCACAATTTTCACAAAACGCCCCAACTGTGCTTGATTTTGCTCGTTTTTCAATCAGCCCTCCCCCTGGCCCCTTTTAGCAAAAATTTGGGAAAATCCCAATTTTTGACTTTTTCGACACTACCGGACCTGTCGTTTTTTTCAAATTTTGCCCGGTTTGGAAAATCCTTCACAATTTTCCCAAAACGCCCCAACTGTGCTTGATTTTGCTCCTTTCTTACTTAGTCCGCCCCCCTGGCCCCTTTTAGCAAGGTTTTGGAAAATCCCCATTTTTGACTTTTTCGACACTACCCGGCCCTGTCGTTTTTTTCAAATTTTGCCCGGTTTGGAAAATCCTTCACAATTTTCTCAAAACGCCCCAACTGTGCTTGATTTTGCTCATTTCTGACTCAGTCCGCCCCCCCTGGCCCCTTTTAGCAAGGTTTGGGAAAATCCGCATTTTTGACTTTTTCGACACTACCGGCCCTGTCGTTTTTTTCAATTTTTGCCCACTTTGGAAAATCCTTCACAATTTTCTCAAAACGCCCCAACTGTGCTGGATTTTGCTCCTTTCTGACTCAGTCCACCCCCTGGCACCTTTTAGCAAGGTTTGTGAAAATCCCCATTTTTGACTTTTTCGACACTACCGGCCCTGTCGTTTTTTTCAATTTTTGCCCACTTTGGAAAATCCTTCACAATTTTCACAAAACGCCCCAACTGTGCTTGATTTTGCTCCTTTTTCACCCAGCCCCCCCCTCTGGCCTCTTTAAGCAAAGTTTGGGAAAATCCCCATTTTTGACTTTTTCGACACTACGGCACTGTCGTTTTTTTCAAATTTTGCCCGGTTTGGAAAATCCTTCACAATTTTCTCAAAACGCCCCAACTGTGATTGATTTTGCTCATTTCTGACTCAGTCCGCCCCACCGGCCCCTTTTAGCAAGGTTTGGGAAAATCCGCATTTTTGACTTTTTCGACACTACCGGCCCTGTCGTTTTTTTCAATTTTTGCCCACTTTGGAAAATCCTTCACAATTTTCACACAACGCCCCAACTGTGCTTGATTTTGCTCCTTTCTGACTCAGCCCGCCCCCCTGGCCCCTTTTAGCAAGGTTTGGGAAAATCCCCATTTTTGACTTTTTCGACACTACCGGTCCTGTCGTTTTTTTCAATTTTTGCCCACTATTGAAAATCCTTCACAATTTTCACAAAACGCCCCAACTGTGCTTGATTTTGCTCGTTTTTCTCTCAGCCCCCCCCCTCTGGCCTCTTTAAGCAAATTTTGTGAAAATCCCCATTTTTGACTTTTACGACACTACCGGCCCTGTCGTTTTTTTCAATTTTTGCCCATTTTTGAAAATCCTTCACAATTTTCTCAAAGCGCCCCAACTGTGCTTGACTTTGCTCATTTCTGACTCTGTCCGTCCCCCTGGCCCCTTTTAGCAAGGATTTCGGAAAATCCCCATTTTTGACTTTTTCGACACTACCGGCCCTGTCTTTTTTTTCAATTTTTGCCCACGTTGGAAAATCCTTCACAATTTTCCCAAAACGCCCCAACTGTGCTTGATTTTGCTCCTTTCTGACTCAGTCCGCCCCCTGGTACCTTTTAGCAAGGTTTGGGAAAATCCCCATTTTTGACTTTTTCGACACTACCGGCCCTGTCTTTTTTTCAAATTTTGCCCGGTTTGGAAAATCCTTCACAATTTTCCCAAAACGCCCCAACTGTGCTTGATTTTGCTCGTTTTTCAATCAGCCCGCCCCCTGGCCCCTTTTAGCAAAAATTTGGGAAAATCCCCATTTTTGACTTTTTCGACACTACCGGCCCTGTCGTTTTTTTCAAATTTTGCCCGGTTTGGAAAATCCTTCACAATTTTCCCAAAACGCCCCAACTGTGCTTGATTTTGCTCCTTTCTTACTTAGTCCGCCCCCCTGGCCCCTTTTAGCAAGGTTTTGGAAAATCCCCATTTTTGACTTTTTCGACACTACCGGACCTGTCGTTTTTTTCAAATTTTGCCCGGTTTGGAAAATCCTTCACAATTTTCTCAAAACGCCCCAACTGTGCTTGATTTTGCTCATTTCTGACTCAGTCCGCCCCCCTGGCACCTTTTAGCAAGGTTTGGGAAAATCCCCATTTTTGACTTTTTCGACACTACGGCACTGTCGTTTTTTTCAAATTTTGCCCGGTTTGGAAAATCCTTCACAATTTTCTCAAAACGCCCCAACTGTGCTTGATTTTGCTCATTTCTGACTCAGTCCGCCCCACCGGCCCCTTTTAGCAAGGTTTGGGAAAATCCGCATTTTTGACTTTTTCGACACTACCGGCCCTGTCGTTTTTTTCAATTTTTGCCCACTTTGGAAAATCCTTCACAATTTTCACACAACGCCCCAACTGTGCTTGATTTTGCTCCTTTCTGACTCAGCCCGCCCCCCTGGCCCCTTTTAGCAAGGTTCGGGAAAATCCCCATTTTTGACTTTTTCGACACTACCGGCCCTGTCGTTTTTTTCAATTTTTGCCCACTATTGAAAATCCTTCACAATTTTCACAAAACGCCCCAACTGTGCTTGATTTTGCTCGATTTTCTCTCAGCCCCCCCCCTCTGGCCTCTTTAAGCAAATTTTGTGAAAATCCCCATTTTTGACTTTTTCGACACTACCGGCCCTGTCGTTTTTTTCAATTTTTGCCCATTTTTGAAAATCCTTCACAATTTTCTCAAAGCGCCCCAACTGTGCTTGACTTTGCTCATTTCTGACTCTGTCCGTCCCCCTGGCCCCTTTTAGCAAGGATTTCGGAAAATCCCCATTTTTGACTTTTTCGACACTACCGGCCCTGTCTTTTTTTTCAATTTATGCCCGGTTTGGAAAATCCTTTACAATTTTCTCAAAACGCCCCAACTGTGCTTGATTTTGCTCATTTCTGACTCAGTCCGCCCCCCTGGCCCCTTTTAGCAAGGTTTGGGAAAATCCGCATTTTTGACTTTTTCGACACTACCGGCCCTGTCGTTTTTTTCAATTTTTGCCCACGTTGGAAAATCCTTCACAATTTTCCCAAAACGCCCCAACTGTGCTTGATTTTGCTCCTTTCTGACTCAGTCCGCCCCCTGGTACCTTTTAGCAAGGTTTGGGAAAATCCCCATTTTTGACTTTTTCGACACTACCGGCCCTGTCTTTTTTTCAAATTTTGCCCGGTTTGGAAAATCCTTCACAATTTTCCCAAAACGCCCCAACTGTGCTTGATTTTGCTCGTTTTTCAATCAGCCCGCCCCCTGGCCCCTTTTAGCAAAAATTTGGGAAAATCCGCATTTTTGACTTTTTCGACACTACCGGCCCTGTCGTTTTTTTCAAATTTTGCCCGGTTTGGAAAATCCTTCACAATTTTCCCAAAACGCCCCAACTGTGCTTGATTTTGCTCCTTTCTTACTTAGTCCGCCCCCCTGGCCCCTTTTAGCAAGGTTTTGGAAAATCCCCATTTTTGACTTTTTCGACACTACCGGACCTGTCGTTTTTTTCAAATTTTGCCCGGTTTGGAAAATCCTTCACAATTTTCTCAAAACGCCCCAACTGTGCTTGATTTTGCTCATTTCTGACTCAGTCCGCCCCCCTGGCACCTTTTAGCAAGGTTTGGGAAAATCCCCATTTTTGACTTTTTCGACACTACCGCCCCTGTCGTTTTTTTCAATTTTTGCCCTCTTTGGATAATCCTTCACAATTTTCACAAAACGCCCCAACTGTGCTTGATTTTGCTCCTTTTTCACCCAGCCCCCCCCTCTGGCCTCTTTAAGCAAAGTTTGGGAAAATCCCCATTTTTGACTTTTTCGACACTACGGCACTGTCGTTTTTTTCAATTTTTGCCCTCTTTGGATAATCCTTCACAATTTTCACAAAACGCCCCAACTGTGCTTGATTTTGCTCCTTTTTCACCCAGCCCCCCCCTCTGGCCTCTTTAAGCAAAGTTTGGGAAAATCCCCATTTTTGACTTTTTCGACACTACGGCACTGTCGTTTTTTTCAAATTTTGCCCGGTTTGGAAAATCCTTCACAATTTTCTCAAAACGCCCCAACTGTGCTTGATTTTGCTCATTTCTGACTCAGTCCGCCCCACCGGCCCCTTTTAGCAAGGTTTGGGAAAATCCGCATTTTTGACTTTTTCGACACTACCGGCCCTGTCGTTTTTTTCAATTTTTGCCCACTTTGGAAAATCCTTCACAATTTTCACACAACGCCCCAACTGTGCTTGATTTTGCTCCTTTCTGACTCAGCCCGCCCCCCTGGCCCCTTTTAGCAAGGTTTGGGAAAATCCCCATTTTTGACTTTTTCGACACTACCGGCCCTGTCGTTTTTTTCAATTTTTGCCCACTATTGAAAATCCTTCACAATTTTCTCAAAGCGCCCCAACTGTGCTTGACTTTGCTCATTTCTGACTCTGTCCGTCCCCCCATTTTTGACTTTTTCGACACTACGGCACTGTCGTTTCTTTCAAATTTTGCCCGGTTTGGAAAATCCTTCACAATTTTCTCAAAACGCCCCAACTGTGCTTGATTTTGCTCATTTCTGACTCAGTCCGCCCCCCTGGCCCCTTTTAGCAAGATTTGGGAAAATCCGCATTTTTGACTTTTTCGACACTACCGGCCCTGTCGTTTTTTTTAAATTTTTGCCCACGTTGGAAAATCCTTCACAATTTTCCCAAAACGCCCCAACTGTGCTTGATTTTGCTCCTTTCTGACTCAGTCCGCCCCCTGGTACCTTTTAGCAAGGTTTGGGAAAATCCCCATTTTTGACTTTTTCGACACTACCGGCCCTGTCTTTTTTTCAAATTTTGCCCGGTTTGGAAAATCCTTCACAATTTTCCCAAAACGCCCCAACTGTGCTTGATTTTGCTCCTTTCTGACTCAGCCCGCCCCCCTGGCCCCTTTTAGCAAGGTTTGGGAAAATCCCCATTTTTGACTTTTTCGACACTACCGCCCCTGTCGTTTTTTTCAATTTTTGCCCTCTTTGGAAAATCCTTCACAATTTTCACAAAACGCCCCAACTGTGCTTGATTTTGCTCCTTTTTCCCCCAGCCCCCCCCTCTGGCCTCTTTAAGCAAAGTTTGGGAAAATCCCCATTTTTGACTTTTTCGACACTACGGCACTGTCGTTTCTTTCAAATTTTGCCCGGTTTGGAAAATCCTTCACAATTTTCTCAAAACGCCCCAACTGTGCTTGATTTTGCTCATTTCTGACTCAGTCCGCCCCACCGGCCCCTTTTAGCAAGGTTTGGGAAAATCCGCATTTTTGACTTTTTCGACACTACCGGCCCTGTCGTTTTTTTCAATTTTTGCCCACTTTGGAAAATCCTTCACAATTTTCACACAACGCCCCAACTGTGCTTGATTTTGCTCCTTTCTGACTCAGCCCGCCCCCCTGGCCCCTTTTAGCAAGGTTTGGGAAAATCCCCATTTTTGACTTTTTCGACACTACCGGCCCTGTCGTTTTTTTCAATTTTTGCCCACTATTGAAAATCCTTCACAATTTTCACAAAACGCCCCAACTGTGCTTGATTTTGCTCGTTTTTCTCTCAGCCCCCCCCCTCTGGCCTCTATAAGCAAATTTTGTGAAAATCCCCATTTTTGACTTTTTCGACACTACCGGCCCTGTCGTTTTTTTCAATTTTTGCCCATTTTTGAAAATCCTTCACAATTTTCTCAAAGCGCCCCAACTGTGCTTGACTTTGCTCATTTCTGACTCTGTCCGTCCCCCTGGCCCCTTTTAGCAAGGATTTCGGAAAATCCCCATTTTTGACTTTTTCGACACTACCGGCCCTGTCTTTTTTTTCAATTTATGCCCGGTTTGGAAAATCCTTCACAATTTTCTCAAAACGCCCCAACTGTGCTTGATTTTGCTCATTTCTGACTCAGTCCGCCCCCCTGGCCCCTTTTAGCAAGGTTTGGGAAAATCCGCATTTTTGACTTTTTCGACACTACCGGCCCTGTCGTTTTTTTCAATTTTTGCCCACGTTGGAAAATCCTTCACAATTTTCCCAAAACGCCCCAACTGTGCTTGATTTTGCTCCTTTCTGACTCAGTCCGCCCCCTGGTACCTTTTAGCAAGGTTTGGGAAAATCCCCATTTTTGACTTTTTCGACACTACCGGCCCTGTCTTTTTTTCAAATTTTGCCCGGTTTGGAAAATCCTTCACAATTTTCCCAAAACGCCCCAACTGTGCTTGATTTTGCTCGTTTTTCAATCAGCCCGCCCCCTGGCCCCTTTTAGCAAAAATTTGGGAAAATCCGCATTTTTGACTTTTTCGACACTACCGGCCCTGTCGTTTTTTTCAAATTTTGCCCGGTTTGGAAAATCCTTCACAATTTTCCCAAAACGCCCCAACTGTGCTTGATTTTGCTCCTTTCTTACTTAGTCCGCCCCCCTGGCCCCTTTTAGCAAGGTTTTGGAAAATCCCCATTTTTGACTTTTTCGACACTACCGGACCTGTCGTTTTTTTCAAATTTTGCCCGGTTTGGAAAATCCTTCACAATTTTCTCAAAACGCCCCAACTGTGCTTGATTTTGCTCATTTCTGACTCAGTCCGCCCCCCTGGCACCTTTTAGCAAGGTTTGGGAAAATCCCCATTTTTGACTTTTTCGACACTACCGGCCCTGTCTTTTTTTCAAACTTTGCCCGGTTTGGAAAATCCTTCACAATTTTCCCAAAACGCCCCAACTGTGCTTGATTTTGCTCCTTTCTGACTCAGTCCGCCCCCCTGGCCCCTTTTAGCAAGGTTTGGGAAAATCCCCATTTTTGACTTTTTCGACACTACCGGCCCTGTCTTTTTTTTCAATTTATGCCCGGTTTGGAAAATCCTTCACAATTTTCCCAAAACGCCCCAACTGTGCTTGATTTTGCTCCTTTCTGACTCAGTCCGCACCCCGGCCCCTTTTAGCAAGGTTTGTGAAAATCCCCATTTTTGACTTTTTCGACACTACCGGCCCTGTCGTTTTTTAAAATTTTTGCCCACTTTGGAAAATCCTTCACAATTTTCACACAACGCCCCAACTGTGCTTGATTTTGCTCCTTTTTCACCCAGCCCCCCCCCTCTGGCCTCTTTAAGCAAAGTTTGGGAAAATCCCCATTTTTGACTTTTTCGACACTACCGGACCTGTCGTTTTTTTCAAATTTTGCCCGGTTTGGAAAATCCTTCACAATTTTCTCAAAACGCCCCAACTGTGCTTGATTTTGCTCCTTTCTGACTCAGTCCGCCCCCTGGCACCTTTTAGCAAGGTTTGGGAAAATCCCCATTTTTGACTTTTTCGACACTACCGGCCCTGTCTTTTTTTCAAATTTTGCCCGGTTTGGAAAATCCTTCACAATTTTCACAAAACGCCCCAACTGTGCTTGATTTTGGTCGTTTTTCAATCAGCCCGCCCCCTGGCCCCTTTTAGCAAAAATTTGGGAAAATCCCAATTTTTGACTTTTTCGACACTACCGGACCTGTCGTTTTTTTCAAATTTTGCCCACTTTGGAAAATCCTTCACAATTTTCTCAAAACGCCCCAACTGTGCTTGATTTTGCTCCTTTCTGACTCCGTCCACCCCCTGGCACCTTTTAGCAAGGTTTGTGAAAATCCCCATTTTTGACTTTTTCGACACTACCGGCCCTGTCGTTTTTTTCAATTTTTGCCCACTTTGGAAAATCCTTCACAATTTTCACAAAACGCCCCAACTGTGCTTGATCTTGCTCCTTTTTCACCAAGCCCCCCCATCTGGCCTCTTTAAGCAAAGTTTGGGAAAATCCCCATTTTTGACTTTTTCGACACTACCGGCACTGTCGTTTTTTTCAAATTTTGCCCGGTTTGGAAAATCCTTCACAATTTTCCCAAAACGCCCCAACTGTGCTTGATTTTGCTCCTTTCTGACTCAGCCCGCCCCCCTGGCCCCTTTTAGCAAGGTTTGGGAAAATCCCCATTTTTGACTTTTTCGACACTACCAGCCCTGTCGTTTTTTTCAATTTTTGCCCACTATGGAAAATCCTTCACAATTTTCACAAAACGCCCCAACTGTGCTTGATTTTGCTCGTTTTTCACTCAGCCCCCCCCCTCTGGCCTCTTTAAGCAAATTTTTTGAAAATCCCCATTTTTGACTTTTTCGACACTACCGGCCCTGTCGTTTTTTTCAATTTTTGCCCACTTTGGAAAATCCTTCACAATTTTCACAAAACGCCCCAACTGTGCTTGATTTTGCTCGTTTTTCAATAAGCCCGCCCCCTGGCCCCTTTTAGCAAAGATTTGGGAAAATCCGCATTTTTGACTTTTTCGACACTACCGGCCCTGTCGTTTTTTTCAAATTTTGCCCGGTTTGGAAAATCCTTCACAATTTTCCCAAAACGCCCCAACTGTGCTTGATTTTGCTCATTTCTGACTCAGTCCGCCCCCCTGGCACCTTTTAGCAAGGTTTGGGAAAATCCCCATTTTTGACTTTTTCGACACTACCGGCCCTGTCTTTTTTTCAAATTTTGCCCGGTTTGGAAAATCCTTCACAATTTTCCCAAACGCCCCAACTGTGCTTGATTTTGCTCCTTTCTGACTCAGTCCGCCCCCATGGCCCCTTTTAGCAAGGTTTGGGAAAATCCCCATTTTTGACTTTTTCGACACTACCCGGCCCTGTCTTTTTTTTCAATTTATGCCCGGTTTGGAAAATCCTTCACAATTTTCCCAAAACGCCCCAACTGTGCTTGATTTTGCTCCTTTCTGACTCAGTCCGCACCCCGGCCCCTTTTAGCAAGGTTTGGGAAAATCCCCATTTTTGACTTTTTCGACACTACCGGCCCTGTTGTTTTTTAAAATTTTTGCCCACTTTGGAAAATCCTTCACAATTTTCACACAACGCCCCAACTGTGCTTGATTTTGCTCCTTTTTCACCCAGCCCCCCCCCTCTGGCCTCTTTAAGCAAAGTTTGGGAAAATCCCCATTTTTGACTTTTTCGTCACTACCGGACCTGTCGTTTTTTTCAAATTTTGCCCGGTTTGGAAAATCCTTCACAATTTTCTCAAAACGCCCCAACTGTGCTTGATTTTGCTCCTTTCTTACTCAGTCCGCCCCCTGGCACCTTTTAGCAAGGTTTGGGAAAATCCCCATTTTTAACTTTTTCGACACTACCGGCCCTGTCTTTTTTTCAAATTTTGCCCGGTTTGGAAAATCCTTCACAATTTTCACAAAACGCCCCAACTGTGCTTGATTTTGCTCGTTTTTCAATCAGCCCGCCCCCTGGCCCCTTTTAGCAAAAATTTGGGAAAATCCCAATTTTTGACTTTTTCGACACTACCGGACCTGTCGTTTTTTTCAAATTTTGCCCGGTTTGGAGAATCCTTCACAATTTTCTCAAAACGCCCCAACTGTGCTTGATTTTGCTCCTTTATGACTCAGTCCGCCCCCTGGCACCTTTTAGCAAGGTTTGGGAAAATCCCCATTTTTGACTTTTTCGACACTACCGGCCCTGTCTTTTTTTCAAATTTTGCCCGGTTTGGAAAATCCTTCACAATTTTCCCAAAACGCCCAAACTGTGCTTGATTTTGCTCGTTTTTCAATCAGCCCGCCCCCTGGCCCCTTTTAGCAAAAATTTGGGAAAATCCCAATTTTTGACTTTTTCGACACTACCGGACCTGTCGTTTTTTTTAAATTTTTGCCCACTATTGAAAATCCTTCACAATTTTCTCAAAACGCCCCAACTGTGCTTGATTTTGCTCCTTTCTGACTCAGTCCACCCCCTGGCACCTTTTAGCAAGGTTTGTGAAAATCCCCATTTTTGACTTTTTCGACACTACCGGCCCTGTCGTTTTTTTCAATTTTTGCCCACTTTGGAAAATCCTTCACAATTTTCACAAAACGCCCCAACTGTGCTTGATTTTGCTCCTTTTTCACCCAGCCCCCCCCTCTGGCCTCTTTAAGCAAAGTTTGGGAAAATCCCCATTTTTGACTTTTTCGACACTACCGGCCCTGTCGTTTTTTTTCAAATTTTACCCGGTTTGGAAAATCCTTCACAATTTTCACAAAACGCCCCAACTGTGCTTGATTTTGTTCGTTTTTCAATAAGCCCGCCCCTTGGCCCCTTTTAGCAAAAATTTGGGAAAGTCCGCATTTTTGACTTTTTCGACACTACCGGCCCTGTCGTTTTTTTCAAATTTTGCCCGGTTTGGAAAATCCTTCACAATTTTCCCAAAACGCCCCAACTGTGCTTGATTTTGCTCCTTTCTTACTTAGTCCGCCCCCCTGGCCCCTTTTAGCAAGGTTTTGGAAAATCCCCATTTTTGACTTTTTCGACACTACCGGACCTGTCGTTTTTTTCAAATTTTGCCCGGTTTGGAAAATCCTTCACAATTTTCTCAAAACGCCCCAACTGTGCTTGATTTTGCTCATTTCTGACTCAGTCCGCCCCCCTGGCACCTTTTAGCAAGGTTTGGGAAAATCCCCATTTTTGACTTTTTCGACACTACCGGCCCTGTCTTTTTTTCAAATTTTACCCTCTTTGGAAAATTCTTCACAAATTTCACAAAACGCCCCGACTGTGCTTGATTTTGCTCGTTTTTCAATCAGCCCGCCCCCTGGCCCCTTTTAGCAAAAATTTGGGAAAATCCCAATTTTTGACTTTTTCGACACTACCGGCCCTGTCTTTTCTTTCAAATTTTGCCCGGTTTGGAAAATCCTTCACAATTTTCCCAAAACGCCCCAACTGTGCTTGATTTTGCTCCTTTCTGACTCAGTCCGCCCCCCTGGCCCGTTTTAGCAAGGTTTGGGAAAATCCCAATTTTTGACTTTTTCGACACTACCGGCCCTGTCTTTTTTTTTCAATTTTTGCCCACTTTGGAAAATCCTTCACAATTTTCACAAAACGCCCCAACTGTGCTTGATTTTGCTCCTTTCTGACTCAGTCCGCCCCCCTGGCCCCTTTTAGCAAGGTTTGGGAAAATCCGCATTTTTGACTTTTTCGACACTACCGGCCCTGTCGTTTTTTTCAATTTTTGCCCACTATGGAAAATCCTTCACAATTTTCACAAAACGCCCCAACTGTGCTTGATTTTGCTCGTTTTTCACTCAGCCCCCCCCCTCTGGCCTCTTTAAGTAAATTTTGTGAAAATCCGCATTTTTGACTTTTTCGACACTACCGGCCCTGTCGTGTTTTTCAATTTTTGCCCACTTTGGAAAATCCTTCACAATTTTCACACAACGCCCCAACTGTGCTTGATTTTGCTCCTTTCTGACTCAGCCCGCCCCCCTGGCCCCTTTTAGCAAGGTTTGGGAAAATCCCCATTTTTTACTTTTTCGACACTACCGGCCCTGTCGTTTTTTTCAATTTTTGCCCACGTTGGAAAATCCTTCACAATTTTCCCAAAACGCCCTAACTGTGCTTGATTTTGCTCCTTTCTGACTCAGTCCGCCCCCTGGCACCTTTTAGCAAGGTTTGGGAAAATCCCCATTTTTGACTTTTTCGACACTACCGGCCCTGTCTTTTTTTCAAATTTTGCCCGGTTTGGAAAATCCTTCACAATTTTCACAAAACGCCCCAACTGTGCTTGATTTTGCTCGTTTTTCAATCAGCCCTCCCCCTGGCCCCTTTTAGCAAAAATTTGGGAAAATCCCAATTTTTGACTTTTTCGACACTACCGGACCTGTCGTTTTTTTCAAATTTTGCCCGGTTTGGAAAATCCTTCACAATTTTCCCAAAACGCCCCAACTGTGCTTGATTTTGCTCCTTTCTTACTTAGTCCGCCCCCCTGGCCCCTTTTAGCAAGGTTTTGGAAAATCCCCATTTTTGACTTTTTCGACACTACCGGCCCTGTCGTTTTTTTCAAATTTTGCCCGGTTTGGAAAATCCTTCACAATTTTCTCAAAACGCCCCAACTGTGCTTGATTTTGCTCCTTTCTGACTCAGTCCGCCCCTAGGCATCTTTTAGCAAGGTTTGGGAAAATCCCCATTTTTGACTTTTTCGACACTACCGGCCCTGTCGTTTTTTTCAAATTTTGCCCGGTTTGGAAAATCCTTCACAATTTTCACAAAACGCCCCAACTGTGCTTGATTTTGCTCGTTTTTCAATCAGCCCTCCCCCTGGCCCCTTTTAGCAAAAATTTGGGAAAATCCCAATTTTTGACTTTTTCGACACTACCGGACCTGTCGTTTTTTTCAAATTTTGCCCGGTTTGGAAAATCCTTCACAATTTTCCCAAAACGCCCCAACTGTGCTTGATTTTGCTCCTTTATGACTCAGTCCGCCCCCTGGCACCTTTTAGCAAGGTTTTGGAAAATCCCCATTTTTGACTTTTTCGACACTACCGGCCCTGTCTTTTTTTTCAAATTTTGCCCGGTTTGGAAAATCCTTCACAATTTTCCCAAAACGCCCCAACTGTGCTTGATTTTGCTCGTTTTTCAATCAACCCGCACCCTGGCCCCTTTTAGCAAAAATTTGGGAAAATCCCAATTTTTGACTTTTTCGACACTACCGGACCTGTCGTTTTTTTTCAAATTTTGCCCACTTTGGAAAATCCTTCACAATTTTCTCAAAACGCCCCAACTGTGCTTGATTTTGCTCCTTTCTGACTCAGTCCACCCCCTGGCACCTTTTAGCAAGGTTTGTGAAAATCCCCATTTTTGACTTTTTCGACACTACCGGCCCTGTCGTTTTTTTCAATTTTTGCCCACTTTGGAAAATCCTTCACAATTTTCACAAAACGCCCCAACTGTGCTTGATTTTGCTCCTTTTTCACCCAGCCCCCCCCTCTGGCCTCTTTAAGCAAAGTTTGGGAAAATCCCCATTTTTGACTTTTTCGACACTACCAGCCCTGTCGTTTTTTTCAAATTTTGCCCGGTTTGGAAAATCCTTCACAATTTTCTCAAAACGCCCCAACTGTGCTTGATTTTGCTCCTTTATGACTCAGTCCGCCCCCTGGAATCTTTTAGCAAGGTTTGGGAAAATCCCCATTTTTGACTTTTTCGACACTACCGGCCCTGACTTTTTTTCAAATTTTGCCCGGTTTGGAAAATCCTTCACAATTTTCACAAAACGCCCCAACTGTGCTTGATTTTGCTCGTTTTTCAATCAGCCCGCCCCCTGGCCCCTTTTAGCAAAAATTTGGGAAAATCCCAATTTTTGACTATTTCGACACTACCGGACCTGTCGTTTTTTTCAAATTTTGCCCACTTTGGAAAATCCTTCACAATTTTCTCAAAACGCCCCAACTGTGCTTGATTTTGCTCCTTTCTGACTCAGTCCACCCCCTGTCACCTTTTAGCAAGGTTTGTGAAAATCCCCATTTTTGACTTTTTCGACACTACCGGCCCTGTCGTTTTTTTCAATTTTTGCCCACTTTGGAAAATCCTTCACAATTTTCACAAAATGCCCCAACTGTGCTTGATTTTGCTCCTTTTTCACCCAGCCCCCTCCTCTGGCCTCTTTAAGCAAAGTTTGGGAAAATCCCCATTTTTGACTTTTTCGACACTACCGGCCCTGTCTTTTTTTTCAAATTTTACCCGGTTTGGAAAATCCTTCACAATTTTCACAAAACGCCCCAACTGTGCTTGATTTTGTTCGTTTTTCAATAAGCCCGCCCCCTGGCCCCTTTTAGCAAAGATTTGGGAAAATCCGCATTTTTGACTTTTTCGACACTACCGGCCCTGTCGTTTTTTTCAAATTTTGCCCGGTTTGGAAAATCCTTCACAATTTTCCCAAAACGCCCCAACTGTGCTTGATTTTGCTCCTTTCTTACTTAGTCCGCCCCCCTGGCCCCTTTTAGCAAGGTTTTGGAAAATCCCCATTTTTGACTTTTTCGACACTACCGGACCTGTCGTTTTTTTCAAATTTTGCCCGGTTTGGAAAATCCTTCACAATTTTCTCAAAACGCCCCAACTGTGCTTGATTTTGCTCATTTCTGACTCAGTCCGCCCCCCTGGCACCTTTTAGCAAGGTTTGGGAAAGTCCCCATTTTTGACTTTTTCGACACTACCGGCCCTGTCTTTTTTTCAAATTTTGCCCGGTTTGGAAAATCCTTCACAAATTTCCCAAAACGCCCCAACTGTGCTTGATTTTGCTCGTTTTTCAATAAGCCCGCCCCTTGGCCCCTTTTAGCAAGGATTTGGGAAAATCCGCATTTTTGACTTTTTCGACACTACCGGCCCTGTCGTTTTTTTCAAATTTTGCCCGGTTTGGAAAATCCTTCACAATTTTCCCAAAACGCCCCAACTGTGCTTGATTTTGCTCCTTTCTTACTTAGTCCGCCCCCCTGGCCCCTTTTAGCAAGGTTTTGGAAAATCCCCATTTTTGACTTTTTCGACACTACCGGACCTGTCTTTTTTTTCAAATTTTGCCCGGTTTGGAAAATCCTTCACAATTTTCTCAAAACGCCCCAACTGTGCTTGATTTTGCTCATTTCTGACTCAGTCCGCCCCCCTGGCACCTTTTAGCAAGGTTTGGGAAAATCCCCATTTTTGACTTTTTCGACACTACCGGCCCTGTCTTTTTTTCAAATGTTGCCCTCTTTGGAAAATCTTTCACAAATTTCACAAAACGCCCCAACTGTGCTTGATTTTGCTCGTTTTTCAATCAGCCCGCCCCCTGGCCCCTTTTAGCAAAAATTTGGGAAAATCCCAATTTTTGACTTTTTCGACACTACCGGCCCTGTCTTTTCTTTCAAATTTTGCCCGGTTTGGAAAATCCTTCACAATTTTCCCAAAACGCCCCAACTGTGCTTGATTTTGCTCCTTTCTGACTCAGTCCGCCCCCCTGGCCCGTTTTAGCAAGGTTTGGGAAAATCCCAATTTTTGACTTTTTCGACACTACCGGCCCTGTCTTTTTTTTCAATTTTTGCCCACTTTGGAAAATCCTTCACAATTTTCACAAAACGCCCCAACTGTGCTTGATTTTGCTCCTTTCTGACTCAGTCCGCCCCCCTGGCCCGTTTTAGCAAGGTTTGGGAAAATCCCAATTTTTGACTTTTTCGACACTACCGGCCCTGTCTTTTTTTTCAATTTTTGCCCACTTTGGAAAATCCTTCACAATTATCACACAACGCCCCAACTGTGCTTGATTTTGCTCCTTTCTGACTCAGCCTGCCCCCCTGGCCCCTTTTAGCAAGGTTTGGGAAAATCCCCATTTTTGACTTTTTCGACACTACCGGCCCTGTCGTTTTTTTCAATTTTTGCCCACTATGGAAAATCCTTCACAATTTTCACAAAACGCCCCAACTGTGCTTGATTTTGCTCGTTTTTCACTCAGCCCCCCCCTCTGGCCTCTTTAAGCAAATTTTGTGAAAATCCGCATTTTTGACTTTTTCGACACTACCGGCCCTGTCGTTTTTTTCAATTTTTGCCCACTTTGGAAAATCCTTCACAATTTTCACACAACGCCCCAACTGTGCTTGATTTTGCTCCTTTCTGACTCAACCCGCCCCCCTGGCCCCTTTTAGCAAGGTTTGGGAAAATCCCCATTTTTGACTTTTTCGACACTACCGGCCCTGTCGTTTTTTTCAATTTTTGCCCACGTTGGAAAATCCTTCACAATTTTCCCAAAACGCCCCAACTGTGCTTGATTTTGCTCCTTTCTGACTCAGTCCGCCCCCTGGCTCCTTTTAGCAAGGTTTGGGAAAATCCCCATTTTTGACTTTTTCGACACTACCGGCCCTGTCTTTTTTTCAAATTTTGCCCGGTTTGGAAAATCCTTCACAATTTTCACAAAACGCCCCAACTGTGCTTGATTTTGCTCGTTTTTCAATCAGCCCTCCCCCTGGCCCCTTTTAGCAAGGTTTTGGAAAATCCCCATTTTTGACTTTTTCGACACTACCGGCCCTGTCGTTTTTTTCAAATTTTGCCCGGTTTGGAAAATCCTTCACAATTTTCTCAAAGCGCCCCAACTGTGCTTGATTTTGCTCATTTCTGACTCAGTCCGCCCCCCTGGCCCCTTTTAGCAAGGTTTGGGAAAATCCGCATTTTTGACTTTTTCGACACTACCGGCCCTGTCGTTTTTTTCAATTTTTGCCCACGTTGGAAAATCCTTCACAATTTTCCCAAAACGCCCCAACTGTGCTTGATTTTGCTCGTTTTTCAATAAGCCCGCCCCCTGGCCCCTTTTAGCAAAGATTTGGGAAAATCCGTATTTTTGACTTTTTCGACACTACCGGCCCTGTCGTTTTTTTCAAATTTTGCCCGGTTTGGAAAATCCTTCACAATTTTCCCAAAACGCCCCAACTGTGCTTGATTTTGCTCCTTTCTTACTTAGTCCGCCCCCCTGGCACCTTTTAGCAAGGTTTTGGAAAATCCCCATTTTTGACTTTTTCGACACTACCGGCCCTGTCTTTTCTTTCAAATTTTGCCCGGTTTGGAAAATCCTTCACAATTTTCCCAAAACGCCCCAACTGTGCTTGATTTTGCTCCTTTCTGACTCAGTCCGCCCCCCTGGCCCGTTTTAGCAAGGTTTGGGAAAATCCCAATTTTTGACTTTTTCGACACTACCGGCCCTGTCTTTTTTTTCAATTTTTGCCCACATTGGAAAATCCTTCACAATTTTCACAAAACGCCCCAACTGTGCTTGATTTTGCTCCTTTCTTACTTAGTCCGCCCCCCTGGCACCTTTTAGCAAGGTTTTGGAAAATCCCCATTTTTGACTTTTTCGACACTACCGGCCCTGTCTTTTCTTTCAAATTTTGCCCGGTTTGGAAAATCCTTCACAATTTTCCCAAAACGCCCCAACTGTGCTTGATTTTGCTCCTTTCTGACTCAGTCCGCCCCCCTGGCCCGTTTTAGCAAGGTTTGGGAAAATCCCAATTTTTGACTTTTTCGACACTACCGGCCCTGTCTTTTCTTTCAAATTTTGCCCGGTTTGGAAAATCCTTCACAATTTTCCCAAAACGCCCCAACTGTGCTTGATTTTGCTCCTTTCTGACTCAGTCCGCCCCCCTGGCCCGTTTTAGCAAGGTTTGGGAAAATCCCAATTTTTGACTTTTTCGACACTACCGGCCCTGTCTTTTTTTTCAATTTTTGCCCACTTTGGAAAATCCATCACAATTTTCACAAAACGCCCCAACTGTGCTTGATTTTGCTCCTTTCTGACTCAGCCTGCCCCCCTGGCCCTTTTTAGCAAGGTTTGGGAAAATCCCCATTTTTGACTTTTTCGACACTACCGGCCCTGTCGTTTTTTTCAATTTTTGCCCACTATGGAAAATCCTTCACAATTTTCACAAAACGCCCCAACTGTGCTTGATTTTGCTCGTTTTTCACTCAGCCCCCCCCTCTGGCCTCTTTAAGCAAATTTTGTGAAAATCCGCATTTTTGACTTTTTCGACACTACCGGCCCTGTCGTTTTTTTCAATTTTTGCCCACTTTGGAAAATCCTTCACAATTTTCACACAACGCCCCAACTGTGCTTGATTTTGCTCCTTTCTGACTCAGTCCGCCCCCTGGCACCTTTTAGCAAGGTTTGGGAAAATCCCCATTTTTGACTTTTTCGACACTACCGGCCCTGTCTTTTTTTCAAATTTTGCCCGGTTTGGAAAATCCTTCACAATTTTCACAAAACGCC
The DNA here is from genome assembly GCF_963691925.1 of Scomber scombrus. Lineage (NCBI taxonomy): Eukaryota > Metazoa > Chordata > Actinopteri > Scombriformes > Scombridae > Scomber > Scomber scombrus. Next base: position 262,454 of record NC_084981.1, read on the forward strand.
CCAACTGTGCTTGATTTTGCTCGTTTTTCAATCAGCCCTCCCCCTGGCCCCTTTTAGCAAAAATTTGGGAAAATCCCAATTTTTGACTTTTTCGACACTACCGGACCTGTCGTTTTTTTCAAATTTTGCCCGGTTTGGAAAATCCTTCACAATTTTCCCAAAACGCCCCAACTGTGCTTGATTTTGCTCCTTTCTTACTTAGTCCGCCCCCCTGGCCCCTTTTAGCAAGGTTTTGGAAAATCCCCATTTTTGACTTTTTCGACACTACCGGCCCTGTCGTTTTTTTCAAATTTTGCCCGGTTTGGAAAATCCTTCACAATTTTCTCAAAACGCCCCAACTGTGCTTGATTTTGCTCATTTCTGACTCAGTCCGCCCCCCTGGCCCCTTTTAGCAAGGTTTGGGAAAATCCGCATTTTTGACTTTTTCGACACTACCGGCCCTGTCGTTTTTTTCAATTTTTGCCCACGTTGGAAAATCCTTCACAATTTTCTCAAAACGCCCCAACTGTGCTGGATTTTGCTCCTTTCTGACTCAGTCCACCCCCTGGCACCTTTTAGCAAGGTTTGTGAAAATCCCCATTTTTGACTTTTTCGACACTACCAGCCCTGTCGTTTTTTTCAATTTTTGCCCACTTTGGAAAATCCTTCACAATTTTCACAAAACGCCCCAACTGTGCTTGATTTTGCTCCTTTTTCACCCAGCCCCCTCCTCTGGCCTCTTTAAGCAAAGTTTGGGAAAATCCCCATTTTTGACTTTTTCGACACTACCGGCCCTGTCTTTTTTTTCAAATTTTAACCGGTTTGGAAAATCCTTCACAATTTTCACAAAACGCCCCAACTGTGCTTGATTTTGTTCGTTTTTCAATAAGCCCGCCCCCTGGCCCCTTTTAGCAAAAATTTGGGAAAATCCCCATTTTTGACTTTTTCGACACTACCGGCCCTGTCTTTTTTTCAAATTTTGCCCGGTTTGGAAAATCCTTCACAAATTTCCCAAAACGCCCCAACCGTGCTTGATTTTGCTCGTTTTTCAATAAGCCCGCCCCCTGGCCCCTTTTAGCAAGGATTTGGGAAAATCCGCATTTTTGACTTTTTCGACACTACCGGCCCTGTCGTTTTTTTCAAATTTTGCCCGGTTTGGAAAATCCTTCACAATTTTCCCAAAACGCCCCAACTGTGCTTGATTTTGCTCCTTTCTTACTTAGTCCGCCCCCCTGGCCCCTTTTAGCAAGGTTTGGGAAAATCCGCATTTTTGACTTTTTCGACACTACCGGCCCTGTCGTTTTTTTCAATTTTTGCCCACGTTGGAAAATCCTTCACAATTTTCCCAAAACGCCCCAACTGTGCTTGATTTTGCTCGTTTTTCAATAAGCCCGCCCCCTGGCCCCTTTTAGCAAAGATTTGGGAAAATCCGCATTTTTGACTTTTTCGACACTACCGGCCCTGTCGTTTTTTTCAAATTTTGCCCGGTTTGGAAAATCCTTCACAATTTTCCCAAAACGCCCCAACTGTGCTTGATTTTGCTCCTTTCTTACTTAGTCTGCCCCCCTGGCACCTTTTAGCAAGGTTTTGGAAAATCCCCATTTTTGACTTTTTCGACACTACCGGCCCTGTCTTTTCTTTCAAATTTTGCCCGGTTTGGAAAATCCTTCACAATTTTCCCAAAACGCCCCAACTGTGCTTGATTTTGCTCCTTTCTGACTCAGTCCGCCCCCCTGGCCCGTTTTAGCAAGGTTTGGGAAAATCCCAATTTTTGACTTTTTCGACACTACCGGCCCTGTCTTTTTTTTCAATTTTTGCCCACTTTGGAAAATCCTTCACAATTTTCACAAAACGCCCCAACTGTGCTTGATTTTGCTCCTTTCTGACTCAGTCCGCCCCCCTGGCCCCTTTTAGCAAGGTTTGGGAAAATCCGCATTTTTGACTTTTTCGACACTACCGGCCCTGTCGTTTTTTTCAATTTTTGCCCACTTTGGAAAATCCTTCACAATTTTCACACAACGCCCCAACTGTGCTTGATTTTGCTCCTTTCTGACTCAGCCTGCCCCCCTGGCCCCTTTTAGCAAGGCTTGTGAAAATCCCCATTTTTGACTTTTTCGACACTACCGGCCCTGTCGTTTTTTTCAATTTTTGCCCACTTTGGAAAATCCTTCACAATTTTCACAAAACGCCCCAACTGTGCTTGATTTTGCTCCTTTTTCACCCAGCCCCCCCCTCTGGCCTCTTTAAGCAAAGTTTGGGAAAATCTCCATTTTTGACTTTTTCGACACTACCGGCACTGTCGTTTTTTTCAAATTTTGCCCGGTTTGGAAAATCCTTCACAATTTTCCCAAAACGCCCCAACTGTGCTTGATTTTGCTCCTTTCTTACTTAGTCCGCCCCCCTGGCCCCTTTTAGCAAGGTTTTGGAAAATCCCCATTTTTGACTTTTTCGACACTACCGGCCCTGTCGTTTTTTTCAATTTTTGCCCACGTTGGAAAATCCTTCACAATTTTCCCAAAACGCCCCAACTGTGCTTGATTTTGCTCCTTTCTGACTCAGTCCGCCCCCTGGCACCTTTTAGCAAGGTTTGGGAAAATCCCCATTTTTGACTTTTTCGACACTACCGGCCCTGTCTTTTTTTCAAATTTTGCCCGGTTTGGAAAATCCTTCACAATTTTCACAAAACGCCCCAACTGTGCTTGATTTTGCTCGTTTTTCAATCAGCCCTCCCCCTGGCCCCTTTTAGCAAAAATTTGGGAAAATCCCAATTTTTGACTTTTTCGACACTACCGGACCTGTCGTTTTTTTCAAATTTTGCCCGGTTTGGAAAATCCTTCACAATTTTCCCAAAACGCCCCAACTGTGCTTGATTTTGCTCCTTTCTTACTTAGTCAGCCCCCCTGGCCCCTTTTAGCAAGGTTTTGGAAAATCCCCATTTTTGACTTTTTCGACACTACCGGCCCTGTCGTTTTTTTCAAATTTTGCCCGGTTTGGAAAATCCTTCACAATTTTCTCAAAGCGCCCCAACTGTGCTTGATTTTGCTCATTTCTGACTCAGTCCGCCCCCCTGGCCCCTTTTAGCAAGGTTTGGGAAAATCCGCATTTTTGACTTTTTCGACACTACCGGCCCTGTCGTTTTTTTCAATTTTTGCCCACGTTGGAAAATCCTTCACAATTTTCCCAAAACGCCCCAACTGTGCTTGATTTTGCTCGTTTTTCAATAAGCCCGCCCCCTGGCCCCTTTTAGCAAAGATTTGGGAAAATCCGTATTTTTGACTTTTTCGACACTACCGGCCCTGTCGTTTTTTTCAAATTTTGCCCGGTTTGGAAAATCCTTCACAATTTTCCCAAAACGCCCCAACTGTGCTTGATTTTGCTCCTTTCTTACTTAGTCCGCCCCCCTGGCACCTTTTAGCAAGGTTTTGGAAAATCCCCATTTTTGACTTTTTCGACACTACCGGCCCTGTCTTTTCTTTCAAATTTTGCCCGGTTTGGAAAATCCTTCACAATTTTCCCAAAACGCCCCAACTGTGCTTGATTTTGCTCCTTTCTGACTCAGTCCGCCCCCCTGGCCCGTTTTAGCAAGGTTTGGGAAAATCCCAATTTTTGACTTTTTCGACACTACCGGCCCTGTCTTTTTTTTCAATTTTTGCCCACTTTGGAAAATCCTTCACAATTTTCACAAAACGCCCCAACTGTGCTTGATTTTGCTCCTTTCTTACTTAGTCCGCCCCCCTGGCACCTTTTAGCAAGGTTTTGGAAAATCCCCATTTTTGACTTTTTCGACACTACCGGCCCTGTCTTTTCTTTCAAATTTTGCCCGGTTTGGAAAATCCTTCACAATTTTCCCAAAACGCCCCAACTGTGCTTGATTTTGCTCCTTTCTGACTCAGTCCGCCCCCCTGGCCCGTTTTAGCAAGGTTTGGGAAAATCCCAATTTTTGACTTTTTCGACACTACCGGCCCTGTCTTTTCTTTCAAATTTTGCCCGGTTTGGAAAATCCTTCACAATTTTCCCAAAACGCCCCAACTGTGCTTGATTTTGCTCCTTTCTGACTCAGTCCGCCCCCCTGGCCCGTTTTAGCAAGGTTTGGGAAAATCCCAATTTTTGACTTTTTCGACACTACCGGCCCTGTCTTTTTTTTCAATTTTTGCCCACTTTGGAAAATCCATCACAATTTTCACAAAACGCCCCAACTGTGCTTGATTTTGCTCCTTTCTGACTCAGCCTGCCCCCCTGGCCCTTTTTAGCAAGGTTTGGGAAAATCCCCATTTTTGACTTTTTCGACACTACCGGCCCTGTCGTTTTTTTCAATTTTTGCCCACTATGGAAAATCCTTCACAATTTTCACAAAACGCCCCAACTGTGCTTGATTTTGCTCGTTTTTCACTCAGCCCCCCCCTCTGGCCTCTTTAAGCAAATTTTGTGAAAATCCCCATTTTTGACTTTTTCGACACTACCGGCCCTGTCGTTTTTTTCAATTTTTGCCCACTTTGGAAAATCCTTCACAATTTTCACACAACGCCCCAACTGTGCTTGATTTTGCTCCTTTCTGACTCAGTCCGCCCCCTGGCACCTTTTAGCAAGGTTTGGGAAAATCCCCATTTTTGACTTTTTCGACACTACCGGCCCTGTCTTTTTTTCAAATTTTGCCCGGTTTGGAAAATCCTTCACAATTTTCACAAAACGCCCCAACTGTGCTTGATTTTGCTCGTTTTTCAATCAGCCCTCCCCCTGGCCCCTTTTAGCAAAAATTTGGGAAAATCCCAATTTTTGACTTTTTCGACACTACCGGACCTGTCGTTTTTTTCAAATTTTGCCCGGTTTGGAAAATCCTTCACAATTTTCCCAAAACGCCCCAACTGTGCTTGATTTTGCTCCTTTCTTACTTAGTCCGCCCCCCTGGCCCCTTTTAGCAAGGTTTTGGAAAATCCCCATTTTTGACTTTTTCGACACTACCGGCCCTGTCGTTTTTTTCAATTTTTGCCCACGTTGGAAAATCCTTCACAATTTTCCCAAAACGCCCCAACTGTGCTGGATTTTGCTCCTTTCTGACTCAGTCCACCCCCTGGCACCTTTTAGCAAGGTTTGTGAAAATCCCCATTTTTGACTTTTTCGACACTACCAGCCCTGTCGTTTTTTTCAATTTTTGCCCACTTTGGAAAATCCTTCACAATTTTCACAAAACGCCCCAACTGTGCTTGATTTTGCTCGTTTTTCAATCAGCCCGCCCCCTGGCCCCTTTTAGCAAAAATTTGGGAAAATCCCAATTTTTGACTTTTTCGAAACTACCGGCCCTGTCTTTTCTTTCAAATTTTGCCCGGTTTGGAAAATCCTTCACAATTTTCCCAAAACGCCCCAACTGTGCTTGATTTTGCTCCTTTCTGACTCAGTCCGCCCCCCTGGCCCGTTTTAGCAAGGTTTGGGAAAATCCCAATTTTTGACTTTTTCGACACTACCGGCCCTGTCTTTTTTTTCAATTTTTGCCCACTTTGGAAAATCCTTCACAATTTTCACAAAACGCCCCAACTGTGCTTGATTTTGCTCCTTTCTGACTCAGTCCGCCCCCCTGGCCCCTTTTAGCAAGGTTTGGGAAAATCCGCATTTTTGACTTTTTCGACACTACCGGCCCTGTCGTTTTTTTCAATTTTTGCCCACTTTGGAAAATCCTTCACAATTTTCACACAACGCCCCAACTGTGCTTGATTTTGCTCCTTTCTGACTCAGCCTGCCCCCCTGGCCCCTTTTAGCAAGGTTTGGGAAAATCCCCATTTTTGACTTTTTCGACACTACCGGCCCTGTCGTTTTTTTCAATTTTTGCCCACTATGGAAAATCCTTCACAATTTTCACAAAACGCCCCAACTGTGCTTGATTTTGCTCGTTTTTCACTCAGCCCCCCCCTCTGGCCTCTTTAAGCAAATTTTGTGAAAATCCGCATTTTTGACTTTTTCGACACTACCGGCCCTGTCGTTTTTTTCAATTTTTGCCCACTTTGGAAAATCCTTCACAATTTTCACACAACGCCCCAACTGTGCTTGATTTTGCTCGTTTTTCAATAAGCCGGCCCCCTGGCCCCTTTTAGCAAAGATTTGGGAAAATCCGCATTTTTGACTTTTTCGACACTACCGGCCCTGTCTTTTTTTCAAATTTTGCCCGGTTTGGAAAATCCTTCACAAATTTCACAAAACGCCCCAACTGTGCTTGATTTTGCTCCTTTCTGACTCAGTCCGCCCCCTGGCCCCTTTTAGCAAAAATTTGGGAAAATCCCCATTTTTGACTTTTTCGACATTACCGGCCCTGTCGTTTTTTTCAAATTTTGCCCGGTTTGGAAAATCCTTCACAATTTTACCAAAACGCCCAAACTGTGCTTGATTTTGCTCCTTTTTCACCCAGCCCCCCCCTCTGGCCTCTTTAAGCAAAGTTTGGGAAAATCCCCATTTTTGACTTTTTCGACACTACCGGCCCTGTCGTTTTTTTCAAATTTTGCCCGGTTTGGAAAATCCTTCACAATTTTCTCAAAACGCCCCAACTGTGCTTGATTTTGCTCATTTCTGACTCAGTCCGCCCCACCGGCCCCTTTTAGCAAGGTTTGGGAAAATCCGCATTTTTGACTTTTTCGACACTACCGGCCCTGTCGTTTTTTTCAATTTTTGCCCACTTTGGAGAATCCTTCACAATTTTCACACAACGCCCCAACTGTGCTTGATTTTGCTCCTTTCTGACTCAGCCCGCCCCCCTGGCCCCTTTTAGCAAGGTTTGGGAAAATCCCCATTTTTGACTTTTTCGACACTACCGGCCCTGTCGTTTTTTTCAATTTTTGCCCACTATTGAAAATCCTTCACAATTTTCACAAAATGCCCCAACTGTGCTTGATTTTGCTCGTTTTTCACTCAGCCCCCCCCCCTCTGGTCTCTTTAAGCAAATTTTGTGAAAATCCCCATTTTTGACTTTTTCGACACTACCGGCCCTGTCGTTTTTTTCAATTTTTGCCCATTTTTGAAAATCCTTCACAATTTTCTCAAAGCGCCCCAACTGTGCTTTATTTTGCTCATTTCTGACTCAGTCCGCCCCCCTGGCCCCTTTTAGCAAGGATTTCGGAAAATCCCCATTTTTGACTTTTTCGACACTACCGGCCCTGTCTTTTTTTCAATTTATGCCCGGTTTGGAAAATCCTTCACAATTTTCTCAAAACGCCCCAACTGTGCTTGATTTTGCTCATTTCTGACTCAGTCCGCCCCCCTGGCCCCTTTTAGCAAGGTTTGGGAAAATCCGCATTTTTGACTTTTTCGACACTACCGGCCCTGTCGTTTTTTTCAATTTTTGCCCACGTTGGAAAATCCTTCACAATTTTCCCAAAACGCCCCAACTGTGATTGATTTTGCTCCTTTCTGACTCAGTCCGCCCCCTGGCACCTTTTAGCAAGGTTTGGGAAAATCCCCATTTTTGACTTTTTCGACACTACCGGCCCTGTCTTTTTTTCAAATTTTGCCCGGTTTGGAAAATCCTTCACAATTTTCCCAAAACGCCCCAACTGTGCTTGATTTTGCTCCTTTCTGACTCAGTCCGCCCCCCTGGCCCCTTTTAGCAAGGTTTTGGAAAATCCCCATTTTTGACTTTTTCGACACTACCGGCACTGTCGTTTTTTTCAAATTTTGCCCGGTTTGGAAAATCCTTCACAATTTTCTCAAAACGCCCCAACTGTGCTTGATTTTGCTCATTTCTGACTCAGTCCGCCCCACCGGCCCCTTTTAGCAAGGTTTGGGAAAATCCGCATTTTTGACTTTTTCGACACTACCGGCCCTGTCGTTTTTTTCAATTTTTGCACACTTTGGAAAATCCTTCACAATTTTCACAAAACGCCCCAACTGTGCTTGATTTTGCTCGTTTTTCACTCAGCCCCCCCCCTCTGGCCTCTTTAAGCAAATTTTGTGAAAATCCCCATTTTTGACTTTTTCGACACTACCGGCCCTGTCGTTTTTTTCAATTTTTGCCCATTTTTGAAAATCCTTCACAATTTTCTCAAAGCGCCCCAACTGTGCTTGACTTTGCTCATTTCTGACTCAGTCCGTCCCCCTGGCCCCTTTTAGCAAGGATTTCGGAAAATCCCCATTTTTGACTTTTTCGACACTACCGGCCCTGTCTTTTTTTTCAATTTATGCCCGGTTTGGAAAATCCTTCACAATTTTCTCAAAACGCCCCAACTGTGCTTGATTTTGCTCATTTCTGACTCAGTCCGCCCCCCTGGCCCCTTTTAGCAAGGTTTGGTAAAATCCGCATTTTTGACTTTTTCGACACTACCGGCCCTGTCGTTTTTTTCAATTTTTGCCCACGTTGGAAAATCCTTCACAATTTTCCCAAAACGCCCCAACTGTGCTTGATTTTGCTCCTTTCTGACTCAGTCCGCCCCCCTGGCCCCTTTTAGCAAGGTTTTGGAAAATCCCCATTTTTGACTTTTTCGACACTACCGGACCTGTCGTTTTTTTCAAATTTTGCCCGGTTTGGAAAATCCTTCACAATTTTCTCAAAACGCCCCAACTGTGCTTGACTTTGCTCATTTCTGACTCAGTCCGTCCCCCTGGCCCCTTTTAGCAAGGATTTCGGAAAATCCCCATTTTTTATTTTTTTTGACACTACCGGCCCTGTCTTTTTTTTCAATTTATGCCCGGTTTGGAAAATCCTTCACAATTTTCTCAAAACGCCCCAACTGTGCTTGATTTTGCTCATTTCTGACTCAGTCCGCCCCCCTGGCCCCTTTTAGCAAGGTTTGGGAAAATCCGCATTTTTGACTTTTTCGACACTACCGGCCCTGTCGTTTTTTAAAATTTTTGCCCACTTTGGAAAATCCTTCACAATTTTCACACAACGCTCCAACTGTGCTTGATTTTGCTCCTTTCTTACTTAGTCCGCCCCCCAGGCCCCTTTTAGCAAGGTTTTGGAAAATCCCCATTTTTGACTTTTTCGACACTACCGGACCTGTCGTTTTTTTCAAATTTTGCCCGGTTTGGAAAATCCTTCACAATTTTCTCAAAACGCCCCAACTGTGCTTGATTTTGCTCATTTCTGACTCAGTCCGCCCCCCTGGCACCCTTTAGCAAGGATTGGGAAAATCCCCATTTTTGACTTTTTCGACACTACCGGCCCTGTCTTTTTTTCAATTTTTACCCACGTTGGAAAATCCTTCACAATTTTCCCAAAACGCCCCAACTGTGCTTGATTTTGCTCGTTTTTCAATCAGCCCGCCCCCTGGCCCCTTTTAGCAAAAATTTGGGAAAATCCCAATTTTTGACTTTTTCGACACTACCGGATCTGTCGTTTTTTTCAAATTTTGCCCACTTTGGAAAATCCTTCACAATTTTCTCAAAACGCCCCAACTGTGCTTGATTTTGCTCATTTCTGACTCAGTCCGCCCCCCTGGCCCCTTTTAGCAAGGTTTGGGAAAATCCGCATTTTTGACTTTTTCGACACTACCGGCCCTGTCGTTTTTTTCAAATTTTGCCCGGTTTGGAAAATCCTTCACAATTTTCACAAAACGCCCCAACTGTGCTTGATTTTGCTCGTTTATCAATCAGCCCGCCCCCTGGCCCCTTTTAGCAAAAATTTGGGAAAATCCCCATTTTTGACTTTTTCGACACTACCGGACCTGTCGTTTTTTTCAAATTTTGCCCGGTTTGGAAAATCCTTCACAATTTTCCCAAAACGCCCCAACTGTGCTTGATTTTGCTCCTTTCTGACTCATTCCGCCCCCCTGGCCCCTTTTAGCAAGGTTTGGGAAAATCCGCATTTTTGACTTTTTCGACACTACCGGCCCTGTCTTTTTTTTCAATTTATGCCCGGTTTGGAAAATCCTTCACAATTTTCCCAAAACGCCCCAACTGTGCTTGATTTTGCTCCTTTCTGACTCAGTCCGCACCCTTGGCCCCTTTTAGCAAGGTTTGGGAAAATCCCCATTTTTGACTTTTTCGACACTACCGGCCCTGTCTTTTTTTCAAATTTTGCCCGGTTTGGAAAATCCTTCACAATTTTCACAAAACGCCCCAACTGTGCTTGATTTTGCTCGTTTTTCAATCAGCCCGCCCCCTGGCCCCTTTTAGCAAAAATTTGGGAAAATCCCAATTTTTGACTTTTTCGACACTACCGGACCTGTCGTTTTTTTCAAATTTTGCCCACTTTGGAAAATCCTTCACAATTTTCTCAAAACGCCCCAACTGTGCTTGATTTTGCTCATTTCTGACTCAGTCCGCCCCCCTGGCCCCTTTTAGCAAGGTTTGGGAAAATCCGCATTTTTGACTTTTTCGACACTACCGGCCCTGTCGTTTTTTTCAATTTTTGCCAACTTTGGAATATCCTTCACAATTTTCCCAAAACGCCCCAACTGTGCTTGATTTTGCTCCTTTTTCACCCAGCCCCCCCATCTGGCCTCTTTAAGCAAATTTTGTGAAAATCCCCATTTTTGACTTTTTCGACACTACCGGCCCTGTCGTTTTTTTCAATTTTTGCCCACTTTGGAAAATCCTTCACAATTTTCACAAAACGCCCCAACTGTGCTTGATTTTGCTCGTTTTTCAATCAGCCCGCCCCCTGGCCCCTTTTAGCAAAAATTTGGGAAAATCCCAATTTTTGACTCTTTCGACACTACCGGCCCTGTCGTTTTTTTCAAATTTTGCCCGGTTTGGAAAATCCTTCACAATTTTCTCAAAACGCCCCAACTGTGCTTGATTTTGCTCATTTCTGACTCAGTCCGCCCCCCTGGCCCCTTTTAGCAAGGTTTGGGAAAATCCGCATTTTTGACTTTTTCGACACTACCGGCCCTGTCGTTTTTTTCAAATTTTGCCCGGTTTGGAAAATCCTTCACAATTTTCACAAAACGCCCCAACTGTGCTTGATTTTGCTCATTTCTGACTCAGTCCGCCCCCCTGGCCCCTTTTAGCAAGGTTTGGGAAAATCCGCATTTTTGACTTTTTCGACACTACCGGCCCTGTCGTTTTTTTCAATTTTTGCCCACTTTGGAAAATCCTTCACAATTTTCACAAAACGCCCCAACTGTGCTTGATTTTGCTCGTTTTTCAATCAGCCCGCCCCCTGGCCCCTTTTAGCAAAAATTTGGGAAAATCCCAATTTTTGACTCTTTCGACACTACCGGCCCTGTCGTTTTTTTCAAATTTTGCCCGGTTTGGAAAATCCTTCACAATTTTCTCAAAACGCCCCAACTGTGCTTGATTTTGCTCATTTCTGACTCAGTCCGCCCCCCTGGCCCCTTTTAGCAAGGTTTGGGAAAATCCGCATTTTTGACTTTTTCGACACTACCGGCCCTGTCGTTTTTTTCAAATTTTGCCCGGTTTGGAAAATCCTTCACAATTTTCACAAAACGCCCCAACTGTGCTTGATTTTGCTCGTTTATCAATCAGCCCGCCCCCTGGCCCCTTTTAGCAAAAATTTGGGAAAATCCCCATTTTTGACTTTTTCGACACTACCGGACCTGTCGTTTTTTTCAAATTTTGCCCGGTTTGGAAAATCCTTCACAATTTTCCCAAAACGCCCCAACTGTGCTTGATTTTGCTCCTTTCTGACTCATTCCGCCCCCCTGGCCCCTTTTAGCAAGGTTTGGGAAAATCCGCATTTTTGACTTTTTCGACACTACCGGCCCTGTCTTTTTTTTCAATTTATGCCCGGTTTGGAAAATCCTTCACAATTTTCTCAAAACGCCCCAACTGTGCTTGATTTTGCTCATTTCTGACTCAGTCCGCCCCCCTGGCCCCTTTTAGCAAGGTTTGGGAAAATCCGCATTTTTGACTTTTTCGACACTACCGGCCCTGTCGTTTTTTTCAATTTTTGCCAACTTTGGAATATCCTTCACAATTTTCCCAAAACGCCCCAACTGTGCTTGATTTTGCTCCTTTTTCACCCAGCCCCCCCATCTGGCCTCTTTAAGCAAATTTTGTGAAAATCCCCATTTTTGACTTTTTCGACACTACCGGCCCTGTCGTTTTTTTCAATTTTTGCCCACTTTGGAAAATCCTTCACAATTTTCACAAAACGCCCCAACTGTGCTTGATTTTGCTCGTTTTTCAATCAGCCCGCCCCCTGGCCCCTTTTAGCAAAAATTTGGGAAAATCCCAATTTTTGACTCTTTCGACACTACCGGCCCTGTCGTTTTTTTCAAATTTTGCCCGGTTTGGAAAATCCTTCACAATTTTCTCAAAACGCCCCAACTGTGCTTGATTTTGCTCATTTCTGACTCAGTCCGCCCCCCTGGCCCCTTTTAGCAAGGTTTGGGAAAATCCGCATTTTTGACTTTTTCGACACTACCGGCCCTGTCGTTTTTTTCAAATTTTGCCCGGTTTGGAAAATCCTTCACAATTTTCACAAAACGCCCCAACTGTGCTTGATTTTGCTCGTTTATCAATCAGCCCGCCCCCTGGCCCCTTTTAGCAAAAATTTGGGAAAATCCCCATTTTTGACTTTTTCGACACTACCGGACCTGTCGTTTTTTTCAAATTTTGCCCGGTTTGGAAAATCCTTCACAATTTTCCCAAAACGCCCCAACTGTGCTTGATTTTGCTCCTTTCTGACTCATTCCGCCCCCCTGGCCCCTTTTAGCAAGGTTTGGGAAAATCCGCATTTTTGACTTTTTCGACACTACCGGCCCTGTCTTTTTTTTCAATTTATGCCCGGTTTGGAAAATCCTTCACAATTTTCCCAAAACGCCCCAACTGTGCTTGATTTTGCTCCTTTCTGACTCAGTCCGCACCCCTGGCCCCTTTTAGCAAGGTTTGGGAAAATCCCCATTTTTTACTTTTTCGACACTACCGGCCCTGTCTTTTTTTCAAATTTTGCCCGGTTTGGAAAATCCTTCACAATTTTCACAAAACGCCCCAACTGTGCTTGATTTTGCTCGTTTTTCAATCAGCCCGCCCCCTGGCCCCTTTTAGCAAAAATTTGGGAAAATCCCAATTTTTGACTTTTTCGACACTACCGGACCTGTCGTTTTTTTCAAATTTTGCCCACTTTGGAAAATCCTTCACAATTTTCTCAAAACGCCCCAACTGTGCTTGATTTTGCTCATTTCTGACTCAGTCCGCCCCCCTGGCCCCTTTTAGCAAGGTTTGGGAAAATCCGCATTTTTGACTTTTTCGACACTACCGGCCTTTCTTTTTTTTCAAATTTTACCCGGTTTGGAAAATCCTTCACAATTTTCCCAAAACGCCCCAACTGTGCTTGATTTTGCTCCTTTCTGACTCAGTCCGCCCCCCTGGCCCGTTTTAGCAAGGTTTGGGAAAATCCCAATTTTTGACTTTTTCGACACTACCGGACCTGTCGTTTTTTTTCAATTTTTGCCCTCTTTGGAAAATCCTTCACAATTTTCACAAAACGCCCCAACTGTGCTTGATTTTGCTCCTTTTTCACCCAGCCCCCCCCTCTGGCCTCTTTAAGCAAAGTTTGGGAAAATCCCCATTTTTGACGTTTTCGACACTACCGGCACTGTCGTTTTTTTCAAATTTTGCCCGGTTTGGAAAATCCTTCACAATTTTCACAAAACGCCCCAACTGTGCTTGATTTTGCTCGTTTTTCAATCAGCCCGCCCCCTGGCCCCTTTTAGCAAAAATTTGGGAAAATCCCAATTTTTGACTTTTTCGACACTACCGGACCTGTCGTTTTTTTCAAATTTTGCCCACTTTGGAAAATCCTTCACAATTTTCTCAAAACGCCCCAACTGTGCTTGATTTTGCTCCTTTCTGACCCAGTCCACCCCCTGACACCTTTTAGCAAGGTTTGTGAAAATCTCCATTTTTGACTTTTTCGACACTACCGGACCTGTCGTTTTTTTCAAATTTTGCCCGGTTTGGAAAATCCTTCACAATTTTCTCAAAACGCCCCAACTGTGCTTGATTTTGCTCATTTCTGACTCAGTCCACCCCCTGGCACCTTTTAGCAAGGTTTGTGAAAATCCCATTTTTGACTTTTTCGACACTACCGGCCCTGTCGTTTTTTTCAATTTTTGCCCGGTTTGGAAAATCCTTCACAATTTTCACAAAACGCCCCAACTGTGCTTGATTTTGCTCCTTTCTTACTTAGTCCGCCCCCCTGGCCCCTTTTAGCAAGGTTTTGGAAAATCCCCATTTTTGACTTTTTCGACACTACCGGCCCTGTCGTTTTTTTTCAAATTTTGCCCGGTTTGGAAAATCCTTCACAATTTTCCCAAAACGCCCCAACTGTGCTTGATTTTGCTCGTTTTTCAATAAGCCCGCCCCCTGGCCCCTTTTAGCAAGAATTTGGGAAAATCCCAATTTTTGACTTTTTCGACACTACCGGACCTGTCGTTTTTTTCAAATTTTGCCCACTTTGGAAAATCCTTCACAATTTTCTCAAAACGCCCCAACTGTGCTTGATTTTGCTCCTTTCTGACCCAGTCCACCCCTTGACACCTTTTAGCAAGGTTTGTGAAAATCCCCATTTTTGACTTTTTCGACACTACCGGCCCTGTCGTTTTTTTCAATTTTTAGCCACTTTGGAAAATCCTTCACAATTTTCCCAAAACGCCCCAACTGTGCTTGATTTTGCTCCTTTTTCACCCAGCCCCCCCATCTGGCCTCTTTAAGCAAAGTTTGGGAAAATCCCCATTTTTGACTTTTTCGACACTACCGGCACTGTCGTTTTTTTCAAATTTTGCCCGGTTTTGGAAAATCCTTCACAATTTTCCCAAAACGCCCCAACTGTGCTTGATTTTGCTCCTTTCTGACTCAGTCCGCCCCCCTGGCCCCTTTTAGCAAGGTTTGGGAAAATCCCCATTTTTGACTTTTTCGACACTACCGGCCCTGTCTTTTTTTTCAAATTTTACCCGGTTTGGAAAATCCTTCACAATTTTCACAAAACGCCCCAACTGTGCTTGATTTTGCTCGTTTTTCAATAAGCCCGCCCCCTGGCCCCTTTTAGCAAAGATTTGGGAAAATCCGCATTTTTGACTTTTTCGACACTACCGGCCCTGTCGTTTTTTTCAAATTTTGCCCGGTTTGGAAAATCCTTCACAATTTTCCCAAAACGCCCCAACTGTGCTTGATTTTGCTCCTTTCTTACTTAGTCCGCTCCCCTGGCCCCTTTTAGCAAGGTTTTGGAAAATCCCCATTTTTGACTTTTTCGACACTACCGGCCCTGTCGTTTTTTTCAAATTTTGCCCGGTTTGGAAAATCCTTCACAATTTTCTCAAAACGCCCCAACTGTGCTTGATTTTGCTCATTTCTGACTCAGTCCGCCCCCCTGGCCCCTTTTAGCAAGGTTTAAGGAAAATCCGCATTTTTGACTTTTTCGACACTACCGGACCTGTCGTTTTTTTCAATTTTTGCCCACTTTGGAAAATCCTTCACAATTTTCACACAACGCCCCAACTGTGCTTGATTTTGCTCCTTTCTGACTCAGCCCGCCCCCCTGTCCCCTTTTAGCAAGGTTTGGGAAAATCCCCATTTTTGACTTTTTCGACACTACCGGCCCTGTCGTTTTTTTCAATTTTTGCCCACTATGGAAAATCCTTCACAATTTTCACAAAACGCCCCAACTGTCCTTGATTTTGCTCGTTTTTCACTCAGCCCCCCCCTCTGGCCTCTTTAAGCAAATTTTGTGAAAATCCCCATTTTTGACTTTTTCGACACTACCGGCACTGTCTTTTTTTCAAATTTTGCCCGGTTTGGAAAATCCTTCACAATTTTCACAAAACGCCCCAACTGTGCTTGATTTTGCTCGTTTTTCAATAAGCCCGCCCCCTGGCCCCTTTTAGCAAAGATTTGGGAAAATCCGCATTTTTGACTTTTTCGACACTACCGGCCCTGTCGTTTTTTTTCAATTTTTGCCCACTATGGAAAATCCTTCACAATTTTCACAAAACGCCCCAACTGTGCTTGATTTTGCTCGTTTTTCACTCAGCCCCCCCCCTTGGCCTCTTTAAGCAAATTTTGTGAAAATCCCCATTTTTGACTTTTTCGACACTACCGGCCCTGTCTTTTATTTCAATTTATGCCCGGTTTGGAAAATCCTTCACAATTTTCCCAAAACGCCCCAACTGTGCTTGATTTTGCTCCTTTCTGACTCAGTCCGCACCCCTGGCCCCTTTTAGCAAGATTTGGGAAAATCCCCATTTTTGACTTTTTCGACACTACCGGCCCTGTCGTTTTTTTCAAATTTTGCCCGGTTTGGAAAATCCTTCACAATTTTCCCAAAACGCCCCAACTGTGCTTGATTTTGCTCCTTTCTTACTTAGTCCGCCCCCCTGGCCCCTTTTAGCAAGGTTTTGGAAAATCCCCATTTTTGACTTTTTCGACACTACCGGCCCTGTCGTTTTTTTCAAATTTTGCCCGGTTTGGAAAATCCTTCACAATTTTCTCAAAACGCCCCAACTGTGCTTGATTTTGCTCATTTCTGACTCAGTCCGCCCCCCTGGCCCCTTTTAGCAAGGTTTTGGGAAAATCCGCATTTTTGACTTTTTCGACACTACCGGACCTGTCGTTTTTTTCAATTTTTGCCCACTTTGGAAAATCCTTCACAATTTTCACACAACGCCCCAACTGTGCTTGATTTTGCTCCTTTCTGACTCAGCCCGTCCCCCTGTCCCCTTTTAGCAAGGTTTGGGAAAATCCCCATTTTTGACTTTTTCGACACTACCGGCCCTGTCGTTTTTTTCAATTTTTGCCCACTATGGAAAATCCTTCACAATTTTCACAAAACGCCCCAACTGTCCTTGATTTTGCTCGTTTTTCACTCAGCCCCACCCTCTGGCCTCTTTAAGCAAATTTTGTGAAAATCCCCATTTTTGACTTTTTCGACACTACCGGCACTGTCTTTTTTTCAAATTTTACCCGGTTTGGAAAATCCTTCACAATTTTCACAAAACGCCCCAACTCTGCTTGATTTTGCTCGTTTTTCAATAAGCCCGCCCCCTGGCCCCTTTTAGCAAAGATTTGGGAAAATCCGCATTTTTGACTTTTTCGACACTACCGGCCCTGTCGTTTTTTTCAATTTTTGCCCACTATGGAAGATCCTTCACAATTTTCACAAAACGCCCCAACTGTGCTTGATTTTGCTCGTTTTTCACTCAGCCCCCCCCCTTGGCCTCTTTAAGCAAATTTTGTGAAAATCCCCATTTTTGACTTTTTCGACACTACCGGCCCTGTCTTTTTTTTCAATTTATGCCCGGTTTGGAAAATCCTTCACAATTTTCCCAAAACGCCCCAACTGTGCTTGATTTTGCTCCTTTCTGACTCAGTCCGCACCCCTGGCCCCTTTTAGCAAGATTTGGGAAAATCCCCATTTTTGACTTTTTCGACACTACCGGCCCTGTGGTTTTTTTCAAATTTTGCCCGGTTTGGAAAATCCTTCACAATTTTCCCAAAACGCCCCAACTGTGCTTGATTTTGCTCCTTTCTTACCCAGTCCACCCCCTGACACCTTTTAGCAAGGTTTGTGAAAATCCCCATTTTTGACTTTTTCGACACTACCGGCCCTGTCGTTTTTTTCAATTTTTAGCCACTTTGGAAAATCCTTCACAATTTTCACAAAACGCCCCAACTGTGCTTGATTTTGCTCCTTTCTGACTCAGTCCGCCCCCCTGGCCCCTTTTAGCAAGGTTTGGGAAAATCCCCATTTTTGACTTTTTCGACACTACCGGCCCTGTCTTTTTTTTCAAATTTTACCTGGTTTGGAAAATCCTTCACAATTTTCACAAAACGCCCCAACTGTGCTTGATTTTGCTCGTTTTTCAATAAGCCCGCCCCCTGGCCCCTTTTAGCAAAGATTTGTGAAAATCCGCATTTTTGACTTTTTCGACACTACCGGCCCTGTCGTTTTTTTCAAATTTTGCCCGGTTTGGAAAATCCTTCACAATTTTCCCAAAACGCCCCAACTGTGCTTGATTTTGCTCCTTTCTTACTTAGTCCGCTCCCCTGGCCCCTTTTAGCAAGGTTTTGGAAAATCCCCATTTTTGACTTTTTCGACACTACCGGCCCTGTCGTTTTTTTCAAATTTTGCCCGGTTTGGAAAATCCTTCACAATTTTCTCAAAACGCCCCAACTGTGCTTGATTTTGCTCATTTCTGACTCAGTCCGCCCCCCTGGCCCCTTTTAGCAAGGTTTAAGGAAAATCCGCATTTTTGACTTTTTCGACACTACCGGACCTGTCGTTTTTTTCAATTTTTGCCCACTTTGGAAAATCCTTCACAATTTTCACACAACGCCCCAACTGTGCTTGATTTTGCTCCTTTCTGACTCAGCCCGCCCCCCTGTCCCCTTTTAGCAAGGTTTGGGAAAATCCCCATTTTTGACTTTTTCGACACTACCGGCCCTGTCGTTTTTTTCAATTTTTGCCCACTATGGAAAATCCTTCACAATTTTCACAAAACGCCCCAACTGTCCTTGATTTTGCTCGTTTTTCACTCAGCCCCCCCCTCTGGCCTCTTTAAGCAAATTTTGTGAAAATCCCCATTTTTGACTTTTTCGACACTACCGGCACTGTCTTTTTTTCAAATTTTGCCCGGTTTGGAAAATCCTTCACAATTTTCACAAAACGCCCCAACTGTGCTTGATTTTGCTCGTTTTTCAATAAGCCCGCCCCCTGGCCCCTTTTAGCAAAGATTTGGGAAAATCCGCATTTTTGACTTTTTCGACACTACCGGCCCTGTCGTTTTTTTTCAATTTTTGCCCACTATGGAAAATCCTTCACAATTTTCACAAAACGCCCCAACTGTGCTTGATTTTGCTCGTTTTTCACTCAGCCCCCCCCCTTGGCCTCTTTAAGCAAATTTTGTGAAAATCCCCATTTTTGACTTTTTCGACACTACCGGCCCTGTCTTTTATTTCAATTTATGCCCGGTTTGGAAAATCCTTCACAATTTTCCCAAAACGCCCCAACTGTGCTTGATTTTGCTCCTTTCTGACTCAGTCCGCCCCCCTGGCCCCTTTTAGCAAGGTTTTGGAAAATCCCCATTTTTGACTTTTTCGACACTACCGGCCCTGTCGTTTTTTTAAATTTTTGCCCACGTTGGAAAATCCTTCACAATTTTCCCAAAACGCCCCAACTGTGCTTGATTTTGCTCCTTTCTGACTCAGTCCGCCCCCTGGCACCTTTTAGCAAGGTTTGGGAAAATCCCCATTTTTGACTTTTTCGACACTACCGGCGCTGTCTTTTTTTCAAATTTTGCCCGGTTTGGAAAATCCTTCACAATTTTCACAAAACGCCCCAACTGTGCTTGATTTTGCTCGTTTTTCAATCAGCCCGCCCCCTGGCCCCTTTTAGCAAAAATTTGGGAAAATCCCAATTTTTGACTTTTTCGACACTACCGGCCCTGTCGTTTTTTTTTAAATCTTTGCCCACTTTGGAAAATCCTTCACAATTTTCACAAAACGCCCCAACTGTGCTTGATTTTGCTCGTTTTTCACCCAGCCCCCCCATCTGGCCTCTTTAAGCAAAGTTTGTGATAATCCCCATTTTTGACTTTTTCGACACTACCGGCACTGTCGTTTTTTTCAAATTTTGCCCGGTTTGGAAAATCCTTCACAATTTTCCCAAAACGCCCCAACTGTGCTTGATTTTGCTCGTTTTCCAATAAGCCCGCCCCCTGGCCCCTTTTAGCAAAGATTTGGGAAAATCCGCATTTTTGACTTTTTCGACACTACCGGCCCTGTCTTTTTTTCAAATTTTGCCCGGTTTGGAAAATCCTTCACAATTTTCACAAAACGCCCCAACTGTGCTTGATTTTGCTCGTTTTTCAATCAGCCCGCCCCCTGGCCCCTTTTAGCAAAAATTTGGGAAAATCCCAATTTTTGACTTTGTCGACACTACCGGACCTGTCGTTTTTTTCAAATTTTGCCCACTTTGGAAAATCCTTCACAATTTTCACAAAACGCCCCAACTGTGCTTGATTTTGCTCCTTTCTGACTCAGTCCACCCCCTGGCACCTTTTAGCAAGGCGTGTGAAAATCCCCATTTTTGACTTTTTCGACACTACCGGCCCTGTCGTTTTTTTCAATTTTTGCCCACTTTGGAAAATCCTTCACAATTTTCACAAAACGCCCCAACTGTGCTTGATTTTGCTCCTTTTTCACCCAGCCCCCCCCTCTGGCCTCTTTAAGCAAAGTTTGGGAAAATCTCCATTTTTGACTTTTTCGACACTACCGGCACTGTCGTTTTTTTCAAATTTTGCCCGGTTTGGAAAATCCTTCACAATTTTCCCAAAACGCCCCAACTGTGCTTGATTTTGCTCCTTTCTTACTTAGTCCGCCCCCCTGGCCCCTTTTAGCAAGGTTTTGGAAAATCCCCATTTTTGACTTTTTCGACACTACCGGACCTGTCGTTTTTTTCAAATTTTGCCTGGTTTGGAAAATCCTTCACAATTTTCTCAAAACGCCCCAACTGTGCTTGATTTTGCTCATTTCTGACTCAGTCCGCCCCCCTGGCCCCTTTTAGCAAGGTTTGGGAAAATCTGCATTTTTGACTTTTTCGACACTACCGGCCCTGTCGTTTTTTTCAATTTTTGCCCACTTTGGAAAATCCTTCACAATTTTCACACAACGCCCCAACTGTGCTTGATTTTGCTCGTTTTTAAATCAGCCCGCCCCCTGGCCCCTTTTAGCAAAAATTTGGGAAAATCCCCATTTTTGACTTTTTCGACACTACCGGCCCTGTCGTTTTTTTCAAATTTTGCCCGGTTTGGAAAATCCTTCACAATTTTCCCAAAACGCCCCAACTGTGCTTGATTTTGCTCCTTTTTCACCAAGCCCCCCCCTCTGGCCTCTTTTAGCAAAGTTTGGGAAAATCCCCATTTTTGACTTTTTCGACACTACCGGCACTGTCGTTTTTTTCAAATTTTGCCCGGTTTGGAAAATCCTTCACAATTTTCCCAAAACGCCCCAACTGTGCTTGATTTTGCTCCTTTCTGACTCAGTCCGCCCCCCTGGCCCCTTTTAGCAATGTTTGGGAAAATCCCCATTTTTGACTTTTTCGACACTACCGGACCTGTCGTTTTTTTCAAATTTTGCCCGGTTTGGAAAATCCTTCACAATTTTCTCAAAACGCCCCAACTGTGCTTGATTTTGCTCATTTCTGACTCAGTCCGCCCCCCTGGCCCCTTTTAGCAAAAATTTGGGAAAATCCCCATTTTTGACTTTTTCGACACTACCGGCCCTGTCGTTTTTTTCAAATTTTGCCCGGTTTGGAAAATCCTTCACAATTTTCCCAAAACGCCCCAACTGTGCTAAGATTGCTCCTTTCTGACTCAGTCCGCCCCCCTGGCCCATTTTAGCAAGGTTTGGGAAAATCCCAATTTTTGACTTTTTCGACACTACCGGACCTGTCGTTTTTTTCAATTTTTGCCCTCTTTGGAAAATCCTTCACAATTTTCACAAAACGCCCCAACTGTGCTTGATTTTGCTCCTTTTTCACCCAGCCCCCCCCTCTGGCCTCTTTTAGCAAAGTTTGGGAATATCCCCATTTTTGACTTTTTCGACACTACCGGCACTGTCGTTTTTTTCAAATTTTGCCCGGTTTGGAAAATCCTTCACAATTTTCCCAAAACGCCCCAACTGTGCTTGATTTTGCTCCTTTCTGACTCAGTCCGCCCCCCTGGCCCATTTTAGCAAGGTTTGGGAAAATCCCAATTTTTGACTTTTTCGACACTACCGGACCTGTCGTTCTTTTCAATTTTTGCCCTCTTTGGAAAATCCTTCACAATTTTCACAAAACGCCCCAACTGTGCTTGATTTTGCTCCTTTTTCACCCAGCCCTCCCCTCTGGCCTCTTTTAGCAAAGTTTGGGGAAAATCCCCATTTTTGACTTTTTCGACACTACCGGCACTGTCGTTTTTTTCAAATTTTGTCCGGTTTGGAAAATCCTTCACAATTTTCCCAAAACGCCCCAACTGTGCTTGATTTTGCTCCTTTTTCACCCAGCCCCCCCCTCTGGCCTCTTTTAGCAAAGTTTGGGAATATCCCCATTTTTGACTTTTTCGACACTACCGGCACTGTCGTTTTTTTCAAATTTTTCCCGGCTTGGAAAATCCTTCACAATTTTCCCAAAACGCCCCAACTGTGCTTGATTTTGCTCCTTTCTGACTCAGTCCGCCCCCCTGGCCCCTTTTAGCAAGGTTTGGGAAAATCCCCATTTTTGACTTTTTCGACACTACCGGACCTGTCGTTTTTTTCAAATTTTGCCCGGTTTGGAAAATCCTTCACAATTTTACCAAAACGCCCAAACTGTGCTTGATTTTGCTCCTTTTTCACCCAGCCCCCCCCTCTGGCCTCTTTAAGCAAAGTTTGGGAAAATCCCCATTTTTGACTTTTTCGACACTACCGGCCCTGTCGTTTTTTTCAATTTTTGCCCACTTTGGAAAATCCTTCACAATTTTCAAACAACGCCCCAACTGTGCTTGATTTTGCTCCTTTCTGACTCAGCCCGCCCCCCTGGCCCCTT
The DNA here is from genome assembly GCF_963691925.1 of Scomber scombrus. Classification (NCBI taxonomy): domain Eukaryota; kingdom Metazoa; phylum Chordata; class Actinopteri; order Scombriformes; family Scombridae; genus Scomber; species Scomber scombrus. Next base: position 284,877 of record NC_084981.1, read on the forward strand.
TTAGCAAGGTTTGGGAAAATCCCCATTTTTGACTTTTTCGACACTACCGGCCCTGTCGTTTTTTTCAATTTTTGCCCACTATGGAAAATCCTTCACAATTTTCACAAAACGCCCCAACTGTGCTTGATTTTGCTCGTTTTTCAATCAGCCCGCCCCCTGGCCCCTTTTAGCAAAAATTTGGGAAAATCCCAATTTTTGACTTTTTCGACACTACCGGACCTGTCGTTTTTTTCAAATTCTGCCCACTTTGGAAAATCCTTCACAATTTTCTCAAAACGCCCCAACTGTGCTTGATTTTGCTCCTTTCTGACTCAGTCCACCCCCTGGCCCCTTTTAGCAAGGTTTGTGAAAATCCCCATTTTTGACTTTTTCGACACTACCGGCCCTGTCGTTTTTTTCAATTTTTGCCCACTTTGGAAAATCCTTCACAATTTTCACACAACGCCCCAACTGTGCTTGATTTTGCTCCTTTCTGACTCAGTCCGCCCCCCTGGCCCCTTTTAGCAAGGTTTGGGAAAATCCCCATTTTTGACTTTTTCGACACTACCGGCCCTGTCTTTTTTTTTAAATTTTACCCGGTTTGGAAAATCCTTCACAATTTTCCCAAAACGCCCCAACTGTGCTTGATTTTGCTCCTTTCTGACTCAGTCCGCCCCCTGGCACCTTTTAGCAAGGTTTGGGAAAATCCCCATTTTTGACTTTTTCGACACTACCGGACCTGTCGTTTTTTTCAATTTTTGCCCTCTTTGGAAAATCCTTCACAATTTTCACAAAACGCCCCAACTGTGCTTGATTTTGCTCGTTTTTCAATAAGCCCGCCCCCTGGCCCCTTTTGGCAAAGATTTGGGAAAATCCGCATTTTTGACTTTTTCGACACTACCGGCCCTGTCGTTTTTTTCAAATTTTGCCCGGTTTGGAAAATCCTTCACAATTTTCTCAAAACGCCCCAACTGTGCTTGATTTTGCTCATTTCTGACTCAGTCCGCCCCCCTGGCCCCTTTTAGCAAGGTTTGGGAAAATCCGCATTTTTGACTTTTTCGACACTACCGGCCCTGTCGTTTTTTTCAATTTTTGCCCACTTTGGAAAATCCTTCACAATTTTCACACAACGCCCCAACTGTGCTTGATTTTGCTCCTTTTTCACCCAGCCCCCCCCTCTGGCCTCTTTTAGCAAAGTTTGGGAAAATCCCCATTTTTGACTTTTTCGACACTACCGGCACTGTCGTTTTTTTCAAATTTTGCCCGGTTTGGAAAATCCTTCACAATTTTCCCAAAACGCCCCAACTGTGATTGATTTTGCTCCTTTTTCACCCAGCCCCCCCCTCTGGCCTCTTTTAGCAAAGTTTGTGAAAATCCCCATTTTTGACTTTTTCGACACTACCGGCCCTGTCGTTTTTTTCAATTTTTGCCCACTTTGGAAAATCCTTCACAATTTTCACAAAACGCCCCAACTGTGCTTGATTTTGCTCCTTTTTCACCCAGCCCCCCCCTCTGGCCTCTTTAAGCAAAGTTTGGGAAAATCCCCATTTTTGACTTTTTCGACACTACCGGCACTGTCGTTTTTTTCAAATTTTGCCCGGTTTGGAAAATCCTTCACAATTTTCCCAAAACGCCCCAACTGTGCTTGATTTTGCTCGTTTTTCAATAAGCCCGCCCCCTGGCCCCTTTTGGCAAAGATTTGGGAAAATCCGCATTTTTGACTTTTTCGACACTACCGGCCCTTTCGTTTTTTTCAAATTTTGCCCGGTTTGGAAAATCCTTCACAATTTTCCCAAAACGCCCCAACTGTGCTTGATTTTGCTCCTTTCTTACTTAGTCCGCCCCCCTGGCCCCTTTTAGCAAGGTTTTTGGAAAATCCCCATTTTTGACTTTTTCGACACTACCGGACCTGTCGTTTTTTTCAAATTTTGCCCGGTTTGGAAAATCCTTCACAATTTTCTCAAAACGCCCCAACTGTGCTTGATTTTGCTCATTTCTGACTCAGTCCGCCCCCCTGGCCCCTTTTAGCAAGGTTTGGGAAAATCCGCATTTTTGACTTTTTCGACACTACCGGCCCTGTCGTTTTTTTCAATTTTTGCCCACTTTGGAAAATCCTTCACAATTTTCACACAACGCCCCAACTGTGCTTGATTTTGCTCCTTTCTGACTCAGTCCGCCCCCCTGGCCCCTTTTAGCAAGGTTTGGGAAAATCCCCATTTTTGACTTTTTCGACACTACCGGCCCTGTCTTTTTTTTCAAATTTTACCCGGTTTGGAAAATCCTTCACAATTTTCCCAAAACGCCCCAACTGTGCTTGATTTTGCTCCTTTCTGACTCAGTCCGCCCCCTGGCACCTTTTAGCAAGGTTTGGGAAAATCCCCATTTTTGACTTTTTCGACACTACCGGACCTGTCGTTTTTTTCAATTTTTGCCCTCTTTGGAAAATCCTTCACAATTTTCACAAAACGCCCCAACTGTGCTTGATTTTGCTCCTTTTTCACCCAGCCCCCCCCTCTGGCCTCTTTTAGCAAAGTTTGGGAAAATCCCCATTTTTGACTTTTTCGACACTACCGGCACTGTCGTTTTTTTCAAATTTTGCCCGGTTTGGAAAAAACTTCACAATTTTCCCAAAACGCCCCAACTGTGGTTGATTTTGCTCCTTTTTCACCCAGCCCCCCCCTCTGGCCTCTTTTAGCAAAGTTTGGGAATATCCCCATTTTTGACTTTTTCGACACTACCGGCCCTGTCGTTTTTTTCAATTTTTGCCCACTATGGAAAATCCTTCACAATTTTCACAAAACGCCCCAACTGTGCTTGATTTTGCTCGTTTTTCAATCAGCCCGCCCCCTGGCCCCTTTTAGCAAAAATTTGGGAAAATCCCAATTTTTGACTTTTTCGACACTACCGGACCTGTCGTTTTTTTCAAATTCTGCCCACTTTGGAAAATCCTTCACAATTTTCTCAAAACGCCCCAACTGTGCTTGATTTTGCTCCTTTCTGACTCAGTCCACCCCCTGGCACCTTTTAGCAAGGTTTTTGAAAATCCCCATTTTTGACTTTTTCGACACTACCGGCCCTGTCGTTTTTTTCAATTTTTGCCCACTTTGGAAAATCCTTCACAATTTTCACAAAACGCCCCAACTGTGCTTGATTTTGCTCCTTTTTCACCCAGCCCCCCCCTCTGGCCTCTTTAAGCAAAGTTTGGGAAAATCCCCATTTTTGACTTTTTCGACACTACCGGCCCTGTCTTTTTTTTCAAATTTTACCCGGTTTGGAAAATCCTTCACAATTTTCACAAAACGCCCCAACTGTGCTTGATTTTGCTCGTTTTTCAATCAGCCCGCCCCCTGGCCCCTTTTAGCAAAAATTTGGGAAAATCCCAATTTTTGACTTTTTCGACACTACCGGACCTGTCGTTTTTTTCAAATTCTGCCCACTTTGGAAAATCCTTCACAATTTTCTCAAAACGCCCCAACTGTGCTTGATTTTGCTCATTTCTGACTCAGTCCGCCCCACTGGCCCCTTTTAGCAAGGTTTGGGAAAATCCGCATTTTTGACTTTTTCGACACTACCGGCCCTGTCGGTTTTTTCAATTTTTGCCCACTTTGGAAAATCCTTCACAATTTTCAAACAACGCCCCAACTGTGCTTGATTTTGCTCCTTTCTGACTCAGCCCGCCCCCCTGGCCCCTTTTAGCAAGGTTTGGGAAAATCCCCATTTTTGACTTTTTCGACACTACCGGCCCTGTCGTTTTTTTCAAATTTTGCCCGGTTTGGAAAATCCTTCACAATTTTCCCAAAACGCCCCAACTGTGCTTGATTTTGCTCCTTTCTTACTTAGTCCGCCCCCCTGGCCCCTTTTAGCAAGGTTTTGGAAAATCCCCATTTTTGACTTTTTCGACACTACCGGCCCCGTCGTTTTTTTCAAATTTTGCCCGATTTGGAAAAAACTTCACAATTTTCCCAAAACGCCCCAACTGTGGTTGATTTTGCTCCTTTTTCACCCAGCCCCCCCCTCTGGCCTCTTTTAGCAAAGTTTGGGAATATCCCCATTTTTGACTTTTTCGACACTACCGGCCCTGTCGTTTTTTTCAATTTTTGCCCACTATGGAAAATCCTTCACAATTTTCACAAAACGCCCCAACTGTGCTTGATTTTGCTCGTTTTTCAATCAGCCCGCCCCCTGGCCCCTTTTAGCAAAAATTTGGGAAAATCCCAATTTTTGACTTTTTCGACACTACCGGACCTGTCGTTTTTTTCAAATTCTGCCCACTTTGGAAAATCCTTCACAATTTTCTCAAAACGCCCCAACTGTGCTTGATTTTGCTCCTTTCTGACTCAGTCCACCCCCTGGCACCTTTTAGCAAGGTTTTTGAAAATCCCCATTTTTGACTTTTTCGACACTACCGGCCCTGTCGTTTTTTTCAATTTTTGCCCACTTTGGAAAATCCTTCACAATTTTCACAAAACGCCCCAACTGTGCTTGATTTTGCTCCTTTTTCACCCAGCCCCCCCCTCTGGCCTCTTTAAGCAAAGTTTGGGAAAATCCCCATTTTTGACTTTTTCGACACTACCGGCCCTGTCTTTTTTTTCAAATTTTACCCGGTTTGGAAAATCCTTCACAATTTTCACAAAACGCCCCAACTGTGCTTGATTTTGCTCGTTTTTCAATCAGCCCGCCCCCTGGCCCCTTTTAGCAAAAATTTGGGAAAATCCCAATTTTTGACTTTTTCGACACTACCGGACCTGTCGTTTTTTTCAAATTCTGCCCACTTTGGAAAATCCTTCACAATTTTCTCAAAACGCCCCAACTGTGCTTGATTTTGCTCATTTCTGACTCAGTCCGCCCCACTGGCCCCTTTTAGCAAGGTTTGGGAAAATCCGCATTTTTGACTTTTTCGACACTACCGGCCCTGTCGGTTTTTTCAATTTTTGCCCACTTTGGAAAATCCTTCACAATTTTCAAACAACGCCCCAACTGTGCTTGATTTTGCTCCTTTCTGACTCAGCCCGCCCCCCTGGCCCCTTTTAGCAAGGTTTGGGAAAATCCCCATTTTTGACTTTTTCGACACTACCGGCCCTGTCGTTTTTTTCAATTTTTGCCCACTATGGAAAATCCTTCACAATTTTCACAAAACGCCCCAACTGTGCTTGATTTTGCTCGTTTTTCAATCAGCCCGCCCCCTGGCCCCTTTTAGCAAAAATTTGGGAAAATCCCAATTTTTGACTTTTTCGACACTACCGGCCCTGTCGTTTTTTTCAAATTTTGCCCGGTTTGGAAAATCCTTCACAATTTTCCCAAAACGCCCCAACTGTGCTTGATTTTGCTCCTTTCTTACTTAGTCCGCCCCCCTGGCCCCTTTTAGCAAGGTTTTGGAAAATCCCCATTTTTGACTTTTTCGACACTACCGGCCCCGTCGTTTTTTTCAAATTTTGCCCGGTTTGGAAAATCCTTCACAATTTTCACACAACGCCCCAACTGTGCTTGATTTTGCTCCTTTCTGACTCAGTCCGCCCCCTGGCACCTTTTAGCAAGGTTTGGGAAAATCCCCATTTTTGACTTTTTCGACACTACCGGCCCTGTCTTTTTTTCAAATTTTGCCCGGTTTGGAAAATCCTTCACAATTTTCACAAAACGCCCCAACTGTGCTTGATTTTGCTCGTTTTTCAATCAGCCCGCCCCCTGGCCCCTTTTAGCAAAAATTTGGGAAAATCCCAATTTTTGACTTTTTCGACACTACCGGCCCTGTCGTTTTTTTCAAATTTTGCCCGGTTTGGAAAATCCTTCACAATTTTCCCAAAACGCCCCAACTGTGCTTGATTTTGCTCCTTTCTTACTTAGTCCGCCCCCCTGGCCCCTTTTAGCAAGGTTTTGGAAAATCCCCATTTTTGACTTTTTCGACACTACCGGCCCCGTCGTTTTTTTCAAATTTTGCCCGGTTTGGAAAATCCTTCACAATTTTCACACAACGCCCCAACTGTGCTTGATTTTGCTCCTTTCTGACTCAGTCCGCCCCCTGGCACCTTTTAGCAAGGTTTGGGAAAATCCCCATTTTTGACTTTTTCGACACTACCGGCCCTGTCTTTTTTTCAAATTTTGCCCGGTTTGGAAAATCCTTCACAATTTTCACAAAACGCCCCAACTGTGCTTGATTTTGCTCGTTTTTCAATCAGCCCGCCCCCTGGCCCCTTTTAGCAAAAGTTTGGGAACATTCCCATTTTTGACTTTTTCGACACTACCGGCCCTGTCGTTTTTTAAAATTTTTGCCCACATTGCAAAATCCCTCACAATTTTCACATTACACACCAACTGTGCTTGATTTTGCTCATTTGTCACTCAGCCTGCCCCCCTGGCCCCTTTTAGCAAGGTTTTTGAAAATCCCCATTTTTGACTTTTTCGACACTGCCGGGACTGTCGTTTTTTTTTCAATTTTTGCCCACTTTTCCAAATCCTTCACAATTTTCAAAAAACACCCCAACTGTGCTTGATTTTGCTCCTTTTTTACACTCAGACCGCTCACCTGGCCCCTTTTAGCAAGGTTTGGGAAAATCCCCATTTTTGACTTTTTCGACACTACCAGCCCTGTCGTTTTTTTCAATTTTTGCCCACTTTGCAAAATCCTTCACAATTTTCACATTACACACCGACTGTGCTTGATTTTGCTCATTTGTCACTCAGCCCGCCCCCCTGGCCCCTTTTAGCAAGGTTTGGGAAAAATCCCCATTTTTGACTTTTTCGACACTACCGGCCCTGTCGTTTTTTTCAATTTTTGCCCGGTTTGGAAAATCCTTCACAATTTTCACACAACGCCCCAACTGTGCTTGATTTTGCTCATTCCTCACTCAGCCCGCCCTCCTGGCTCCTTTTAGTAAGGTTTGGGAAAAATCCCCATTTTTGACTTTTTCGACAATACCGGCCCTGTCGTTTTTTTCAATTTTTGCCCGGTTTGGAAAATCCTTCACAATTTTCACATAACGCCACAACTGTGCTTGATTTTGTTCCTTTCTCACTCAGCCCGCCCCCCTGGCCCCTTTTAGCAAGGTTTGGCGAAAATACCCATTTTTGACTTTTTCGACACTACCGGCCCTGTCGTTTTTTTCAATTTTTGCCCGGTTTGGAAAATCCTTCACAATTTTCACACAATGCCCCAACTGTGCTTGATTTTGCTCCTTTCTCACTCAGCCCGCCCCCTGGCCCCTTTTAGCAAGGTTTGGGAAAAATCCCCATTTTTGACTTTTTCGCCCCGTCGTTTTTTTCAATTTTTGCCCGGTTTGGAAAATCCTTCAGAATTTTCACACAATGCCCCAACTGTGTTTGATTTGTCTCCTTTCTCACTCAGCCCACCCCCCTGGCCCCTTTTAGCAAGGTTTGGGAAAAATCCCCATTTTTGACTTTTTCGACACTACCGGCCCTGTCGTTTTATTCAGTTTTTTGCCCGGTTGGGAACATCCTTCACAATTTTCACACAATGCCCCAACTGTGCTTGATTTTGCTCCTTTCTCACTCAGCCCGCCCCCCTGGCCCCTTTTAGCAAGGTTTGGGAAAAATCCCCATTTTTGACTTTTTTTGACACTACCGGCCCCGTCGTTTTTTTCAATTTTTTGCCCGGTTTGGAAAATCCTTCACAATTTTCACACAACGCCCCAACTGTGCTTGATTTTGCTCCTTTCTCACTCAGCCCGCCCCCCTGGCCCCTTTTAGCAATGTTTGGGAAAATCCCCATTTTTGACTTTTTCGACACTACAGGCTCTGTCGTTTTTTTCAATTTTTTCCCGGTTTGGAAAATCCTTCACAATTTTCAAATAGCGCCCCAACTGTGCTTGATTTTGCTCCTTTCTCACTCAGCCCGTCCCCCTGGCCCCTTTTAGCAAGGTTTGGGAAAAATCCCCGTTTTTGACTTTTTCGACACTACCGGTCCTGTCGTTTTATTCAATTTTTGCCCGGTTTGGAAAATCCTTCAAAATTTTCAAATAGCGCCCCAACTGTGCTTGATTTTGCTCCTTTATCACTCAGCCCGTCCCTCTGGCCCCTTTTAGCAAGGTTTGGGAAAAATCCCCATTTTTGACTTTTTCGACACTACCGGCCCTGTCGTTTTTTTCAATTTTTGCCCGGTTTGGAAAATCCTTCACAATTTTCACACAATGCCCCAACTGTGCTTGATTTTGCTCCTTTCTCACTCAGCCCGCCCCCTGGCCCCTTTTAGCAAGGTTTGGGAAAAATCCCCATTTTTGACTTTTTCGCCCCGTCGTTTTTTTCAATTTTTGCCCGGTTTGGAAAATCCTTCAGAATTTTCACACAATGCCCCAACTGTGCTTGATTTGTCTCCTTTCTCACTCAGCCCACCCCCCTGGCCCCTTTTAGCAAGGTTTGGGAAAAATCCCCACTTTTGACTTTTTTTGACACTACCGGCCCCGTCGTTTTTTTCAATTTTTTGCCCGGTTTGGAAAATCCTTCACAATTTTCACACAACGCCCCAACTGTGCTTGATTTTGCTCCTTTCTCACTCAGCCCGCCCCCCTGGCCCCTTTTAGCAATGTTTGGGAAAATCCCCATTTTTGACTTTTTCGACACTACAGGCTCTGTCGTTTTTTTCAATTTTTTCCCGGTTTGGAAAATCCTTCACAATTTTCAAATAGCGCCCCAACTGTGCTTGATTTTGCTCCTTTATCACTCAGCCCGTCCCCCTGGCCCCTTTTAGCAAGGTTTGGGAAAAATCCCCGTTTTTGACTTTTTCGACACTACCGGTCCTGTCGTTTTTTTCAATTTTTGCCCGGTTTGGAAAATCCTTCACAATTTTCACAAAACGCCCCAACTGTGCTTGATTTTGCTCCTTTCTCACTCAGCCCGTCCCTCTGGCCCCTTTTAGCAAGGTTTGGGAAAAATCCCCATTTTTGACTTTTTCGACACTACCGGCCCTGTCGTTTTTTTCAATTTTTGCCCGGTTTGGAAAATCCTTCACAATTTTCACACAACGCCCCAACTGTGCTTGATTTTGCTCCTCTTTCACTTAGACCGCCCCCCTGGCCCCTTTTAGCAAGGTTTGGGAAAAATCCCCATTTTTGAGTTTTTCGACACTAAAAAGGCCCTGTCGTTTTTTTCAATTTTTGACCGGTTTGGAAAATCCTTCACAATTTTCACACAATGCCCCAACTGTGCTTGATTTAGCTCCTTTCTCACTCAGCCCACCCCCCTGGCCCCTTTTAGCAAGGTTTGGGAAAAATCCCCATTTTTGACTTTTTCGACACTACCGGCCCTGTCGTTTTGTTAAATTTTTGCACGGTATGGAAAATCCTTCACAATTTTAACACGATACCCCAACTGTGCTTGTTTTTGCTCCTTTCTCACTTAGACCGCCCCCCTGGCCCCTTTTAGCAAGGTTTGGGAAAAATCCCCATTTTTGACTTTTTCGACACTACCAGCCCTGTCGTCTTTTTCAATTTTTGCCCGGTTTGGAAAATCCTTCACAATTTTAACACGATACCCCAACTGTGCTTGTTTTTGCTCCTTTCTCACTCAGCCTGCCCCCCTGGCCCCTTTTAGCAAGGTTTTGGAAAAATCCCCATTTTTGACTTTTTCGACACTACCGGCCCTGTCGTTTTTTTCAATTTTTGCCCGGTTTGGAAAATCCTTCACAATTTTCACACAATGCCCCAAGTGTGCTTGATTTTGCTCCTTTTTCACTTAGACCGCCCCCTGGAGACTTTTTAGTGCATATTAACACGATAAATATGTGTACCGAATTTCGTTCGTGTACGTCAATCTGAGTCGAGGGGCTCGCTTTTTTTAATATTCTAGGGGGCGCTAGAGAGCCATCTTGCGTTGCCCATTTCGGCCATCCTTAAAATATCACATTTTTCGCTGGGTCGGACATGATTGCAAGTTTTGGTGAGTTTTGGGGCACGTTTAGGCTGTCAAAAAGGCGTTTGTTTAGGCAGAACTATAATAACGAATAATAATTAAAGCCGCAAGCGGCGATGGCGGGCCCTCGCTCACCCATGCCACCGCGGGGCCTGAGGCATGGCGGGGCTGTGGCGTGAAGCAGAAAGTTAGAAAAAACCTGGAAGGAGGCCAAAAATGCAATGTTTCGTTCATCCAGTAGGGGGCAGTCACAGGTAGTTACACATATGGTCTGGTGTGGTCTGGTGTGTTCAGGGCGGCCACTCATCAGTCATGTGAAGTTTGGAGTGAATTGGACAAAGCATGAAGGAGTTATGAGAGGTTGATGGTTCATCCACCAGGGGGCAGTAGAGTGTAACAAAACACAAGCGGTTGCGTTCAGGGTGGGACAGTGATTACACATGTGAAGTTTTGTGGAAATCGCACAATGATGATGTAAAATATGGCACTTCCTGTTTCCACTAGGGGGCGACACGAGTGAGATCGTCTATGAGCGAATGGAGACGTTGAGGTCAGCACCCTGGACCTGTGTACCAATTTTCATGATGATACGAGTTCAATAAAGCCATCAAAAAGCCAAACGTATTTTCATGGTGAGGAATTGATGGTCGCCGCGTCGCCACATGGACGCCATTACTCGTCATCACAGTCTTCATAATGTAGCTTCACCAACTGGTTCTGAATGAAGTTGATGGGGTCAACTGTATTTTTCATGAATTTAAGTTCACTTCCTGTTACCACCGGGGGGCGCTATGGGTTACGTGGGAAGTTAATATATCGGGACGTTCAGGGTGGAGCCATCATCATGTCCAGCAAGTTTGAAGCTGATTGGATGAAGTATGTGGGCGTGAGAGCCACTCGTATGTACATGGCGAGCACGCCAAAGTTAGTTGAGCCCTGGCAGACACGCCCTTTGACCTACGGATGCGCAGAGCACAACTTAAGCTCAGCTAGGTCTGGAGATGTTGCGTACCTAATTTGAACTTGATCGGGCGAACGCTGTGGGAGGAGTTCATTTTAGGCGGGAAAAATCAAAACCAAAATGGCCAACTTCCTGTTGGGTTGAGGTCATGAGGTCAAGAGGCTTTTTTGCATATGTGGGTATAATACATATGTGTACCAAATTTTGTGAGCATAGGACAAAGTTAGCAAAATTCCCTATGGGCATTTTTGGACTTTGTAGGGGGCGCTATTCCGCCATTCTGCGTCGACCATGTGCGACCACTCAAAAATATAGAATTTCGGATGAGGGCCCTAATAATAATCTCTACAGATACAATAGGGCCTTCGCACTGTAGTGCTTGGGCCCTAATAATAAATCAGTAAATTAACGGAAGTATTTGTACCTTTATTCTGAAGAACCAGGCTGTGACCATAAGTGTTGACGTAGTTGCTTTGAATTTGACACTTCCGTTGAACAGAAGATCAACAACAGCAGTTAGCAGTTAGCAGTTAGCAGTAACGTTAACCCGTTACCGGTAACATGCAGTGCGCAGCCAAGAAGAGACTGTTAGAGAGCGAGGAGCCATGGAGACCGGTACGTGCACGCTCACGTGTAGTACTGTTTGTGTGTGTGTGTGTGTGTATAAGTGTGTGTGTGTGCGCGTGTGTGTGTGTATAAGTGTGTGTTTGTATAAGTGTGTGTATAAGTGTGTGTATGTGTGTGTATAAGTGTGTGTGTGTATGTGTGTGTGTGTATATATGTGTTTGTATAAGTGTGTGTGTGTGTGTGTATATAAGTGTGTATAAGTGTGTGTGTGTGTGTGTATAAGTGTGTGTGTGTATGTGTGTATAAGTGTGTGTGTGTGTGTGCGCGCGTGTGTGTGTGTATGTGTGTGTGTGTGTATATGTGTGTCTATGTGTGTGTATATGTGTTTGTGTGTGTAACTGATATTTATAACAGCAGGATGCAATCATTAACATGAGGATGCACCTCATTAACATGAGGATGCATCTCATTAACATGTGAGGATGCACCTCATTAACATGTGAGGATGCACCTCATTAACATGAGGATGCACCTCATTAACATGAGGATGCATCTTATTAGCATGAGGATGCACCTCAATAACATGAGGATGCATCTCATTAACGTGAGGATGCACCTCATTAACATGAGGATGCATCTCATTAACATGAGGAAGCATCTCATTAACATGAGTATGCATCTCATTAACATGTGAGGATGCATCTCATTAACATGTGAGGATGCATCTCATTAACATGAGGAAGCATCTCATTAACAGCAGGATGCACCTCATTAAAACGAGGAAGCATCTCATTAACATGAGGAAGCATCTCATTAACAGCAGGATGCACCTCATTAACATGAGGAAGCATCTCATTAACAGCAGGATGCACCTCATTAAAACGAGGAAGCATCTCATTAACATGAGGAAGCATCTCATTAACAGCAGGATGCACCTCATTAACATGAGGAAGCATCTCATTAACATGAGGAAGCATCTTATTAGCATGAGGATGCACCTCATTAACATGAGGATGCATCTCATTAACATGTGAGGATGCACCTCATTAACGTGAGGATGCATCTCATTAACATGAGTATGCATCTCATTAACATGTGAGGATGCATCACATTAACATGAGGAAGCATCTCATTAACATGAGGATGCACTTCATTAACATGAGGAAGCATCTCATTAACATGAGGCAGCATCTCATTAACATGAGGATGCACCTCATTAACATGAGGAAGCATCTCATTAACAGCAGGATGCATTTCATTAACATGTGAGGATGCATCTCATTAACGTGAGGATGCACCTCATTAACATCAGGATGCATCTCATTAACATGAGGAAGCATCTCATTAACATGAGGATGCACCTCATTAACATGAGGAAGCATCTCATTAACAGCAGGATGCATCTCATTAACAGCAGGATGCACCTCATTAACATGAGGAAGCATCTCATTAACAGCAGGATGCACCTCATTAACACGAGGAAGCATCTCATTAACATGAGTATGCATCTCATTAACATGTGAGGATGCATCTCATTAACATGAGGAAGCATCTCATTAACATGAGGATGCACTTCATTAACATGAGGAAGCATCTCATTAACATGAGGCAGCATCTCATTAACATGAGGATGCACCTCATCAACATGAGGAAGCATCTCATTAACAGCAGGATGCACCTCATTAACATGAGGAAGCATCTCATTAACATGTGAGGATGCATCTCATTAACATGAGGATGCACCTCATTAACATGAGAGCTCCGGGTCAATTTACTCTCCCTGACGTCAACAGCATCTTTGTCAGCGTTCGTAAATTTCTTACTCCTATCTCTTTCCCTGACCCTCTTAAATACAAAAACAGAATGCAAATTGAAATGTGAGTTGAGCCGTCTCCCGCTGGGCCGTAGGTCTGGCTTCATCCTTCATCTTCTGACTCCTGGATCTGTGACCTCCCTGTGAAAATCCCTTAGAGGTGTGGTAAGGTGTGATTCCCGTGTTGACCCCTACAGAATCTCCAGAAATTCTGCGGGGGGTCTTTCAAGGGTTCGTTCCCATTGTCCAACAAAAGGTTAAAAGTTACCCATACAAACAATCCATACGTTTTCTGACCCTGTTGTTACCAGCTGATCAACAGATGGAGGCTCAGGACTATGTTAATACAGTCACCCCCTTCCAATCACACCTCCGTGTGACACTGGTTCCCATGCTTTTCCCATGTGTTTTGTATATTCCTCTCCTTATGACACATGTTTTCACTGTTATACATTGTACCACATTTAACAATTGAAACAAACAATACAGTACTAAATCACATTATCTGATATTTTAGCATTTGACAATTTATAGGATATATCTACAACCTGAATGTGGTTCCTGTAAAAAACAAAAATTACTTTTATGCTGCTTCAAGAACAAAAATAAAGCCTTGCGCTTAATACTATTTGTTAATACCCTGGCATTGAGTGTAATAATAGCTAAAGACATTAACAACAACAACAAATGAACAGAGTATGTGGATTAGTTTAGATGAGAACTGAGAATGCAAACTAATCATCAAAAGCTGCCTATTAACTTCTGTATTATTAAAAGTGGAACAATGAAGACTATCTTTCCTGCTCCTCGGGCAATTTTAACACTGGCTTAAACATGGCGTTATGTCATGCACTCTAACTAAGTTAAATATTATTTAACCAATGTAGTGGTAAATAAAATAAAATATCTTTGGTAACAGAACGAGCCTGAGAGGGGAATTGTTTATCAACCCTGAGAGAATCAACATCAGGTATTTCAAGTAACTATTTTAAGTCATTGAGCAACAAAATACCATCAGTCTTCTTAATTTAAGGCCACAATAATCGATGCTGGATGTCGATCCGTTTGAACACCCGGTAGGAGGAAACATCTCAGTCCCGTTGGAAAGGCTCACCCCCCAGCGAAGTATGCTGCTTTGTCAATAACGTCACCTGACGTTATTGACAGTTTGGCTTTAAGGTCAGGTAGGATAGCCCGGCAGATTGTGGTCACGTCTTTACGGACGTCCTGCTCCTTGTTTTCAGCCACCCCTTACAGGCTTAGGTTCCAGCGCCGTCCGTAGTTTAAGATCGTCCTCTCGTTGCTCCAAACTATTCACTTTCTTCTCGGCTTCACTGACTCTAACATCCACGCGTTTCACGTTCCCTTTAATCTCACCTATCTCTCTAAAAGCAAAGTGCTTTTCTTCAAATCCTCAATCTTAAGCGAGTTGTCAGATATCAGTTTTTCCATTTTGGTTTCCAAACTATCCAGTCTGGTGTTAAGGACGAGCGATATTTTCTGAACAATGTCCCCGCAGTCCAAATCTAAACGGTTCGGCTTCATCTTCATCTTCATCTTCTTGGTGTGACCGACATGCAGTAGTTATGAAGGTTGTGCTGTAGAGGGTTCTCCTTCGGTGGTATTACATCCATGTGGCTGTACGGAAACTAGCTAGCAGGTAGCCAGTAGTTAGCTGATAGTTAGTTAGTAGTCGACTTCGGCTCAATAGCTGTCAAGTTATGTGCTGTTGAAGTGTGTATTTGTTGACCACAGCTCTGCCCAAACTTGAAAACGGCTGATCAACTGCTGAAGGACACAATGGACAACTCAATTCTGTTCAATCTTGAGTTTTTTATTTTGGGTCAGAAGGGGATGAATGGGGTGTAACAGAATAGGTTAATAACCTAGGATAAACAGAAAGACAAAGGCATTAATAGCAAATAATTTCAGTTCACACTTCTTAA